>NW_006922086.1:438178-445854 GCF_000298275.1 Orycteropus afer afer | reverse complement strand
GATAGAGAGGGAGAACAATGTGGAACAAAACTCAAAATCATTTGGAGGAAAAAAAAAAACGGGGGACCGGGTTTGCTGGTCCAATAGTGCTTGGTGGAACCACTGAGACTATGGCCCCTAGCTGCCCTTCAGGTCTGGAATTGAACCCACACCTGTGGCTTCCACCCAAACAATAGACAGGCATATGATTTGAACATTTACCTGAGGTAGATACATGCCTTGGAGAGAACAATCTTGGGAGAAAGAACGGCTGCTTATGCACAGGGAGATAGCTCAGAGGGTAGGCATGCATGGAGGGATGGACACAGGGAAGAGGTAACTATCTGGAGCAAGTAGGAGGGGAGATGTTGCATTATGGTAAACTGTGGTCATTGTCATGAGATGAAGTGTATGTGAACTGCTGTATGGAAAGTGAATTTGCTGTGTAAAATTTCACCCAAATCACAATAAAATAAATAAATAATTGAAAAGGGGGGGGGGACTCTTGTTGTTAGTTACTGTTGAGTTGGCTCCAACTCATTACAACCTTATGTATAAAAGAATGAAACATTGCCTAGTGCTGCCCCATTATTACAGTTGTTGACAAGTTTGTGGTTGCAGCTATTGTGTGAATCCATCTCATGAAGGGTTTTCCCCATTTCCACTGACCCTCCACTTTACCAAGCATGCTGCCCTTTTCTAGCTATTGGTCTTTCCTGACGATGCATCCAAAGTAAACAAGAGGAAGTCCTGCCATCCTTCCTTCTAAGGATCATTCTGGCTGTACTTTCTCAAAAACTGATTTGTTTTGTCTTGTGACAGACCATAGTGTATTCAATGTTCTTTACCAGCATCACAATTTGAATGCGACAGTTCTTCCATCTTCCTTCTTCATTGTTCAGCTTTCACATGTATATGAGGCAACTGAAAATACCATGGCTTGGGTTAGGTGTACCTTAGTCATCAAAGTGACATCTTTGCTTTTTAACATTTTAAAGAGGTCTTTTACATGAGACTTTCACAATGCAATGAGTTATTTGATTGCTTGTCTGTTGCTTCCATGGACATTGATTGTTGATAAGTAGAATAATATCTGTGACTTCAATTTGGCCATTTATCATGATGTTGTTTATCATGCCAGTTATGAGGATTTTTGCTTTTCTTTAGGAAGTGCAAAATCTGCTGTGACAGAAAGCAGATTCGTGATAAGCTGGTGATGGGAGAGCTGGGGGAAGGAAGGATTGTGAGGGACACAGGGAACTTTTAGGAATGATGGCTATGTACATTATCTTGATTGCAGTGATGTTTTCATGGATGCATATATGTGTCATATGTACTTACTTTTATGTGTCAAAAGGAGCTCTGATGGCACAGTGTTTAAAGCAGTCAGTTGCTAACCAAAAGGTCAGCAGTTCGAACCCACCAGCCACTCCATGGGATGAGACAGTCTGTTTCCATAAAGATTTACAGCCTTGAAAACCCTGTGGGGCCATTCACCCTGTTCTATAGGCTCTCTGTGAGTCAGAATTAACTCAGCAGTGGCTTTAGTTTGGGTTTTTATATGTGTCAGAACCCATCAAATTTTATACTTTTAAAAATTAATTCCTCCTAAGGCAGATACAGGGGTGTGGCACCTGACACTTCGAGTGCTCCAGCTCTGTAAAGTTCTTAATTATATCAGCATTTTTACAGTGTTTGGCCAGAGCTCCAAGTTGTCTTTCCTTAGGTACAATGAGTAGAGCAAGCATAGCCCTTGTGCTGCATTCTGTACATCCTCGACAGATGAGAATGATGAAAAGATATGTGACCGGTCCAAGGTTACTTATCAAATCAGGGCCAAACCGTGATGCAGCCCCCAGCTCCAACTGCTGCTTTGGGCTCAGGTCACTGGTTGCCCAGCTTCCCAAGCTCCTCACAACTGTCTCTTGTTCCTTGGAGTTGTGCTTTCCCCACCAAGTCCTGGATAGAGACCATTTTCTCTGAAGTTGAGGGTTTTAAGGATGCTCTTGGAAACCAGTCTCCTTCTTCAATTAAATTGTATTCCTCATTCTATTGTCTTCCTAGGCCGCAGATAAACAGTTCTTTAGTCTTCCTGAGTCACTTTGATCATTAGTCCTTTCATCCCAGATCTGTGCTCAGCCAACCCCACCCCTCTGGAGCCTGCAGGAGCCCAGACTCTGTAGGAGTAATCTGTGGATCAGTCGGACATACATATGCTTAGCTGGAGTCATAAATGCCTTCATTATTCCAGACCACCCAGCTAATATTTTATTTTCAGTGTGAATGCCTGGCCACACAATGGCCTTGTTGTCTTGCACGCTTAGGCTGAGGCACAGCCCAGCCATAATCTTCACTCATAAAAGGCCTGCGGGGCTCAGGTTAGCCTTTCTACTTTTGTGAGCACTTGCAAAATCCTTTGGGAATCCAGTGTCATTTATAGCAGTGTCTTATTCCACTTGTTTCCGAGAGCCTTCTTGTATTCACAAGGATTTCCACATAGCCCTGAACCACATATGGTATGGCCACACCAACACCATGCAAGCCCACGTGCTGGGCCTCCCTAGACTCCACCTCTCCTTCCCTCCCCAGGCTTCCTTCCTATCCTTTCCTGCCTCACAAGCTCTCTCAGACAGAGCCTGGGCTCTGCACACTTAGCAGAAATGCAAGAGGGAACCGGAAAGTAAAATTACCACTTGTTTCATGAAATCTTACAGCAGTCTCTACTTTCCCTCACTCCATACCGTTTTCACGTACCTGGTGAAAAACAAGAGGGAAATAAAAAAAAAAACACCATGATGATTTTTCCAATGATAAAAAAATGCCTCTTTGCTGCTTCCAGACTATTGCCAAAGATCTCCAATGTTAAGTGCTGAGGAAGACAGATTTTTGTAGAATTATCCATGAGCACCTTGATACTCAGAGTGGTCTGTGGACCAGCAACAGCGGGAAGCCTCCAGGGACTGGTTAGAAACACAGAATCTCAGGCCAGGCTGCAGTCTTCCTAAATCAGAAACCGCATTTTAACAAGATCCTCTGGTGGTTACCAGTGTGTGTGTGTGTCAGAGTAGATCCCATACATGTCAGAGTAGAATCATGCTCCATAGGGTTTTCAATCACTGATTTTTCAGAAATAGATTGCCTGGCCTTTCTTCTGAGGCACCTCTGGGTAGAATTTAACCACCAATCTTTTAGCTCACAGCTAAGCGTATTAATTGTTTACATCATCCAAAGACTTATCCCTTATGATTAAAACCTGTTAAATGTCCCAAAGACAGCTAGTTAATCAGCCACCTGGACACATGCCACCTTGAAAATAAGGTTGTTTCCCAGCCTTTTTGACAATTTCCAGCATTCTAAAACTTCCTAAAAGAGATTGATTCCCAATGATCTGGTGGAAATTGTTTTGGAAGATAGCAAAGAACATGATGGGGGTGTGGGGGGGAGGCAGGAACAAGGGATGTGTTTGATATTTTCTTGAGAATGGGGTGGGGGGGAACAAGGAGCATAAAGAATGTTACCGTGATGCCAGCCCCCTGTGACCTTGCTAAAAGCTATCCCAGGATCATCAGCTCACACAACTCCTGGAAGTGACAGCTATTTTTATCAGTCTTAATAAATCTTAATCACATGCCACAGAAACATTTATTTCTATTTAAGAATATGTTTTGTTGAGTTGCTTTTTTTTCATTCTCTTTTTAGTTCTATTATTCTATAACATACACAAATGTTCAAATGAACATATTCACCTGCAGAAAAAATAGAACAGAAAACTTTTAATTCACATGGTATTTTCTCTGCCTAGCACAATTACCCTCTAGAAAAATTCAAGTTAATGTTACTACCTCGGGAGATCTTGCTGGTCTGTTGTATTTTCTTGTAAGTTTCCTCTAGAGCAGTCTTAACTGGGGAAGATTTTGTCCCACAGCGGACATTTAGCAATATATGGAATCATTTTGAGTTGTCACAAAAGAGGTAGAAGTTGTCAAAGAGAAAATGTAATGATACACATTTTACTTTGATTTTAAGAGCCCTGGTGGCACAGTGGTTAAGTGCTTGACTGCTGGCAAAAAGATCAGTAGTTCAAATCTACTAGCTGCTGCACAGGAGAAAGATGTGGCAGTCTGCTGCTGTAAAGATTTACAGCCTTGGAAACCCTCTGGGACAGTTATATTTTGTCCTATAGGTTCCCTTTGAGTCAGAACCAACTTAACAGAAATGGGTTTGAGTTTGGCGATACTTTAAGATTTTTTTCTTACCCATGAAACCAAATATTAACTATAAAAATTTCCTGACCCAAAATTAATCCTACCTGTGACTTGACAGCAGTGGGTTTGTTTGTTTGTTTGTTTTGGTTGGTTCACTGGCCTGCTTTTTGTTCGTGAAATGTTGCTAATCATTTTTTCTTTCCTATTCAGAGCAGTCAGTAGCAAAATCATTACCTCCTAATTTAATGAAAAGACTCCAGGCTAACTTAATTTACATTTCAAAAATTCTCTGGTTGCATGTGAGTGAAGGGCAAAATTATTAGCATCCAGGCCAGAGACCACCTAGTAATCTGGTATCAGCTGATCTCAGTAAAAGGGGACGGCAAGGTTTTATCAATCATATTAAGATTTGCCAATAGTTAATCTATTCTTCTCCTTCCACTTCTCTTTAAAAGTCTAATTGTAACTAGCCTACTTTGAGCATTCTTTTAGAATTAGAATGGTCTCCATATATGCACATAGAATAACTTCTCAGAATAAACCTTATGTTTTAATTTCTTTGAGATTTTACTAGGAAAAAAAAAAAGGTGCTACTGGCATCTAGTGGGTGAAATCCAGGAATGCTGGTAAAAAACATCCCACAATGCATAGCAAAAACTCCATAAAGTATTTTCAGGTCCAAAATGTGAGCTGTGTCAGCTTTAGACGTCTTCTTGTCTAACCATATTCCATGAAACCATCTTAATATTTATTCTACAGAGTTCTTTCAAGTTACCACACCCAACCATCACCATCATTTCCTTTCTCCTTAGAGAAGATACAAATGATTTACTAATACTCATTACTCGCATTTATTAAATGCCTAATCCATTATAAGCATTATTCTATCTGTTTTCCATGTAGTAACTCATTTACTACATGTTTTCCATGTAGTAACTCATTTACTCCCTCACAACATCCTTGAGAGTAGCTACCACTACTATTATCATCGCCCATTAAACAGATGCAGAAACTGAAGCCCAGAGAAGAAGACTTTAAAGTCCTAAGGTCTGTGATCTTATAAGGATGGAACCAGGATTTACACCTGAGCAGACTGACTTTCTTAACCACAATACAATCCACTTCTGAAGAAAATGGCCACTGAAAACCTCATGGACAGCAGTGAAACACTATCTGATATGTTACTGGAAAACTTTATGAATAGCCCTGAAACATTGTCTGATACAGTGCTGGAAGATGAGCCCCTCAGGTTGGAAGGAACTCAAAATACAACTAGTGAAAAGTTACCTCCCCAATGTAGGGTCGACATTAATGATGTAGATGGAATAAAGCTTTGAGGACCTTCATTTGCTAATGCAGCATGACTCAAAATGGGAACTAACAGCTCCAAACATTCATTAATAATTCCATATTCTTATGAAATGTATGAAGTTTGAATCTAGGAAAACTGGAAGTTGTCAAAAACGAAATGGAATGGAAAAAATTAATATCCTTGGTATTAGTGAGCTGAAATGAACTGGTATTGCTCATTCTGAATCACATAAACATGTGATCTACTATGCCAGGAATGACAAATTGAAGAGGAATGGCATTGCATTCGTTATCAAAAAGAACAACTCAAGATCTATCCTGAAGTACAATGCTGTCAGTGATGAATAATAGCCATATGCCTACAAGAAAGACCAATTAATGCTATTATTTTTCATATTTATGCACCAACTACTAAAGCCAAAGATGAAGAAATTGAAGATTTTAACCAACTTTTGCTGTCTGAAATTGACCTAACATGCAATCAAGATAATTATGAGTGATTAAAATGTGAAAGTTGGGAACAGAGAAGAACCATAAGTAGCTGGAAAACATGGCTATGGTGACAGAAATGACACAAGAGATCACAGGACAGAATGTTGCAAGCCAAATGACTTATCCATTGCAAATACCCTTTTTCAACAATTTAAATTGCATGGATGGAATACACAGATATTAGATACAACATCTGTGGAAACAGGTGATAGAGAAGCTCAATATCATAAGTCAAAACAAAGCCAGAGCAGACTGTGGAACAGACCATCAATTATTCATATGCAAGTCCAATTTGAACCTAAAGAAAATTAAAATAAGTCCATAAGAGACTAAATAAGACCTTGATTATATCCCACCTGAATTTAGCAACCATCTAAAGAATAGATTTGACACATTGAACACCAATAACCACCAATAACCAAAGACCAGATGAGTTGTGGGATGACATCAAGAATATCATACATGAGGAAAGTAAATAGTCATTAAAAAGGCAGGGAAGGAGTAGGGGTCAGGGGACAAGGGAACCCAGAAACAGACATTGAGTTCCAGTAAGATGGTGGACTAGGCAGAAATATTGCACACACCCTCTTCAACAAAGAAAAGGGAAACCAATTAACACAGGCACAGAAGATAATCCTAGACCCCTGAGCCTTGAAGGTAAGGATATAGAAGTGGACTAAACTCCAACTACCAGAAGAATTTGCATGAAAATACAAAGAAAGGAGACAGACGGAGCTGCAGTCTGGCAGCAACCCTGAACGATCCTGACGGCATGGCACAGTCAGCTTGGAGATTCCCGAGTGGTGGTAGGACCACCTAAAAATCAGCCCGGCTAGCCAGGGACTGCACAGAGGACTGCTCTGGTGGCTGGGGAATAAACAGAGAAGGTGAAGAAAAAGGCAGGCTGAGCTGTGGACTTTTGCCGGTCTGAAAGATGCTGCCATTTTGAATGTTAAAAGCAGCTTGACTATTTTGGATATTTAAAAACACAGTGCTCTCACAGATTCCTGGGGCTTAAGAACACATTCTGCTTTCCAGCAACCCAAAGGACACTCTGGACCTGCAAGACTGAAAAAGTACAACATTCCTCTTGTTACTCTTATACTCCACACCCGCTTGGTGAATGGAGGTGTGGCCATACCCGACTCCCACCTACCTTCTGTGCCCACAGGAACTCCATCACAGTCTGCGTGCTCAGACAAAGCCTGGGTGCCTCCACTGATTTTTTTTTTCTCTTTTTTTATTTTTTGCTTACTTTTTCTGGTAATCAGTTTGCTTTCATTTGTCTGTTTTAAAACAACTATTATTATTAATAATTTTGTCCTTTTTACAATTATTCTTATTCTTCCCCTCCCGGGTCTTAGTTTTCAGCATTTTTTCTTTTCCCTGTTCCTGGTTGAAATATATATTTTTTTAATTTAAGGTTTTATTTTCCCCCTTTTTCTCATGGTTAACCCCATTGCTTGTTTTTCTTTTTGCATTTTTCCCATTTTTTTCCTTCATTATTCTCCTTCTCTACCTTTGTTCTCTTAGTGTCCTATCCCCAGATATTACAGGTTTTCTTGGTTTTTCTTCTTCTTTTTCCCTTTTTTCTTTTTTTGGTTACTGTTCCTGTGTGATTACATGGTGTGTTTTTTTGTCCATGTGCTTTTAGTTTTGTGATGGTTATTCAATAGTAATTTTTGTCTA
>NW_006922086.1:435499-437580 GCF_000298275.1 Orycteropus afer afer | reverse complement strand
TTCTTTGGAAAGGGATCAATCAGGAAAAAAAATCAAAACAAAATGAAGAAAGCCTAAGGTCATGTGGGATACCATCAAAAGGAATAACTTACGTGTCATTGGAATTCCAGAACAGAAAGAGAAAAACAAAACCACTGAGAATATTGTCCAAGAAGAAAAGACCAAAAAGAATGTGAGAAGAGACTATGAAACTTGTGCTTGAATGTAGAGGAGCTAAAGAGAATGGAAGAAATGCTGCAATAAAAGAACTGAACAAAAGATTTCAAAGGACAGTTCATGAAGACAACGTTTTTAATGAAATATGCAAAGACATGGAATTAGAAAACCAAAAAGGAAGAACACATTCAGCATTTCTCAAGCTGAAAGAACTGAAGAAAAAATTCAAGTCTTGAGTTGCAATAAGGATTCTATGGGAAATCTTCTTGCATGATGCAGGAAGCAACAAAAAAAGATGGAAGGAAATGCTGGCAAGAGTGCAGAGAGATTGGGACTCTCATACATTGCTGGTGGGACTGTAAATGATACAATCACTGTGGAAAACAGTATGATGATTCCTTAAAAAGTTGGAATTAGAAATACCATTTGACCAGCAATTCTATTACTAGGTATATATCCTAAAGAATTGAGATCCAGGACAAGAACAGATATATGCACACCCATGTTCACTGCAGCGTTATGTACAATAGCCAAAAGATGGAAACAACCCAGGTGCCCATCAACAGAAGAATGGATAGCGAAACTATGGTACACATACACAATGGAATACTATGCAACCCTAAAGAATAATGTAGAATTGGTAAAACACTACATAACATGGATGAAAGTGGAGGACATTATTCTGAGTGAAATAAGTCAATCATAGAAGGTATTAGTCCATTATTGTAAAATGCCAAGGAAAGGTTTATAAATGGAAGTAAATTTTCTTTGCTGGTTACCAGGGGTGGGAGAGGAAGGGAGGGAACACTGTTAGATAGGTAGAGACAAATATTGATTTGGGTGACGAGAAGGGCAACATACCAAATGTGAGTGATCAACACAGTAACATTGAGGAAGAAGAAGACATAGAGAGGTGCATGGGAGGTACAGACAACACAGATGAACTCTTTTGCACATACAGTACTGCATTGTCAGTGAAGGCAAACATTGATATACAGGTAGAGAGATGGGTGGGCAGGCTGAACTACTAGGTATGTCTATGCAGGGAGGAGTGTGCCCATGACGATGCATAGGGTTGGCAGACAATGTTTCTACAAGTGTATTTGTATATTCTATAAGAATTCCTAGTATATAGTAGAGCTGATAGGCCAAAGATGAGAAAACTGAAGATTTTTATCAACTTCTTCAGTCTGAAATTGACCAAACATGCAATCAAGATGTGTTGTTTATCACTGGTGATTGAAATGCAAAAGTTGGAAACAAAGAAGAATCACTGGTAGTTGAAAAATTTGGTAGTTGGAAATAATGCTGGAAATTGCATGGTAGAATTTTGCAAGACTAATGACTTATTCATTGCAAATACCTTTTTTCAACAACACAAATGGTGCCTATACACATGGACTTCATCAGATGGAGTACACAGAAATCAGATTGACTACATCTCTTGCAAGAGGAGATGAAAAGCTCAATATCTTCAGCAAAAATAAATAATGCTGGAAATCACATGGCAGAATTTTGCAAGCCCAACAACTTATTTATTGCAAATACCTTTGTTCAACAACACACATGGTACGCCAGATGGAGTACACAGGAATCAGAGTGACTAAATCTGTGGCAATAGGAGATGAAAAAGCTCAATATCTTCAACCAAAACCAGGCCAGGAGCTGATTGTGGAACAGACCATCAACTGCTCATATGTAAGCTCAACTTGAAGTTGAAGACAATTAAAACAAGTCCACGAGAGCCAAAATATGACCTTGAATATATCCCTCCTAAATTTAGAGACCATCTAGAGAATAGATTTGATGCATTGAACACCAGTGACCGAAAACCAGAAGAATTGTGGGATGACATCAAGAGCATCATCCATGAAGAAAGCAAGAGGTCATTAAAAAGACAGGAAAGGAAGAAAAGACCAAAATGG
>NW_006922086.1:430049-434889 GCF_000298275.1 Orycteropus afer afer | reverse complement strand
CACATGCAAGTAAAATCTTACTGAAGATAATTCAAAAATGGTTGCAGCAGTATATTGACAGAGAACTTCCAGAGGTGCAAGCTGGATTCAGAAGAGGACATGGAATGAGGGATGTCATTGCTGATGTCAGATGGATCTTGGCTCAAAACAAAGAATACTAGAAAGATGTTTACTTGTGTTTTATTGACTATGCAAAGGTATTTGATAGTGTGGGTCATAACAAATTATGGATAACATTGACAAGAATGGGGATTCCAGAACACTTCATTGTACTCATGAGGAACCGATACATAGGCCAGGAGGCTGTCGTTCGAGCAGAAAAAGGGACTACATGGTTGAAAATCAAGAAGGGAGCATGTCAGGGTTGTATCTTTTCACCATACTTATTCAATCTGTATGCTGAGCAAATAATCCAAGAAGCTGGACTATAGGAAGAAGAACATGGCATCAGGATTGGAGGAAGAATCATTAACAACCTGTGATACACTGACGATACAACTTTGCTTGCTGAAAGTGAGGATGACTTGAAGTACTTACTGATGAAGATTGAAGAATACAGTCTGCAGTATGGATTACATTTCAACATAAAGAAAACAAAAATCCTCACAACTGGTCCTATAAGCAACATTACGATAAATGGAGAAAAGACTGAAACTGTCAAAGACTTAACATTACTTGGTTCTACAATTGACACCAAAGGCAGCAGTCAGGACATCAGATGATGTATAGCACTGGGCAAATTCACTGCAAAGGACCTTCTTCAAGTGTTGAAGAGCAAAGATGTTTCCTTGAGGACTAAAGTGTGTCTGACACAAGCCATGGTATTATCAATTGCCTCATATGCTTGTGAGAACTGGACAATGAATAAGGAAGACCTAAGAAGAATTGATGCTTTTGAGTTGTGGTGAAGAATGCTGAAAGTACCATGGACTGCTAAAAGAACTAACAGGTCTGTCCTGGAGGATGTGCAGCCAGAATGCTCTTTGGAGGCAAGAATGGCCAGACTTCGTTTCACATATTTTGGTCATGTTGTCAGTTCCTTGAGAAGGATGTCATGCTTGGTAAGGTGGAGAGTCAACAAAAGAGGGAAATGGCCTCAATGAGACGGACTGACATGGAGGCAGTGGTGATGGGCTCAAGTATAGCAAGAATCATGGAGCTGGCTCAGGACTGGGTGGTGTTTCATTCTCCTGTGCATAGGGTCACTGAATCAGAGATGACTCAACAGCACCTAACAACAACAACAACAGTAGAGCTGAAAAGGGAGAAGGTTGTGGTTACTTCTTGGCCACAGCCAGCTACCCAGAGGGAGTGAGTAGTTGGACCTATGGGCTCCAGATCATAGTCGCAGGGGACATCAAGCTCAATTGGCATAACATACTAGACAAAAACATTGTTCCATATCCTACTTTGGCAAGTAGTGACTGGGATCTTAAAAGCTTTCAAGTGGCCATCTAGATGAAACATTGGGTCTCCCCTCATCCAGAGCAAAGAAGAATGAAGAAATATAAAGACACAAGGAAACAATTAATCCAAGGGACTGGTATACCATGCGATCTGCAACCTATACAACTATGAGACCAGAAGAACTAGATGGTGCCTGGCTACCACTGTGAACCACTCAGATGGGGATCTCTGTAGGGAATCCTGGACAGAGGGGAAGAATAATGTGGAACAAAACTGAAAATCACTTAAAAAAAAAAAAAAAGACTAGTTTTTTTGGTCTGATAGAGCCTGATGGAACCACTGAGACTACGGCCCCTAGTTGCCCTTCAGGTCTGGAAATGAACCCACTCTTACAGCTTCCAGACAAACAAAAGATAGGTATATGAGCTGAATACTTACATTAGGTAGATACACTCCTTGGAGAGATCAATCATGGGAAAATAGAAGGACTGTGTATGCACAGGGAGACAGCTTGGGGGACAGGAGTGCAGTGGTGGGAAGGATGCAGGGAAGAGGTAACTATGGGGAGGAAGTGGGAGGGGAGCTGTTGCATTGTGGTAAATTGTAGTCAATGTCATGAGACAAAGTGTATGTGACCTGCTGTATGGAAAATGAATTTGCTCTGTAAACTTTCACCCAACTCACAATAAAAGTTAAAAAAAAAAAAAAAAAAAAAAAAAAAGACGACGATGATGATGATGGAAGGAATACACCGAGTTACTGTGTCAAAAAGAATTGGTTGATTTCAACTCTTCCAGAAGGTAGCATATGCTCAAGAACCAGTGGTATTGAGGGAAGAAGTTGAGGCTGCACAGAAGGAATTACTGAAAAGCAAGTCTCTAGAAACTGATAGAATACCCATTGGAATGTTGCAACAAATGGATGTAGGATTGGAAGTACTTATTCATTTATGCTAAGAAATTTGGAAGACAGCTACCTGACCAATTGCTGGAAGAGATCAATATCTGTGCTCATTCCAAAGAAAGATGATCTAACAGAATATGGAAATTATCTAACAATATCATTAATATCACACATAAGTAAAATCTTGCTGAAGATAATTAAAAAATAGTTGCAGCAGTATATTGACAGGAAACTTCCAGAGATGCAAGCTGGATTCAGAAGAGAACGTGGAATAAGCGATATCATTGGTGATGTCAGATGGATCTAGACTGAAAGCAAAGAATGTCAGAAAGATGTCTTCCGGTGTTTTACTGACTTTGCAAAGGTATTCGACTGTGAGCGTCATAACAAATTATGGATAACATTGAGAAGACTGGGAATTTTGGAACATTTAAATAAATGTTCTCATAAGGAACCTGTATGAAGATAAAGAGGCTGTCATTTGAACAGACATGGTTGAAAATAAGGAAGGATGTATGTCAGGGTTGTATTCTTTCACCATATTTATTAAATCTGTATGCAGAACAAATAATCCAAGTGTTCTGGTTACCTAGTGCTGCTCTCACAGGAATATACCACAAATGGGATGGCTTGAACAAACAGGAGTTTATTCTCTCACAATTTGGAGGCTTTAAGTCCAAGTTCAAAGTGACAGGTTCTAGGGGCTGGGTGAAAGCCCCTCAACTTTGGGCTTCAGCTCTGCCTCGTGCTCCTGGCCCACTGAAGCTGAAGGCTTTTCTTCACTCAGTTGCTGGCTGCTGAGGCTGACAAGCCCAACATGGACAAGAAATAAGGCACAGTCCCAAAACTACCAAACCACATGGCAGACCACTAATTCAAGTCCATTAAAAGTCCCAAGATTGGCAGAGCATGGCAGGCTACTGAAAAACTCACCTACATGCAGGATTCAAGCATGCCATAAGCTGGAGACCATTCCCAAACCTGCTGCTTATATACAGGAAGCAGATTGCATCTCTAAAGCAACTACTCAGCTGCTTGTTGTAGATCCCACCATGGAGTTGATTGCCAATCTCATCATGGGGAATAACTACCACCAGCTTCCCAGCCACTCAACCAAGCCCAGCCAAGTTGACACACAACCTTAACTACCACAATTCCACCCCCTGTCAACTTGGCATCTGTACAGATCCCCTTCACTGGGTGGCTCCAGTGCCCTAGTTCCTGAGAGGTGACCTCACCACCTTGGTCTGGTGGGCCCTGTTCATCTCCCTCTTGGGCATGGCAGTCCTGCCCCCTCACTCTTGGGCAGCAGATATAACTCCATCCCACTCGTTCACATGAACAATCAGCCCCACGCTCGAGAACCAAGTTGGTCAAGGTCTGGCTGTTTGAAATCTAGGGGCTGTGGTGGTTCCACCCCCAAAGGCCATGGTCCTATCCTTGAGGCTGAGGCAGCTCTGCTTCCTGTTTCCTTAGTCTCTCCACTTCTGCCAATTAATGCCCACAGTCAACTCACTCCGCCAGAAATCTTCCTGCCCAAATGACGCTTAGCTTTTCTTGCTCCGTGGGCTGGCCAACCTGCCGCTCCATTTCATGCTGGTCTTTTCTACCAATTAAAGC
This sequence comes from Orycteropus afer afer, assembly GCF_000298275.1. Lineage (NCBI taxonomy): Eukaryota > Metazoa > Chordata > Mammalia > Tubulidentata > Orycteropodidae > Orycteropus > Orycteropus afer. Next base: position 430,959 of record NW_006922086.1, on the reverse strand, counting down.
CTGAAGGCAACCCAATCAATCAGGAAGCCACCTACCCACTGGCACCCAGCTTTCTCCTCTGTGGGCTGGTAAGCCTGTTGCTGTTTAATGCTGATCTCTGGGCTTTGCTACTGCTGTCTCTCATGCTAGTCTCTCATGCTGGTCTCTCTGCTGGTGTCTCTCTGTCAGTCTCTTGGCTCAACATGCAGCCATCTCTCATGCCACATGCCGGGGTCTCTCTGCCAGTGTCTCAGGTCAAGGACACACTCCACTCCAACCTTAACTACCACAAATATTTAACTTAACTACCTAAATATTTCCACATTTTAGGTATCTGGCAGAGCAGCACCCACTCTCTCAGTACCATATTCTCCTTTAGTTACCTAGTCCCACTCTGAGAAGAATATACCACAAATAGGACGGCTTGAAGAAACAGGACTTTATTCTCTTAGTTTGGAGGCTTTAAGTCCAAGTTCAAAGTGCCAGTGTCTAGGGGTTGGATGAAAGTCCTTCAACCTTGAGCTTCAGTTCTACCTCCTGCTCCCCATCCACTGAAGCTGGAGGCTTTTCTTCACTCAGTGCTGGCTACTGAGGCTGACAAGCCCAAGGTTGACAAAGTAATAAGGCAGAGTCCTGATATTACCAAATCACATGGCAGAACACTAATTCAAGTCCATTAAAAGTCCCAAAATCAGCAGAGCATGGCAGGGTGCTGAACAACTCACTTACATGCAAAGTTGAAGTGTACCATAAGCTAGAGACCATTCCCAAAAGGAGGGAAAAGACAGTGTAGTCACAGAATTTCTAAATGGTGAGGAAGTTAAGAAAGTTGAAAGATAGAATGGACTGTTGTAAACTCGGGGATAAAATTATAAATCATAGGGTAACCTCAAAGAAAAATGATAAACCTTCACATCACAATAAAAAAGAG
>NW_006922086.1:419733-427123 GCF_000298275.1 Orycteropus afer afer | reverse complement strand
GTCAATGTCATGAGACAAAGTGTATGTGAACTGCTGTATGGAAAGTGAATTTGCTCTGTAAATTTTCACCCAAATAACCATAAAAAAATAAAATAAAATAATCACAAAGGTGGGACACTATTTAAAAAAAAAAAAAAAAGGACCATTCCCTGGAGAAGGATATCATGCTTAGTAAAGTAGAGGTGAACAAAGAAGGGGAAGACCCTCAAGAAGATGGATTGACAAAGTGGCTTCAACGATGGGCTCAAGCATAGCAAGGATTGTGAGGATGGTGAAGGATGGGGCAGCATTTTGTTCTGTTGTACATAGGGTTGTTATGAGTTGATGCTGTCTTAATGGTGCCTAACAAAAACAACAAATGCTTGCCAAGGAATTAACAAGGACAGAAGTTCCAAAGCCAAAGAGTTTTTTGGACAATATTTAGGACTTTGAGATTCCCAGCCTGAGAACAGGCCTTTCCCTTTTCAGAATATGATCTTTTACAAACACTGTGGCCCCAGGAGCCAGGTAAGTCATTGGAAGTAGGTGGGAAAGAAACCAGCTTTCATAGGGGAGAACTCAAGAGTTGAGGAACTTTCAAATGTTTCTGCAGGAAGAAGCTCAACTTCTTAAATTTCATTATGCAATGAAACACTCAACTGGGCTTTGTGGTTTCTGATGGAAAAGAGAAAGAAATAGCCCTAAATCTGGTGGCCTGGCATGTAAGTGGAGAGAAGGATGAGAAAATTGTGGGAATTCTGTCCTTAGTGTTTTAGGCACTTAGTGCAATGCTGACTGATTTGTAACACATCTGAGAAGTTCCATAATTACTAAGAGAAAAGCTTATTAACACTCAAGAAAAAGATATAAGGGAAAAAAATATTTTGTTCTGGAACAGTGATTTGCACAAACTCCACTTATAATTCCAACTTCTCCCCACCCAAACTGTGATGAAGACAGTACAATATATTTACAAAAGACCCTCAAGAATATTGTATAATAAGTACATTCATCCACTAACTTTGATGGAAATAAATTGAAGTTCAAATTTCTAAATGATTTACTATGATTTATTATACTGGCACGGACAGAAAATTTAAATGAGGCATGTATGGTAAGAACATAAGGCAATACAAATCATTATAACGCCAATGATTTATTGACTTATTCCTGAGTGCACTAGCCTTCATCATTTCATATGCATATCTCATTGAATCTTCACAACTTCATCATTTTATGTATGAAAAGATTGAGGTTCACAGAAGCAAACTTACCTTTATCACTCCACTAGCCAGTGGCAGAGCCAGAACTTGGGCCCAAGTCTGCAAGCCGCCTGTGTTCTGATCTCCAAGATATCCCATGACCCCTCTAGATTGAGGAAGCTGTAATTAAGACTTTCTCTTATAATTTGGGTACCCATGATGCAACAACACCCAAGCAGTACCTTCTTCCTTCTTGTAGTCTCTCAGATTATTCAATAGCACCCCCATCACTTGTCACAACTTCTGTTGTGGAGAATGAGGTATCCTTCCCAAGAAACTGGATCCTGCTTCCCCTACTAGAAGGAAATAAGTCAACTAAGAGTTGGTCGGTATATTGGGTAGAGTAGTCAGAGTCAGGGACTCTCAGAAGAGAAAGAAGACTTCTGTTCCTTTGGCAAAGAGAGGATAGCACAGACTACCTTGGCTTCAATCAATAGGAATTTAAAACAGAAAATAGGGAGGCATTCCAAGATGGCAGCATAATTAGATGCCTAATAACTAACCTCTTACAACAAATACCTGAGAAAACAATTGGATCAGATTGTCTTGGTTCTCTAGTGTTGCTATAACAGAAATACCAGAAGTGGATGGCTTTACAAACAGGAATATATTCTCTTACAGTTTAGGATGCTAGAAATCCAAATTCAGAGTGCTGGCTCTGGGGACTGGGTAAAGGCTCCTCAACCTTGGGCTTCAGCTCTGCCTCTTATTCCAGACCCAATGGAGCTACAGGTGTCTCTTAATCAGACAGCTGCTGGCTGCTGATGCTGATGAACCCAAGGTTGGTAGGTAAAATGGGACAGTCCCAAGATAGGCAAGTAACAGTTCAAGCCCAAGATCAATAGGCAACATGGCAGACCATTGATGAGTCGCCCAAATACAGGATCCAGAAGTGCCAAAAAGCTAGCAACCTTTCTCAAAGCTTCTCCTTATCTACTGGAAGCAGGCCACACATGAAGACAGCTACTTAGTTGCTTACAACAGATTCCACCATGGAGTTGATTACCAATTTCACCATGGGGAATAATTACATCCAGCACCCACATATCCACCTAGCCTGCCAGCCTGGGGGCCACGGAATGGTGATATTCTCTCATCTTTCCAACCAACTGTGCTGGGGGGCTGTGGTCTAGTGGCACCTGCTTCTCTTCACAACCACCTACACCAGTAGCCTATGAACAGGTAATGTACCTTCTTCCATACACCCTTCTTTCTTCAACCCATCTACCCATGCCGGGGACCCACAGATTGGAGGCATCACTTCACCTAGCCATCAGTGGAGGAAGCCTGTGAACTGGTAGTACCCCTTCTTCCATTCAGCCAACTGCAGTTGGGGCCTAAGGAACAGTGGCCCCCACCCCTATGCCCAGCTACCCACAGCAAGGGTCCTTGTACGAGTGGCACCCAGTGCTCTGCCCAGCCACTGATGCCTGCAATCTGCAGACTAGAGGTGCCCACTCCTATGGCCAGCAACCTGCCCTGGAGGCCCATAGACAAGCGGCACCTCTTATTCTCTTACATTGCACTCTAGACAGGGGAACTCTCCTAGTAGACACTCATGCACTGGTGATATTCCACCTCCCTCACCCTCTGAACTGCTCCCCATTAAAACCAGAGGTTTGTGCCCTCTCCATTCACCCCCATGAAGCCCTTCCCACCCAGAACCACTGGTGAGTTTCCATACCACCCACCCAGTGATTGATCACCCAGCCACCCTTCCCCCAACCATGCAGAAACCAGGAGTGCACACAATGTCCAATCGAGAGAAGAGTGAGAATGCTCCCTAAAACCACCCCCAGGTGAACAGACAGACACATCTCCTCACCAGCAATGCCAGCTACATCCTAAGCCACCCCACAAGACCAGCAAACACAGTTCCATGCTCACACACCCAACTACTTCTCCATCTACTTGGAGACAGGTGGTGAGAGCTCCAGTGAGGAAAGACTAGTAAACAGACTAGCATGCACACCCTGCCTATGCAGATATATCAAAACAAAACAAAAAACAGGAGACAGCAAACAAACATATAATAAATACAAAAATATAGTAACATGCTAATGTCTCAGAGACAGACAATATCAAATCATATAAAGAAGCTATACAAGATGGCTCCAGCAAGTGATCAAAGTAAAGAACCAGAAAACCTACAAGAGGAAGAACAGGTAATGGATTTATCTGATAAAGAATTCAAAAGACTAATTTACAAGGTTCTCCAAGAGATCAAGGAAAACACAGGTAAAGCCAAGGAAAACATAGACAAAACAATTGAAGAATTCAGGAAAACAGTACAAGAGCAAAACAGAAAAAATTAACAGACAAACCATTAAGAACAGCAACTAGAATTCCAAAAGATTAACAATAAAATTTCACACACTCAATAGAGAGCATAGGAGTGGAGTTGCGTCAATGGAAAACTGGATTGGAGAAATAGAAAACATATCTCTTGACACCAATTTCTCATGAAAAAAATCAGAAGAAAAGAACAAAGAAACAAAAAAAAATTATGTGGGACATTATCAAGAGGAAAAATTTACACATCAATAGAATTTGAGAACAGGAAAAGGTAAAAAAAAAAAAAAAAAAAAAGATCCAGAGAGAATTTTCAAAGATTTGCTGGTGTAGAACTTCCCTGAAATAATGAAAGACAAGAAAATATATATCCAAGAAGCTCAATAAACACTATACAGGATAGATTCCAAAAGAAAGTTATTCAAACATATCATAAGCAAACTCATCAAAACCAAAGACAAAGAAAGAATCCTGACAGGAGCTTGGGAAAAATGAAAAATCACCTACAAAGAAGAACTAATAAAAATAAACTCTGATTACTCAGAAGAAACCATGCAGACAGGACTTCTGCTAAAATGGCAGAATAGGCAGGCAAGCTACATAGATCCTCTTCAACAAAAAAGAGAAACCAATTGACAGAGATACAGAAGATAATCCTGGAGCCCTGAGCTTTGAAAGGAAGTAAAAAGAAGTGGATTAGGCACCAATCTGTGGAAAAATCTGAATGAAAACAGTGAGTACAAAATGGACACAGTTGTAGCCTGGCCAACACTCTGACAGCAACAATAGCCTGAATATTTCCAACTGAGGCTGGGACCTGATAATTGACCTAAAGATCAGCCCTGGCCACCAAGGGCTGTGGGACAACTGCACTGGTGGCCTATGACTAGGAAGGGAAACAGCAAGGAGAAGACAACCTGAGCTGTGGACTTCCAGCTGTCTAGAGGGTGCAGCTATATTGATTATTTACAAGCAGTGGCCATTTTGGATATTTAAAGTGACCAAGGGAGCAGCCATTTTGAATGCTTACAAGCAGTGGCCATTTTGGATATATAAAGAGACAGCATTCTTGTTTGGATTCCAGGGACCTAAGAATAAGCTCCATTTGCCAAGGATGGCAGGGATATATGAGAGGCTGACAATGGGAAAGGAGATAGGTAGTGAGTGTTTAAATGCTGCCAACTAGCAAACAGAGGAGCATAGTATCCAGCTAACATAGATAACACCCAAAGAAAACACAGAAAATGGGCAAGTCACTCCAACATACGATCACCAAATAAATATAAACATAAAAACATCACAATGTCTTGGAGACAACAGAGCATCACAGTCCACAAAAAGAAGCAAGAAAGCAGGAGAAACAAAGGAGAAGAATACAGACCCAGAACAGACCCCTGAGGAAGAAGCAGCATTGGAACTCCCTGATAAAGAATTCAAAAGAATTATATTTAGGTACCTTCAATGGATTGAGAGATCAAGGAAAACACTGACAAAATGGAGGAAAACACAGACAAAACCTTAGAAAAATTTTGGAAGAAAATACAAGAACAAATTGACAAAATAAATGAAAAATTATAAATGAAGCAAAATATACATATAGAAATCCAGAAGAGTAATACTAAATTTTCATAAATAGATAACACATTGAAAGGGCAAAGGAGTAGAATAGAATCAATGGAAGACAGAATTAGTGAGATTGGAGACAAATAGCTCAGTATTTCTTTGGAAAGGGATCAATTAGAAAAAAGATCAAAACAAAATGAAGAAAGGCTAATGTTCATGTGGGATAAGATCAAAAGGAATAATCTATGTGTAATTGGAATTCCAGAAGAGGAAAAGACAAATAAAACCACAGAGAAAATTGAAGATTTGTTGGAAGAGAATTTCCCTGATATGATGAAAGATGAGAGAATATATCCACTCAAGAATTCCAATGAACACCCAAACAAGAGAGACCCCAAAAGAAAATCACCAAGACATATCATCATCAAACTGAGCAAAAGCAAAGACAAAGAAAGAATCCTGAAAACAGCACAGGAAAAACAAAAAGTTAGAAGACGGTGGACTATGCAGAAAGACTGCACAGACGCTCTTCAACAAAGAAAAGGGAAACCAATTAACACAGACACAGAAGATAATCTTGCACCCCTGAGCCTTGAAATGAAGGATATAGAAGTGGACTAAACCCCAACTAGCAGAAGAATTTGCATGAAAATACCTAAAAAGGAGGCATACGGAGATGTGGTCTGGCAGTGATCCTGACGGCACAGACAGCTTGGAGATTTCCAAGTGGTGGTGGGACCTAAGAATTAACCTAAAAATCACCCTGCTAGCCAGGGACTGCATGGAGGACTATGCTCGGTGGCTGGGGAACAAATGGCGAAGGTGAAGAGAAAGGTGGGTTGAACTGTGGACTTTTGCCAGTCTGGAGGGTGCCGCAATTTGAAGGTTTAAAAAGCGGCTTGACTATTTTGAATACTTAAAGAGACAACGCTCTTGCAGATTCCTGGGGCTTAAGAACACGTTCTGCTTTTCAGCAACCCCAAGGACTCTCAGGACCTGCAAGACTGAAAAGATACGACATTCCTCTTGTTACTTTTATACCCCACTCCCACTTGGTGAATGGAGGTGTGGCCATCCCCCACTCCCACCTACCTTCTGGGCCCACAGGAACTCCTTCACACTCTGTGTGCTCAGATGGAGCCTGGGTGCCCTGCCCTGTCCTCCACCAATTTTTTTTTCTCTTTTTTTATTATTATTTTTTTCTTTTTCACATTCTTTTTTCTGGTGATTAGTTTGCCTGTATTTGTCTGTTTTAAAACAACTAATATTATTAATACTTTTGTCCTTTTTATTATTATTCTTAATATTCCCTACCAGGTCCTACTTTTCAGCATTTTTTCTCTTTCCTGTGCCTGATTGAATTTCTTTTTTTTTTTTTTAATTTAAGGGTTTTTTTTTTTCTTTTCCCCCTTTTTTCTCATGATTAACCCCATTCCTTGTTTATCTTTATGCATTTTTCCCATTTTTTTCTTCATTTATTATTTTCCTTTCCTACTGTTTTATTCTTAGTACCTATCCCCAGATATTGCAGGTTTTCTTATTTTTTCTTCTTTTTTTTTTTCCTTTTTTCTTTCTTTGGTTACTGTTCATGTGTGATTACATGGTGTGTTTTTCATCCATGGGTTTTTAGTTTTTTGGTGGTTGTTGTTGTTGTTGTTGTTATTTGCCATCAAGTAGGCCCCAACTCATAGCGACCCATCCTTGGGTTTCCAAGGCAGTATCACTACGGAAGTAGGATTACCCAACCTTCCTTACGAGGAGTGGCTGGTGGGTTTGAACCACCAACCTTCTGGTTAGCAGTCAAGTGCCTTACGCACTATGCTACCAGAGCTCCCTTTTGGTGGTTATTCAATTGTAATTTGTGTCTAACTGAGTGGGAGACAACAACATCCCCATAAGACACAACTACACCCATACTTCCTACAACTTCACTTACTGAGAGAGAGCCACTACCTCCTTCTCCACCAACGTGTGAACAATAAAAAACCACCAAGAAGAGCCTGAATCACCCTTGGCTGCTCTTCACAAACAGTTAACAGTGATCTAAATACAACAATACCACGATGCCTCAGAAACAACAGACCATCACAGTCCACACAATGAAGCAGGATAAAGTAGTAGAAACAAGGGAGAAGGATACAGACCTAGAACATATCCCAGAGGAAGAAGCAGCATTAGAATTCTCTGATAAGGAATTCAAAAGAATTATCTTTAGGTATCTTCAAAAGATTGAGAGACAGACCAAAGAAAACACAGAAAAAACCCTAGATGAATTTTGGAAGAAAATACAAGAA
>NW_006922086.1:410401-417629 GCF_000298275.1 Orycteropus afer afer | reverse complement strand
CTCACTTTGGTGAGTAGCGACTGGGATCTTAAAAGCTAGCAAGCTGCCATCTAGATGCAACGATGGGTCTCTCCTCATCCAGAGCAAAGAAGGATGAAGAAAACCAAAATTCATGGAAACAATTAGTTCTAGCAACTGGTACATCATCCGATTTGCAGCCTATACTATGAGACCAGAACTAGATGGTACCCAGCTACCACTCTCATCCACTTGGAAGGGGATCTATGTAGGAGATCCTGGATAGAGAGGGAGAACAATGTGGAACAACACTCAAAATCATTTGGAGAAAAAAAAAAAAAGTATGGACCAGCAATAGAGCCTGGTGGAAACATTGAGACTATGGCCCTTAGCTGCCCTTCAGGTCTGGAATTTAACCCACACTGGTGGTTTCCCACCAAACAAAATACAGGCATATGAGTTGAACATTTACCTCAAGTAGATACACTCCTTTAGAGAACAATCATGGGAGAAAGAAGGGCTGCTTATGCACAGGGAGACAGCTCAGGGGACAGGAGAGTATGGAGGGATGGACACTGGGAAGAGGTAATTATGGGGAGAAAGTGGGAGGGGAGTTGTTGCATTGTGGTAAACTGTGGTCAATGACGTGAGACAAAGTGTATGTGAACTGCTGTATGGAAAGTGAATTCGCTCTGTAAACCTTCACCCAAATCACAATTTTAAAAAAAGAAAGAAAGAAAAAAAAAGTTACCTACAAGGGGCAACCAATAAGACTAACCTCGGATTTCTCATCAGAAACCATGCAGGCAAGAAGACAAAGGAATAGTATATATAAAGCCTTGAAAGAGAATAATTTCCAATCTAGAATCATCCTTGTTGTAGTTGTTGTGTGCCGTTGAGTAGGATCTGACTTATAGTGACCCCTCCTTGGGTTTCTGAGGTGCTATCACTATGGAAGTAGATTGGCAACCTTCCTTCCATGGAGTGGCTGGTGAATTTGAACCAGCAGCCTTCTGGTTAGCAGTCAAGTGCCTTAGGCACTATGCCAACCAGCAAAATTATCCCTCAAATATGATGGTGAAATTAGGGTGTTTCCAGATAAGCATAAATTAAAGGAATTTGTTAAAACCAGACCAACCTTACAAGAGATGCTAAAGGGACTCCCTTTATAGACATCTACATCTTTGGATAGAGAATCAACAGCAAACAATAACTGACCATTAACATACATGATGCCATAACTCAGAAACCAACCCAGTTATAGAAGTATCCAAAGTAAATAAGCCCACAAGACTGTAAACTGGGGACCAGATACATCAACTGACAAACGAGGACAACTACAAACAAAAAAAGAGAAAAAATTGTGTAGTTACAGAATTTCTAAATGGTAGGGAAGTCAAGACAACTATAAGATAGAACAGACTGTTCTAAACTTGGGAAGAAAACTATAAATCACAGGCTAAACTCTAAGGAAAATGATAAACCTTCACATCACAATAAAAAAGAGGACCAGGACAAATATTTACCAAATACTAAAACAATAGCAATGAAGGAAGTGATAACACAATTCATAAACAAAATGAGTTCAGCAAACAAAAATGATATGAAACAAAGAAATCACTAACAACATGAAAAAACACATAACAAAACAACAGCAACAAATTCCTACTTGTCAATAATTACACTGAATGTCAATGAATTAAATACACCACTCAAGAGATGGAGAGTTGCAGACGGGTTAAGAAAACATAACCCATCACTATGCTGTTACAAGAGACACACTTTAGAGATAAAGACAAAAATAGACTAAAAATCAAAGGTTGGAAAAAGATATATCAAGCAAATGGCAACCAAAAAAGAGTAGGAATGGCAATATTAATTCATGATAAAATTGACTTTAAGACAAAAACCACCATAAGAGACAAGGAAGGACATTGCATAGTTATTAAAGAATCAATTGAACAAGAGGACATAACAATAATGAATATCTATGCACTCAATGAAAGAACCCCAAAATACATAAACCATACTCTAACAGAACTGAAAAGACAAATAGATGATCCACAATCATAATGTTGTTGTTGTTATGTGCCATCAAGTTGGACCCGACTCGTAGAGACCCCTCCTTGGGTTGCCGAGGCAGTATCACTATGGAAGTAGATTGCCCAACCTTCTTTCTGAGGAGTGGCTGGTGGATTTGAGTCACCAGCCTTCTGGTTAGCAGTCAAGTGCCTTAGGCACTATGCTACCAGAGCTCCTCACAATCATAATAGGATACCTTAATACACCACTTTCATTCACACATAGAACAACTGGAAAGAAACTCAACAATGATGCAGCAGAACTAAATAATGCAATCCACCAACTTGACCTTATGGACATCTACAGAGCACTTCACCCAACAACACAATATGCATTCTTTTCCAGTGCACATTCTCCAGGATAGGTCATTTGTTAGGCCACAAAACAAGCCTCAATAAATTTAAAAACATTGAAATAGTGCAAAGCATCTTCTCGTATCACAATCCTGTAAAATTAGAAATCAACAGTAGGAAGATGAATGGAAAAAGAGAAAATACATGGAAACTGAATAACAGCCTCCTTGAAAATGACTAGGTAATAGAAGAATTAAAAATGAAATAAAAAATTTCCTTTAATCAAATGAGAATGAAAACACAACCTACATTGCAAAAGCAGTGATCAGAGGCCAATTTATAGCAATAAATGCACACATCAAAAAAGAAGAAAGAGCCAAAATCAAAACCTTAACCCAACATCTCCAACAATAAGAAAAAGAGTAACAACAACAACAACAAAGCCAACAGTCACCAGAAGAAAGGAAATTATAAAGATTTGAGCAAAAACAAATGAAATAAATGAAACAGAAAATAGAAAGATAAAAGAAAAATCAACAAGACTAGAAGTTGGCTTTTTGAAAAGATTAATAAAATTAACAAACAACTGGCAAATTTAATAGAGGAAAAGAAGAAGAGAACACAAATAACATGGATAAAAATTAATTGGGTAACACCACAATGGAACCAACAGAAATTAAAAGGATAATATCAAGATATTTTGAAGAACTATAGTCCAACAAATTTTAAAATCTAGAAGAAATGGACAGATTTCTAGAAACATACTACTTACACAAACTAACAGAGGCTGAAGTAGAAAATTTAAACAGACCCATAACAAAAGAAGAAAATGAACAGGTCATAAAAAAATTACTAAAAAAAAAAAAAAAAAAAAGCCCTGGCCCAGACAGTTTCTGTGATATTTGGTGCTGTGTGTTAACTTGGCTGGACCACAATTCTGTGTGGTTTAAGCAACTGTGATGTGGATTGTTCCAATGATGGGATCAGATATATATGTTTTGAGCAGCCAATCCATTGAAAGGGAGTTTCCCTAGGGGTGTGGCCTGCTTCCAGTATATTTATGGACATCCTCGGAAAAGAGACATTCTTCTGTGGATCGGAATTCTGTTGTGCTGCCTACAACTGTCCGTGAGCGAACAATCCACCATTCAGCCTGGAGATCTTGGATTTGTCATTCATTGGAGTTAACAGCTAGTTATACTGCCTGCCAATCTTGAGCTTCTCAGCCCCTGTAGCTGCATGAGTCCAGAACAACCTCCAGCTTGATGTTTGATCCAAGAACTTTGGACTTGCCAGCTTCTATAAGTGTGTGATCCATTTTCCTAAGAAAAATTTATCTTTCACTCTCTATATAAACTTTACTGCTTTTGTTTCTCAAGATAACCTAGTTTAACAAAGTTTCACTGGAGAATTCCACCAAACATTCAGAGAACTGACACCAATCATACTCAAACTATTCCAGAACATAGAAAAGGATGGAATCCTCCCAAATTAATTTTATGAAGCAAGCATAACCTTGATCCCAAAACCACACAATGACATCACTGAAAAGGAAAATTACAGACCAATATCTCTCATGAACACAGATGCAAAAATCTTCAACAAAATACTAGCCAATAGATTCCAACAACATATCAAAAAAATAATACATTATGACCAAGTGGGGTTCATACCACATAAGCAAGGATGGTTCAACATTAGAAAAACAACATCATCCATCAAATAAATAAAAGAAAGGAAAAGAACCACATGATCATATCAATCAATGCAGAAACAGCATTTGATAAAATCCAACACCCATTCCTGATCAAAACTCTCAGCAAAATAGGAATAGAAGGGAAATTCCTCAACATAATAAAGGGCATATATGCAAAACAAACAGCCAACATTATTCTCATTGGAGAGAAACTAAAACCATTCTCCCTGTGAACACAAACCTGACAAGGATGCCCTCTATCACTACTTCTATTCCATATTTTATTGGAAGTCTTAGCCAGGACAATAAGCCAAGAAAGGGAAATCAAAGTCATCCAAATTGGTAAGGAAGAAGTAAAACTATCCCTATTTGCTGCTGATATTATCCTGTACCTAGAATCCAAGAGACTCATCAAAAAGAACTATAGGAACTAATTGAGAGATTTAGCAAAGTGGCAGAATACAAGATCAACACCCAAAAACCAGTTGGATTCCTCTACAACAGCAAAGAGATTGCTGAAAAGGAAATAAGGATATCAATGCCATTTACAATAGCTACGAAAAAAATAAGATAGTTGGGAATAAATCTTATCAGGGACACAAAAATCCTGTACAAAGAAAATTACAAATCACTACTCCAAGAAACCATAAGAGATCTACATAAACGTAAGAACATACCGGGCTCATGGATAGGAAGAATGAACATTATTAAAATGCCAACACTACCCAAAGAAAATCTGTATATTCAATGCAATCCCTATCCAGATCCCATCAACATTCTTTAAAGATATGGAAGAACCAATCACTAATTTTATATGGAAAGGAAAGAGACCTTAAATAAACAAAGCACTACTGAAGAAGAACGAAGTAAGAGGTCTCACAGTCCCAGATCACAAAACTTACTGTACAGCCACAGTAGTCAAAACAGCCTGGTACTGGTCCAATGACAGATACATACACAAGTGGAACAGAATTGAGAACCCAGAAATACATTCATCGACCTGTGGTCAGCTGCTTTTTTTTACAAAGGGTTGAAATCCATTAAACATAAAGGAGGTAATCCCTTTAAAAAATGATGCTTGCAAAACAGGATATCCATTTGCATAAAAATGAAACAAGATCCTCACACCATACACAAAAACTAACTCCAGATGGATCAAAGACTTAACAGTGAAATCTAAAACTATAAAGTTCCTCAAGGAGACAATAGGAAAACATTTAGGGGCCCTCATTTATGGCATAAATAGACTGTCAAGCATAACCCAAAATGCACAAACAGCAGAAGATAAACTAGATGAGTGGGACCTTCTAAAAATTAAATTTTTATGTGCTTCCAAAGCTTCTCCAAAAGAGTAAAAAGAAAACATACAGATTGGGAAAAAATATTTGGCAATGGCAAATCTGACAAGAGACTTAACTAAAATTTATAGAAAACTCCAACACCTCAACAACAAAAATATTAACAATCCAAATAAAAAATGGGCAGAAGACATGAATAGACACTTTACCAAAGAGGATATTCAGGTGCCCAGAAAATCCATGAAGAAATGCTCATAATCATTAGCCATCAGAAAGATGCAAATCAAAACAACAATGAGATACCATCCACCGCAGCACTAATGGCAAAGTTCAACAAGACAGAAAATAGCAAATTCTAGTGAGGATGTGGGAAGTTTGGGACTCTCATACACTGCTGGGGGGATTGTAGAATAATACAACCACTGTGGAAAGCAGTATGGTGATTCGTTAAAAAGCTGGAATTAGAAATACCATTTGACCCAGCAATCCCATTACTAGGTATATATCCTAAAGAAGTGAGAGCCAGGACAAGAACAGATACATGCATACCCATGTTCATTGCAGCACTATTTACAATAGCAAAATGATGGAAACAACCTACATGCCCATCAACAGAAGAATGGATATCCAAAGTATGGTACATACACACACTGGACTTCTATGTAAAACTAAAGAATAATTTAGAATCTGCAAAACACTGTGTAACATGAATGAACATGAAGGACATTATGCTGAGTGAAATAAGTCAATCACAGAAGGACAAATATAGCATTATTTCATTATTGTAAAAAGTCAAGGAAAGATTTATATAGAGAAGGAAACTTTCTTTGCCTTTGTTGTTTACCGTGGGTGGAAGGGGAGGGAAGGGAACACTGCAAAAAAAAAAAAAAAAGAAAAAGAAGAAGCACTGACTCATGTCACTTTAGTTTTGTGTATTTCACTCTACATATATTATATTTTAACAAAATGTATTAATAAAAATTAAAAAAAAGAAAAGAAACAATGTGGACAAGAAGACAATTGAAAAACATTCCCCTTGAGAATGGGAAACAGGCAAGGATGGCCTCTATCACCATTTCTATTCAACATTGGAAGTCCTACCCAGAACAATAAGGCCATAAAGAACAATAAAGGCACCTAAATTGGCAAAGAAGAAGTAAAACTATCTCCATTTGCAGATGGCATGATCCTATACATAGAAAACCTGAGAGACCTGACAAGAAAACTACTAGAACTAATTGAAATATTCAACAAAGTGGCAGAATACAAGATAAACATACAAAAACCACTTGGATTCCTCTAAATCAACAAAGAGATCTCTGAAAAAGAAATAAAGAAAATAATACTATTTACAATAGCTTCCAAAAAGATAAAATATTTATGAATAAATCTTACCAGGGACACAAAAAAATTATACAAAGAAAACCACAAAACACTACCACATTTGCTGGAGAACTTCCCTGATATGATAAAAGATGAGAATATATCCATTCAGGAAGTCCAACCAACCCCAAACAGGATAGAACCCAAAAGAAAATCACCAAGACACATCATCATCAAACTCATCAAAACCAAAGACAAAGACAGAACCTTGAAAGCAGCATGGGAAAAACAAAAAGTTACCTACAAAGGACAGCCAGTAAGAATAAGCTCTCATTTCTCAGCAGAAACCATGCAAGCACGAAGGCAATGGGATGGTATATATAAAACCCTGAAAGAGAAAAATTTTCAACCAAGAATTATATATCCAGCAAAATTGTCCTTCAAATACAATAGTGAAATTAGGAGATTTCCAGATAAGCAGAAACTAAGGGAATTTGTTAAAACCAGACCAACCTTATAAGAGATACTAAAGGGAATCCTTTGAACAGAGAACCAAAAATAGCAAATAACAACCAGCC
>NW_006922086.1:395403-408737 GCF_000298275.1 Orycteropus afer afer | reverse complement strand
GGAGGAAGTGGGAGGGGAGCTGTTGCATTATGGTAAACTGAGGTCAATGTCATGACACAAAGTATATGTAAACTGCTCTATGGAAAGTGAATTTGCTCTGTAAATCTTCACCCAAATCACACACACACACTCAAAAACAATGTTCTATATCTTACTTTGGTGAGTAAGACTGGGGTCTTAAAAGCTTGCAAGCAGCCTTCTAGATGCAACAATGGGCCTTTCCTCATCCAGAGGAAAGAAGAATGAAGAAAACCAAAGTTGCATGGAAACCATTAGTCCAAGGGACTGGTAGACCATGCGTTCCTCAGCCTATATGACCATAAGACCCAGAAGAACTGGATGGTGCCTAGCTACCACTGACAACCACTCAGAGGGGGGGTCGATGTGAGAGATCCTGGATAGAGTGGGAGAACAATGTGGACCAAAACTCAAAATCATAAAAGAAAAAGGAAAAAAAAGGTCAGGCTTCTTGGTCTGATAGAGCCTGGTGAGACCCCTGAGACTCTGGCCCCTAGTTACCCTTCAGATCTGGAACTAAACTCACTCCTGTGGCTTCCAGCCAAACAATAGACAGGTACTTGGAGTGAATATTTATATCAGGTAGATACGCTCCTTGGAGCAATCAATCATGGGAGAACAGAAGGGCAGTGCTTGCACAGGGAGACAGCTCGGGGGAGCAGGAGTTCATAGGAGGGAAGGACACAGCGAAGAGGTAATTATGCGGAGGAAGTGGGAAGAGAGATGTTACAATGTGAGGAATTGCAATCAATGTCATGAGAAAAAATGTATATGAACTGCTGCATGGAAAATGAGTTTGCTCTGTAAACTTTCACCCAAATCACAATTAAAAAAAAGAAAGAAAGTTGGAAATAGAAATACCATTTAACCCTGCAATCCCACTACTAGGAATATATCTTAAAAAGATGACATCTTGGACATGAATAGATATATACACACCCATGTTCATCACAGCACTATTTACAATAGCAAAGAAATGGAAACAACCTTAGTGTCTATCAACAAAAGAACGGTACATACATACAATTTAATGCTATGAAACATTAAAGAGTAATGAAGATTCTGCAAACCACCTCATAACATTGATGAATTTGGAGAACATTATACTGAGTGAAATACAGCAATTACGGAAGGACAAATATTGTATGAGTGCATTATTGTCTTAAGTCAAGGAAAGGTTTACACAGGGAATGAAATTTTCTTTGTTGGTTACCAAGGATGGGAGAGGCAGGAAAGAGGAGAAAAGTAGGTGGATAATTAAGAGACAGGTTTAATGTGGGTGAAAGGAAAAGCAATATGACAAAAGCATGTGTGTAGGGAAAAAGAAGACACATAGAAGTGCACAAGAGATACAGACAATAAAGGTAAATACTACGGCATATACAATACTGCATTATCAGAAACAGCAAACACTAATCTATGGGTGGATACATAGGTAGACAGGCAAGATCAGATATGGATAGGCAAATGGGAATATACTCAAGACCATACATAGGTTTTACAGATGATATTTCTTCATAAGTATTTTTATGTGCTCTAAATATGTCTATACACAGTTTAAACACAACAGGAGGCAAAGTTAGGATAATTTCTTAGCCACAAATAAGCACCTTGAGGGAGTAAGTCTCTGGGCCTGTGGCCTGGAGACCATGGTCAAGGGGGACATCTTAATTGGCACAACACATTATACAAAAATATTGTTCTATATCTTGCTTCAGTGAGTAGGGACTGGGGTCTTAAAAGGTTATGAGCGGCCATCTAAGAGGCAACTATAGGTCACTACTCATCTAGAGCAAAGAAGAGTGAAGAAAATCAAAGATGCATGGAAACAGTCCAAAGGACTAATGGACCATGAGAACCTCAACATATATGATGCTGAGACCAGCAGAACTATGGTGCCCAGCTACTAATGTCAACCACTCAAAAAGAGATCAGAATTGGAGTTCCTAAATGAAATGGGAGAAAAATGTAGAACAAAACTCAAAATCACAAAAAAAGATCTGGCTTACTGTTCTGATAGAGATTGGTGAAACCCCAGCAACTATGGCCTCAAGTAACCCTTCTGGCCTGGAATTGTGGCTTAACACTTAGCCAAACAATAAACAGGCCTAAGAGCTGAAAGGGAGCTCTGGTAGCATAGTGGCTAAGACACTTGCCTGCTAACCAGACGGCTGGCGGTTCAAACCTACCAGCCACTCCTCGGAAGGAAGGTTGGGCAATCCTACTTCCGTAGTGATACTGCCTTGGAAACCCAAGGAGGGGTTGCTATGAGTCGGGTTGGACTCGATGGCACATAACAACAACAACAACAACAAGAGCTGAAAACTTCACAAGGGAGATTCACTCTTTAGAACAATCAACCATAGGAGATAAGAAGGGCAGCATTTGCACAAGGAGAAAGGTAGGGAAGCAAGGAGGAAGAGGGAGGTGAGATGTTATACTGGGGCGGGGGTATGTAACCAGTGTTACAAAACAAAATGTATATGAACTGTTGAATGTAAAACAAACCTGATTTGTGAGTAGCACAAAATCATTAGGGAAAATTTCACCCAAATCACACCAAAAAGTTGTTTTTTTTTTTTTTTCAAAAAAAGGAAAGCAATGGGATGACATATATAAAAGCTTAAAGGAAAAAAAAAAATATGCCAACCAAGAATTATATATCCACTAACATTGTCTCTCAAATATGATGGTAAAATTAGGGCATTTCCAGATAAACAGAAATTAAGGGAATGTGTAAAAACCAGAATAGCCTTACAAGAAATTTTAAAGGGAGTCCATCAGATAGGTAACAGACAGCATCAGCCAGATACCAACCCAGATAAAAGAATTCTCAAAATAAAATAAAGCTAAAAGGTCAATCTGTAAATGACAACAATGTGAAAAAAAAAAAAGGGAAATAAATGGTCTAGTTATAGAACTGACATATGGAGAGGAAATCAAGGTGATATTAAAAAATAAGACAACATTGAACTTAGGAACATAAAGGTAAATTTCAAGGTAAATACAAAGAAAGTTACCAACCTCAATATCCTTCTCTAGGGAATGGTCCCTTCTGACAATATGACCAAAATAGGGGAGATGAAGTCTGGCCATTCTCACCCTCAACAAGATGCATTGACATAGTGGCTGCAATGATCACCTTAGGTATAGCAAGGATTGTGAGACTGGCACAGGACCAGACACTATTTTGTTCTATTGTACATAGGGTTGCTATGAGTCAGAGCTGACTCGACAACATCTAACAACAACAACAACAAAGAAGTTAACAAACTCATGAAAATGAAAGACATAAAGACTCAGTAAGCACAAAATCAACAATGAAAGAAAGGAAATGAAAATTCACAAACAAAAAAGAATTCAGCACAGAAAATTAAGTAGAACAAAAAAACTATAAACCCTATAGAAAAAAAGCATAACAAAACGACAGCAGTCAATCCATACTTACTGATAATAACACTGAATGTAAATGGATTGAGTGTACCAATAAAGAGTCAGAAAGTGGCAGAATAGATTAAAAACAATAATAATAATACACACAATCTATCAATACGCTGCCTACAAGAGACACACGAAGACATAAAGAAATAAACTAAACTCTAAGGATGGAAAAAATGTATTAAGTAAGGAATAATCAAAAAAGACAGGAGTGGTAGTATTAATCTCTAGTAAAATAGACTTTAAAGTAAAATCCACCATAAAAGATAAGGAAGGGCATTAAACAATGATTGAGGGATTAATCTACCAAGAAGACATAACCATAATAAACATACATGCACCCAATGACAGAGTTCCAAAATGCATGAAATAAATTCTTACAACACTGGAAAGAGAAATAGTTCTGCAATAATAGCAGGAGATTTCAACATATCACTTCCGATAAAGGATGGAACAATGAGAAAGAAACTCAACAAAGATAAAAAATATCTTAATAGCACCAACTAACCTTGACCTCATAGAAATATACTTAACACTTCAACCAACAGCAGCAAAGTATATATTATTTTCCAGCCCACATGGGTCATTCTCTAGAATAAACTATATTTTAGACAACAAAGCAAGCCTTCATAAAATCAAAAACATAGAAATAATACAAAGCATTTTCTCTGATTGAAACACTATCAAAATAGAAATCAGTAACAGGAAGAGCAAGGAAAAATATACTTGGAAACTGAATAACACCTTGCTTAAAAAGCACTGGGTAATGGAAGTTAAAAAATTCCTAGAATCAAATGAGAATGAAAACAACATACCAAAACATTTAGGACACAGCAAAAGTTATGCACAGAGTTGAATTTATAGCAATAAACGCACACACACAAAAAAAGGGGGGGGGGGCCCAAATCCCAACATTAGCCCTACAACTTGAACAACTACTAAGAGAGCAGGAAAATAAGTCCACAGCCACCAGAAGAAAGGAAATAATAAAGGTAAGAGGAGAAATAAATGAAATGGAGAAGACAAATAATAGAAAGCATCAAGAAGACCATAACATGATTCTTTGAAAGGATCAATAAAATCGACCAACCACTAGCCAAATGGACAAAAGAAATACAGGAAAAGAAGCAAATAACCCAAATAAGAAATAAGAAGGGTGACACTACAACAGAGGCACTGCAAGAAAAAAGATCATAACAGAATACTGTGAGAATTTGTACTCCAACATATTTGAAAATCTAGAGGAAAAAGACATGTTTCTAGAAACACCATAACTAAGACAAAATGTGGAGCTCTGGTAGCATAGTGCCTAAGGTACTTGACTGCTAACCAGAAGGCTGGTGGTTTAAACCCACCATCTACTACTCGGAAGGAAAGTTGGGCAATCTACTTCTGTAATGATACTGCCTCAGAAACCCAAGGAGGGGTCACTATGAGTCAGGTCCGACTCGACGGCACATAAGAACAACAACAAGGCAAAATGAGGAAGAAAAACTGAACAGACCCATAACGAAAAAAGAGATTGAAGAACTAATAATAATAATATTGCTCCCAATAACAACAACAAAAAAAGCCTTGCCCAGAGACTTTACTGGAGAATTCTACCAAATATTTAGAGGAGAGCTCTTACCAATTCTATACTCAGTGCTATACAACATCTGTTATCATGACTGCTGCTTTCACTGGTGTTGATTGTAGAACAAAGTAATATGAAGTCTTTGACAATTTTAATCTTTTCTCCATTTATTATGATGCTGCTTATTGGTCCAGCCAAGAGGATTTTTGTTTGCTTTATATTGAGGTGTAAGCCATACTGTAGACTGTACTCTTCAATCTTCATCGGTAATTGCTTCAAGTCATTCTCACTTCCAGCAAGCAAAGTTGTGTCATCAGTGTATTGCAGGTTGTTAATGAGTCTTGCTCAAATTCTGATGCTATGTTCTTCTTCATATAGTCTAGCTTCTCAAATTACTTGCTCAGTGTACAAATTGAGTATGTATGGTGAAAGGATACAACCCTGAAACACTCCCTTATTGATTTTAAATCATGCAGTGTCTCATTGTTCTGCTTGAATAACAACATCCTGGTCTACATACAGGTTTCTCATGAATACAATCAAGTGTTCCGGAATTCCCATTCTTCTCAATGTTATCCACAGTTTGTTGTGATCCACACAATCAAATGCTTTTGCTTAGTCAAAAAAACATAAGTAAACACCTTTCTGGTACTCTTTGCTTTCAGCCAAGATCCATCTGACGTCAGCAATGATATCCATCTTTCCACATCTTCCTCTGAATCCAGCTTGCATTTCTGGAAGCTCTCTGTCAATATGCTGCAACTGTTTTTGAGTTATCTTTGGTAAGATTTTACTTGCGTGTGATATTAATGATATTGTTTGATAATTTCCACATTCTGTGGAATCACCTTTCTTTGGAATGTGTACAAATATGGATCTTTTCCAGTCAGTTGGCCAGGTATTTGTCTTCCAAATCTCTTGGTAGAGACAAATGAGTGCCTCCAGCATGATATCTGTTTGTTGAAAGATTTCAATGGGTATTCCATCAGTTCCTAGAGCCTTGTTTTTCACCACTTCCTTCAGTGCAGTTTCAAATTCTTCCTTCAATACCATTGATTCTTGATCATATGCCACCTCCTGAAATGGAAGAACATCAACCAATTCTTTTTGATACAGTGACTCTGTGTATTCCTTCCATCTTCTTTTGATGTTTCCTGCATCGTTCAATATATTGCCTACACAATATTTCAATATTGCAACTCAAGGCTTAAATTTTTTCTTCCGTTCCTTCAGCTTGAGAAACGCCAAGGCTGTTCTTCTCTTTTGGCTTTCCAACTCCAAGTTTTTGCACATTTCATTATGATAATTGATTTTGTCTTCTCAAGCTGCTCCTTGAAACCTTCTGTTCAGCTCTTTTATCTTGTCATTTCTTCCATTTGCTTTACCTACACTCCATTCAAGGGCAAGTTTCAGAGTCTCCTCTGACATCCATTTTGGTCTTTTCTTCCTTTCCTGTCTTTTGTATGACCTTTTGCTTCCTTCATGGATGATGTTGTTGATGTCATCCACAATTCTTCTGGTTTTTGGTCATTGGTGTTCAATGCATAAAATCTATCCTTTAGGTGGTCTCTAAATTTAGGAAGGATGTAATCAAGATCATATTTTGGCTCTTTTGGAATCATTTTAATTGTCTTCAGCTTCAACTTGAACTTGCATATGAGCAACTGATGGTATGTTCCACAGTCAACTCCTAGCCTTGTTTTGGTTGAAGATAATGAGCTCCTCCATCACCTCTTGCCACAGACGTAGTCAGTCTGATTCCTGTGCCCTCCATCTGGTGAAGTCCACATGTATAGGTGCCATTTGTGTTATTGAATAAATGTATTTGCATTGAATAAGTCGTTGGTCTTGCAAAATTCTATCACCAAAGCTCTATTTTCCAACTACCAGTGATTCCTCTTTGTTTTCAGTTTTTGCATTCCGATCACCAGTAATATCAACACATCTTGATTGCATGTTTGGTCAATTTCTGACTGCAGAAGTTGGTAAAAATCTTCCATTTCCTTGTCTTTGGTTTTGTGGTTGGGACATAAATTTGAATAATAATAGTATTAACTGGTCTTCCTTGTGTGGATATTATCCTATTACTGACAGCATTGTACTTCAGGATAGATCTTGAAACATTCTTTGTGACAATGAATTTCATGCCATTTCTCTTCAGTTTGTCATTCCCAGCATAGTACATCATATGGTTGTGTTTAATTCAAAATGGCCACAACCAGTGCATTTCAGCTCACTAATGCCTATGATATTGTTGTTGTTGTTGTTATGTGCCGTCGAGTCGGCCCCGACTCATAGCGACCCCTCCTTGGGTTTCCGAGGCAGTATCACTACGGAAGTAGGATTGCCCAACCTTCCTTCCGAGGAGTGGCTGGTGGGTTTGAACCACCAGCCTTCTGGTTAGCAGTCAAGTGCTTTAGCCACTATGCTACCTATGATATTAATCTTTATGTATTCCATTTCATTTTCGACAACTTTCAGTTGTCCTAGATTCATACTTCATACATTCCATGTTCTGATTTTTAATTGATTTGCAGCTGTTTCTTCCCATTTTGAGTCATTCACCATCAGCAAATGGAGGTCCTGAAAACTTTACTCCATCCACGTCTTGAAGGTTGGCTCTACTCTGAGGAGGCAGCTCTTTTCCAGTCATAATTTGAGTGTCTTCCAATCTGAGGGGCTCATCTTCCGGCACTATATCAAACAATGTTTCAGGGCTATTTGTAAAGATTTCCAGTAATAGACAGTGTTTCACTGCTATTAATAAGGTTTTCAATAGCCAGCATTACACTCAACAGAGAGACTTAAAGCAGGAATCAGACAAGGATGCCCTTATCACCACTCTTCATCAACATTGTATTGAAAGTCCTAACTGGAGCAGTAAGGCAAGAAAAGGAAATAAAGTGCACTCAAATTTGTAAGGAAGAAGTAAAACTATCTCTGTTTGCAGGTGATATGACACTATTCATAAAAAATCCCAAATAATCCACAAGAAAGCTATTGGAACTAAGAGAATAATTCAGCAAAGTAGTAAGATACAAGATAAACACAAAAATCAGTTGAATTCCTCTGCAACAACAAAGAGAACTTTGAAAAGGAAATCAGAAAAAAATGATATCTATTATAATAATCCCAAAAAAGATAAAACACTTAGGAATAAATTTAACCAGGGACATAAAATATTTATACAAAGAAAGCTACAAAACACACCTGCAAGAAAACAAAAGAAACTTACATAAATGGCAGCATGCTCATGGATAGGAAGACTTAACGTCATAAAAATGTCAATACAACCAAAGTGAGCTATAGCTCCAAATTCCTGATCCAAATTCCAACAGCATTCTTCAACTAAATGGAAAAACTAATCACCAACTTCATATGGAGAAGAAAGAGGCTCTGGATAAATAAAGCATTATTGAAGAAGAAGAAACTAGGAGGCCTCACAAAACATGATCTCAGAATGTACTATACAGCCACATTAGACAAAACATCCTGGTTCTGATACAATGACAGACACATAGACCAACAGAATAGAACTGAGAACCCAGATGTAAATCCATCCACCTATGTACAGCTGATTTTTGACAAAGAGCCAAAGTCCATTAAATGGAAAAGAGACAACTCTACCAAATGGTGCCAACAAAACTGGGTATTTATTTGCAGAAAAATGAAACTGGACCCATACCTCATACCACTTACCAAAACTAACTCAAAATGGATCAAAGACCTAAATATAAAATCTAAAACCATAAAGATTATGGAAGAAAAAATAGGGACAATGCTAGGGCCCTAATATATGGCATACATAGAATATGAAACATGACTAAAAATGTACAAACAGCAGAAGATGAAATAGATAAATGAAAATTACCTAAAAAAAATAAGTACTTATACTTATTAAAAGACTTTCTCCAAAAAAGTGAAAAGATTACCTATAAACTGGGGGAAAAATAAATTTTATCAACGAACTATCCAACAAGGGACTAATCTCTAAAATTTATAGGAAAGTTCAACACCTCAATAACAGAAAGACAATCTAATTTAAAAATAGGCAAGGGACACTTCACCAAAGAAAACATTCAGGTAGCCAAAGTACACACGAATAAATGCTCACAATCATTAACCATTAACCCCACTGCCATCAAGTAGATTCCGACTCATAGCAACACTATAGGACAAAGTAGAACTGCCCCATAGGGTTTCCAAGGCTGTAAATCTTCACAGAATCAGATAGCCTCATCTTTCTCCTGTGAAGCAGTTGGTGGGTTTGAACCACCAGCCAAATGTCAAGATGCAAATGGAAACAACAATGAGATAACATCTCACCCTGACAATGATAGTAATGATGAAGAAACAGAAAACAATAAATGCTGGTGAAGGTGTGGAGAGACTGGAATTTTCATATACTGCTGGTGGGACTGTAAAATGGTGCAACAGTTGTGGAGAAAGTTATGACATTTCCTTGAAAATTGGAAATAGATATCCCATATGACCCAGAGATCTCATTACTAAGTACATATCCTAGAAAAATAAGAGCCATGACATGAATAGATATATGTACACCCATACTCATCACAGTACTATTCACAATAGCAAAAAGATGAAAACTACCTAAGTGCCCAAAAACAGATGAAAGGATGAACTGTGGTATATGCATATAATAGAATACTATGCAACATTAAAAAATAAGAATGACTCCTCAAAACATGGGAGCTCTTGTAGCATAGTGGCTAAAGCACTTGACTGCTAACCAGAAGGCTGGCAGTTCAAAACCACCAGCCACTCCTTGGAAAGAAGATGGGGCAATCTACTTCCATAGTGATACTGCCTCGGACACCCAAGGAGGGGTCACTATGAATTGGGTCCGACTTGACGGCACATAACAACAACAACAACAACCTCAAAACCTATCTCAACATGGATGAACCTGGAGGACATTATGCTAAGTGAAATAAGTCAATCACAAAAGAACAAAAATTGTATGAGGTCACTACTATAAAAAGTAAAAAAAAGATTTACACACAGAAAGAAACATTATTTGATGGTTAAAGGGATGGAGAGGGAGGGAGGGAAAACCACCCACTAGAGAACAAACACATACTAAATTGAGTCAATACACAATAAAGGGAAGGTCAGCATAACATGACCAAAGCAAAAGAAGACACTGGGAGGTACACAGAAGTAGAAGGCAACAATGGTAAATACTATTACACACATACAATCCTGCAATAGCAGTAATAACAAACAATAATTTATGAATGGATACATAGGTAGATATACAACCTGAGCAAGTGTAGGATGGTGTATGGGAGTACACCCACAAGTATACCTAGGTTTCGCAGAAAATATTTCTACATTCATAATTGTACATGCTGCAAATATGTTCATGTATATAGTAGAGCACACAGAGGGCAAAGGTATGAAAACTTCTTAGTCATAACCAACAGCTTGAGGGACTGAGTCACTGGGTTTGGGAGCTTAGGACCATAGTCTCAGAGGACACTACACAATGGCATAGCATAATTCACAGAGACAATGTTCTATATCTTACTTTGGTGACTGGGATTTTAAAAGCTTGTGAGCAGCCATCTAAGATGCATTTATGGGTCTCTCTCCATGTAGAGCAAAGAAGAGAGAAGAAAATAAAATACTCAATGAAACAATTAGTCCAAAGGACTAATGGACCACACTATCCACAGCATCCACTAGTCTGAGACTAGAACCAAATGATATCTGGTACCACTACTGACCACTCTGATCAGGATCACAATAGAAGGTGCTGAATAGAGTAAAAAAAAAAAAAGTAAAACAAAATTCAAAATCATAAAAAGACAAGAATTACTGGTCTGACAGAGACTGGTGGAACCCCTGAGATTTGGGCTCTCAGATGCACTTCAAACCTGGAACTGAACCTATCCCTAGGGATCTCTTCCACCTAAACAATAGACAGGCCTATAAAATGTAAAATAGCACCTGAGAGGAAGGTACTCCTCAGAGCAATGAACCACAGCAGACCAAAAGGATAGCATCATTTCAGGATGCTTTACCTCTTGTGAGTGGTTCTCAACTAGGGGGTGGTTTTGCCAACCAGGAGATATTTGGCAATTGTTTGGAAATATTTGGTCACAACTAGGGGTAGGAGATGCTTCTGGTTGTTATTGGGTAAAGGGCTGGGATGTGGCTAAGCACTCCAAAATGCACACAATAGCCCACACAAAGAATTATTTAGTTCAAAATGTCAATATAACCATGGTTGAGGAATTCTACCATTAGGCCTTACATTAGGCTTTACACACAAAGATTAAATGTTTTCTAAATATTTGGGGTAAAACTGCAATTCATCATAAGCTTTGAGATCTGGCCCTATTTTTGTGTCAATGAATGAACAGGGATTTAGAAATGTACAGACTCTCCTTGTCCCTCACGTTTGAATCTGGACATTAAAGAAAGGTGATTTTCAATGAAACACATATGTCCTCAGAGCCCTGATGTGCCTTGACAATCATCAGTGAGCCAGTCACTTGATTACTCTTCCTTAAGGGAATGGGGGCTTCTGGGAGAATAGTTAGCCTGGAAAAATCATTTAAAAAATAAAATGAAAACATTCCAAAAAAATATTTCAATGAAAACCACATTCTGAGGTAGCGAAAGCAAAATGTATAGACAAAAAAGAAAAGTAAAATAAGTGAACAAAAGAACACACATATTGTCTTTGGAACCCAGAACATACTCCTATGGTTGTGGGGGGGGGAGTGATATTTATGGGGTAATTTTTATAGTTTTGGTCCTCTGAGAAAACAGACACAGAGGGAATTAAGAGCAGAAAGATTTAGTGAGTGAAGGAAAATGGCAGGAGCAGGATTGGATAGAGAAGCCTCAGATCCTTATGCAGATCCAGCTGCTGGACAGCCCAGTGGGGTGTTCCAGATCTGAGGCAGCCCAACAGGGGAGCCCCACACCGGAAGAGACTACCAAGGTCCTGTACCTGCACTGTCATATCACCATCTGAGAACACTCCTGCACAGCACCACCTTTCATGAGGGGGCACTGAGCAGCACATCTTATCCTTACAAGAACTGCATCCTAGGATGAATCCCTCAGAGGCAGATCCTGAGACAGGAATTTTTGTGGGAATGATTTAGTAGAAAGTATTCCAGGATTCCTGAGAGTAGTATCCCTGCAGCCACCTGTAAATCACAAGTCAAGGCTGCCCTGTGGGTTCTGACTTCCCAGGCAATTCTTGTTCTCAGTGCCTGAGGGCAAGGTGGATTCTTGCACCTTTAGGACAAAGAGATGTAGGTGCTTGCCATTAGAGGTGAAAGCATGTCAAGAAAACCTGTGCTTAAAAATTGCACAGGTGTCCTAGGGCACATAAGTGGAGCACTGGAAAGTATTAAAATAATTGATGCAGAGATGGGAAATTGATAATGGAATCCAATTATTTTAAAAGCTTGTACAACTTTTCCTTTAAAAGTCAACAATGACTGAATTTTGCACTGTATGGTTGATGTAGCTAATATCAATAATCTCTACATAGGGAAAAGGAATAAACTGGCAAATGCTAGGCTATGTATGGGTTTGCAATAATAACAACAATCAAAACAAAAAGTGGGAACTACAAATGTTGATAATAATTAGATATAACCAATCACCTCATGGAATTAGTTACCTTGGTTTTAGGGGCTTAAGGCCATGGTCTTCATGGGACAATACAGTCAATTGACATAATACAGTTTTTAAAGTCTATGTTCTACCTCCCAGTATAGTAAGCAGTGGCTGGATTCTTAAAAACTTATGAGTAGCCATCAAAGATACAATTTTAGTCTTTATTCATCTGAAACAGAAGACAAAAGTAGAAATCCAAGAATAGAATCAGAGAAGGATCTGGGCTAATTGTCTACATGAATCATTGCTACCTCCACCTTGAGATCAGGAGAACTAAATGGTATCTGGCTACAACTACCAAATACTCTTATCAGAAACAAAATAGATGGAACTTGATAAAAAGTGGAAAAAATGGAACAGAACTTCACATTCTCAAGGAATCCAGACTTAATGGACCTATTGAGTCTGGAGGAGTCCTTACGATTATGGCTTTTCAAACATTGAATTGAAACTTTCCCTTGAAGTCACTTTTAAAATAAGTAACAGTTTTACCCAAAGAGTAAAGATTGTTACTCTTCAGTATTGCACTTTAAAAAAAATTACGTAGCTGGTTCCAACAAGATGGTGGACTAGGCAGAAAGACTGCACAGACCCTCTTCAACAAAGAAAAGGGAAAACAATTAACAGAGACACAGAA
>NW_006922086.1:377704-386908 GCF_000298275.1 Orycteropus afer afer | reverse complement strand
TGTTGCATTGTGGTAAACTGTGCTCAATGTCATGAGACAAAGTATATGTAAACTGCTGTATGGAAAGTGAATTTGCTCTGTTAATCTTCACCCAAATCACAATAATAATAATTTAAAAAGTAAAGGAAAGAAATATGTAAGACCAAAAAGTTAATAGCTATTTAAAAGCATACATGAGAAGGTTGTAGGGCAGGAAAATTAAACATATGGAAGAGAAATGAATAGAACAGGAATAATGAGCGTGTTGACACAACGTGGCACTGGTTGTTATGTCTAGAAACTATGGAATGGAAGGAAGTTTTGCTGTGTATATTTTCACACACAAAAAAAATTAAGTCAATACTGATATTTATTTGTTTAGAAAATTGGGGTGCTATTGAGTTTGCTCAGAGAGGAAGTGGAAGCTCCTCCTTTTGTCTTCACTCTCACCAGAGCTTCCCTGCCTGGTGCTCTCTAAGGCTCCCACCTCCTCTGCCTGAGATGTTCAAAGGGCATGATGACACTATAACATAGTTGTTGTTGTTATTTGCCTTTGAGTCGGCCCCGACTCATAGCGACCCCTCCTTGGGTTTCCGAGGCAGTATCACTACGGAAGTAGGATTGCCCAACCTTCCTTCCAAGGAGTGGCTTGTGGGTTTGAACCGCCAGCCTTCTGGTTAGCAGTCAAGTGCCTTAGGCACTATGCTACCAGAGCTCCCATAACATAGTTAGATATTCCTTATTGTTGTTAGGTGCCGTCAAGTCACCTCTAACACATAGTGACCCCATGCACAGCAGGACGAAACACTACCTGGTCCTGTACCAGCCTCAGAATCCTTGCTATACCTGAGCCCATCATTGCAACCACTGTATCTACCCATCTCATTGAAGGCCTTCCCCTTCTTTCTTGACCTTCCACTATACCAAGCATGATATCCTTCTCCAGGGAATGGTTCCTTCTGACAATATGACCAAAGTAGGTGACATGAAGTCTGGCCATTCTTGCTTCCAAGGAGCATTCTGACTGAACTTCCTCCAGGACAGATTTGTTAGTCTTTTTAGCAGACCATGATACTCTTAGCATTCTTTGCCAGCATCACAACTTAAAAGCATCAACTCTTCTTCAGTCTTCCTTATTCATTTTCCAGCTCTCACATGCATAAGAGGTGACTGAAAATACCAAAGCTGGGGTTAGTGACACCTTAGTCTTCAAGGAGACATCTCTGCTCTTCACTTGAAAGAGGTTCCTTGCAGAAGATTTGCTCAATTGCAATACATCATCTGATGTCTTGACTGCTGCTTCTGCTGGTGTTGATCATAGCCCCCAAGTAATATGAAATCCTTGACAACTTCAATCTTTCCTCCATGCACTGTGAAGCTGTTTATTGGACAAGTTGTGAGGATTTTTGTTTTCTTTATATTGAAGTGTAATCCATACTGCAGACTGTAGTCTTTAATCTTCATCAGTAAGGGCCTCAAGTCATCCTCACTTTCAACAAGCAAAGTTGTGTCATTTGCATATAGCAGGTTGTTAATGATTCTTCCTCCAATCCTGATGCCACGTTCTTCATATCATCCAGCTTCTCAGATTATTTGCTCAGCACAGAAGTTGAATAAGTACAGTGAAAGGCTACAACTGTGATGCACTCCTTTCTTGATTTTAAACCATGCAGTATCCCCCTTGTTCTGTTCAAACGACAGCCTTCTGATCTATGTACAGGTTCCTCATGAGGACAATCAAGTGTTCCAGAATTCCCATTTTTCTCAATGTTATCCACAATTTGTTATGATCCACACAATTGAATGCTTTTTCATAGTTAATAAAACATAAGTAAACATCTTTCTGGTATTCTTTGCTTTCAGCTATGGGTTAGGCTGTGTTCTCTAGAGAAGCAAAACCTATATATACATAGTAAAGCTTATAGAGAGAGAGAGAAATTTATGTTAGGAAAATGGCTGACACACTTATAGAAGCTGACAAGTCCCAAGTTCTTGGATCAAACTTCAAACTAGAGGCATTTCCTGACTTACACAGCTGCAGGGGTTGACAAGCTCAAGGTTGGCAGGCAGTATAAGGGCTTTTGACTCCAATGAATGATGAATCCAAGATCTCCAGGCTGGATGGTGGATCATTCACTCACAGACAGTTGTAGGCACTACAACAGGATCCCAATTCACAGAAGAATGTCTCTTTTTCCCAAGATGTCCATAATTATATTGGAAGCAGGCCACACCCCTAGGGAAACTCCCTTTCAACTGATTGGCTGCTCAAACATATACATCTGATCTCATCATGGGAATAACCCATATCACAACTGCTTAAACCTCTCAGGATTGTGGCCCAGCCAAGTTGACACACAACTCCATCTCTCACCAGCTAAGATCCATCTGACATCATCAATGATATTCCTCGTTCCACGTTCTCTTCTGAAACCAGCTTGCATTTCTGGAATTTCTCTGTTAATATACCGCTGCAACAATTTTTGAATTATCTTCAGTAAGATTTTACTTGCATGTGATATTAATTATATTGTTGATAATTTCCACATTCTGTAGGATCCCCTTTCTTTTGACTGGGTACAAATATGGATCTCTTCCAGTCAGCTGGCCAGGTAGCTGTCTTCCAAATCTCTTAGCATAACAGAGTGAGTGCCTCCAGTGGGGTATCTATTTGTTGAAACATCTCAATGGGTATTCCATCAATTTCTGGGGCCTTTTTCTTCTCCAGTTCCTTCAGTGCAGCTTCAACTTCTTCCTTCAATACCAGTGGTTCTTGATCATATGCCACCTCCTGAAATGGATGAACATCAACCAATTCTTTTTGGTATAGTGACTCTGTGTATTCCTTCCATCTTCTTTTGATGCTTCCTGCATCATTCAATATTCTGCCTGTAGAATCTTTCAATATTGCAACTCAAGGCTTAAATTTTTTCCTCAGTTCTTTCAGCTTGAGAAATGCCAAGCACATTATTCCCTTTTGGTTTTCTAACTCCAAGTCTTTGCACATTTCATTATAGTAATTGGCTTTGTCTGCTCAAGCTGCTCTTTGAAATCTTCTGTTCAGCTCTTTTATCTTGTCATTTCTTTCATTTGCTTTAGCTACTCTCCACTCATGGGCAAATTTCAGAGTTTCTTCTGACATCCATTTTTGGTCTTTTCTTCCTTTCTTGTCTTTTTAATGACCTCTTGCTTTCTTCATGGATGAGTTCTTGATGTCATCCAACAATTCTTCTGCTTTTTGGTCACTGGTGTTCAGTGCATCAAATCTAGTCTTTAGATGGTCTCTAAATTCAGGAGGGATACTATCAAGGTCATATTTTGGCTCTTGTGGACTTCTTTTAATTGTCTTCAGCTTCAACTTGAATGTGCAAAAGAGCGGTTGATGGTCTGTTCCATAATCAGCTCCTGACCTTGTTTTGGCTGATGATATTGAACTTCTCCATTGCCTCTTGCCACAGATGTAGTTAATCTGATTCCTGTGCATTCCATCTGGCACAGTCCACATGTATAGCTGTCACTTATGCTGTTGAAAAAGGTATTTTCAATGAATAAGTCATTGGTCTTGCAAAGTTCTATCACGTGATCTCCAGTGTTATTTCTATCACCAAGGCCATATTTTCCAACCACCAGTAATTCTGTTTCCAAATATTGCATTCCAGTCACTTGTGATAATCAACATATCTTGATTGAATGTTCAATCAATTTCAGACTGCAGAAGTTGGTAGAAATTTTCAATATCCTCATCTTTGGCTTTGGTGGTTGGTGCATAAATTTGGATAACAGTAGTATTAACTGGTCTTCATTGTAGGTCTATGGATATTATCCTATCACTGACAGCGTTGTACTTCAGGACAGACCTTGAAACAGTCTTTGTGATGACAAATGCCATACCATTCCTCTTCAATTTGGCATTCCCAGCAAGTAGATCATATGGTTGTCTGATTTAAAATGGCCCAAACCAATCTATTTCAGCTCACTAATGCCTAGGTTATCAATCTTCATGTATTCCATTTCATTTTTGACAACTTCCAATTTTCTAAATTCACACTTCATACATTCCATGTTCCAATTATTAGTGGATGTTTACATCTGTTTGTGCTCATTTTGAGTCATGCCACATCAGCCAATGGAGGCCCTGAAAGCTTTACTCTACCCATATCATTAAGGACATCTCTACGCTGAGGACTCAGCACTTCACCAGGCAAATATTGAATGCCTTCTGACCTGATGGGCTCATCTTCCGGCACTATGTCAGTCAACATTTCAGGACTGTTCATAAAGTTTTCTAGTAGTATATAAGACAGTGTTTCACTGCTATTCATAAGTTTTTCACTGGCCAATTTTTGGATAAGTGGGTGGCCCCTTCCTTCTTCAAAATCTGTCTAAGCCCAGAATCTCCACTGAAATCTCTCCACCGTGGGTAACTCTGCTTGTATTTTGCAACATGGTGACATAGTTTCTAGCCTCACAGCAACATGTAAGCCACCACAGGACAACAAACTGACAGACAAGTTTGTCTCCCTTAGTTGTTCCTAACCCCTCTGCACCTGCCTATCTCAGGCCCCTGCCTTAATATAGAGCCACACCAAGTGAAAAGCAGCCCCTAAGGCCCTGGCCTACTTACCTTAGACCATGCCTTAATATGGAGCCACACCCAAGTGAAAAGCAGCCTCCAAGCCGCAGCTTGGATTTTCCAAAACAGAGTAATATCTACAGAAAGCAATTCAAACAAAGTGTGAAGCCATTTGCTTCCCCCAGAGAAATTAAATGCATTTTCCCTTATTTGGCATTGATTAACATTGCCTCGATAAATCCCATGGAATTGAACCCACACCTGTGGCTTCCAGCCAAACAAAAGACAGGCATATGAGTTGAACATTTACCTGAGGTAGACACGCTCCATGGGGAGAACAGTTACGGAAGAAAGAGGGGCTGCTTATGCACAGAGAGACAGCTTAGGGGGCAGGAGTGCATGGAGGGATGGACACAGGGAAGAGGTAACTATCGGGAGGAAGTGGGAAGGGAGCTGTTGCATTGTGGTAAATTGTGGTCAATGTCATGAGACAAAGTGTATGTGAATTGCTGTATGGAAAGTGAATTTGCTCTGTAAATTTTCACCCATATCACAATAAAAAAAAAAAAGAAAGAAAGAAAAGGAAAGATAAATAAATAAATCCCATGTATCATGAAAAACAAAGTCCATCAATGCACACAGGAGTTCATTAATGTAAATCAGAAGTTACTCTCAACATGTTTTACCTCAAAGTCATATTGCTAAAGTTTGCTTACAAACTCCTTGCCTTCCTTACACCTGCCACACACAGACTGAGTGGGCTTTTATTACTTCGAAGGAAACCATGGGGCAGAGAAATGAAGAGATGTTCTCATGGCAGAGGTGGGACATCTCTATGTGCATGAGACTGTCCAGTGCAGTTGCATGAAAATCAGAGGTGGGCTGAGGAGCCCAAAAAAGAGGCCACAACACCAAGAAAAAGCAAGTTCCCAAGGGTAGGATGGACAAT
Organism: Orycteropus afer afer; assembly: GCF_000298275.1. Lineage (NCBI taxonomy): Eukaryota > Metazoa > Chordata > Mammalia > Tubulidentata > Orycteropodidae > Orycteropus > Orycteropus afer. The sequence goes on along the minus strand of NW_006922086.1, from coordinate 381,407 downwards.
GAGTGAAGAGCCTTTCATTTCATTTTCAATTCAATGACTATTTATTGAGCATATATTATAAACAAGGTATTCTGCCTAAGTACATGGGAGATAAACATGGAATAGATTTCAAAGGGGGAAATACATGGTCCCTACTTCTCAGGGATTTTACATCTAGTAACATAATGTAAATTATAATATAATTCATTTTGATTGTGTTTTTTTGGAATGGGCACAAATATGGTTCTCTTCCAGTTTATTGGTCAAGCTGCTGTCTTACAAATTTCTTGATATAGATGACAAAGTAAGTTCTTCTAGCATTGCATCTGTTTGTTGAAGAATTTCAATTGGTATTCAGTCAATTCCTGGAGCTTTTGATCATATGCTACTTCCTGAAATAGTTGAACATTGATCACTTTTTTTTTTTTTTTTTTTTTTACAGTGAGTCTGTGTGTTCCTCCCATCTTCTTTGGATGCTTCTTGTATCATTCAATATTTTCCCCATACAGTTACCTGTATAATTCTTCCTTTTTTTTTTTTTTTTAATGTTTCTTATTGTTACCTGAAAAATGCTGGGGTCTGGCACTGGATGGGTGCAGCCAGTAATCCACACCAGAGCTCAAGGAGAAAAAGAAAGTTTAATTAAGAGATGCACCAATGAAAGAAAGATGGTATCTCAGTGACTCCAAAAATACATACTGTGCTCAGTGATTTCAATCAGGGCTTCTTATAATAAGGGAACAATAGACACAGCACATAGGCAGGATGAATTAACAATTTTCCAAAAGTTAGAGTGGACAATGGGTAATTAGAAAAGGAATACTTCCTGTGAGTCCTCAGCAGTCAGGTAATCCTTAAGAAGCTCGATTGGTGTTTGTCAAAGCCTAAGCAGCTGGTCCTAAAATTGGGCTCAGGAGGTTTATTGACATAGATAGCTCTGTCTCAGATCACAGGATACAGCAGGAACTGATAACTGTAACTTACAGAGAGTACAAGTTAATCATAACACAAGATTGAAGCCAGGTTTTAAAGAAATGGCATCTTAACCTTAACTAAAAAGACAGAATTTTATTTTAACAATGTGAAGTTAGGCCTAGCAAAGCAAAAATCATTCTCTTGACACAGTGTCATTCAATTTTTTGCCCATAGAAACTTTCAATACTACAACTCAAGGCTTGAATTTTCCCTTTAATTCTTTCAGTTTCAGAAATGTTGATACTGTTCTTCCCTTTTGGTTTTCTAGCTCCAGATCTCTGCAAATTTCATTATAATACTTTACCTTGTCTTCTCAAAAGGGAACTGTCAGAAGTTCAAGCCAGATTCAGAACGAAAAAATAAACAAAAAACCGAACTTACTGCCATGGGGTTGATTTGACTCATAGCAACACTTTCTTGGATTTACTAGGTGATATCTCTACAGAAGGAGCTCTGGTAGTGTAGTGTCTAAGGCACTTGACTGCTAACCAGAAGGCTGGAGGTTCCAACCCATCAGCCACTCCTCAGAAGGAAGGTTGGGCAATCTATTTCTGTAATGATACTGCCTCAGAAAACCAAGGAGGGTCACTATGAGTCAGGTCTGACTGGATGGCAAATAACAACAACAACAACAATTTTCCTTCCAAGGAGTGGCTAGTGGGTTTGAACCACCAACCTTCTGGTTAGCAGTCAAATGCCTTAGGCATGTGGAAAAGATATATTATTGGTGATGTCAGATGGATCTTGGTTGAATGAAAGGAATATCAGGAAGATGTTTAGTTGTGTTTTATGGACTACACAAAAGTGTTCAACTATGTGGATCATAACAAATTATAGATAACATTATAAAGAATGCGAATTCCAGAACACTTAATTGTGCTCATTTAAAACCTTTACAGGGATCTATGGGCTGTTTGAAAAAACAAGGAGATGCTGCATGGTTTAAAATTGCAGATGACACAACCTTACTTGCCAAAAATGATGACTTGAAGCTCTCCTGGTAAAGGTGAAAGACTACAGCCTTCAATATGGATACACCTGAACATGAAGAAAACAAAAATCCTTACAATTGGGCCCATGAACATTGTGATAAATGGTGAAGAAATTGAAGTTGTAAAGGATTTCATTCTACTTGGATCAAAATCAACACTCATGGAAGATGCAGTCAAGAAACCAAGCGATGTATTGCATTGGGAAAATCTGTGGCAAAGATCTCTTTACATTTTGAAAACAAAAGCTGTCACTTTAATGACTAAGGTGTTCCTGATCTAAGCCATGGTATTGTCAATGGCCTTACATGCATGTGAAACTGGACAATAAAAAGGAAAGCAGACACACTTGAATTGTGGTCTTAGTGAAGAATATCGAATATACCATAGACTGAAAGAAAAACTTACAAATCAGTCTTGGAAGAAGTATGGCCAGAATCCTCCTTAGAAGGGAAGATGGTGATACTTTATCTCATTTACTTTGCACACATCATTAGGAGGGACCAATCATTGGAGAAGTACTTATGCTTAGTAAAGTAGAGGGTGAATTAAAAACAGAAGGATCTTCCATGAGATAAATTGACACAGCGACTCTAACAATGGACTCAAATGTAGCAATGATTGTAAAGATAGCACAGGACTGGGCAACCTTTCTTTCTGTTATATATAAGGTAGCTGACATGAGTCAGAGTTGACTCAATAGCACCTAACAGTAACAACAAATATAAGATAATATAAACTGGCTTTGGACAGTCACACAAAGCAGGTTTAAGTCTTCCATGTTTTCCTGGACAAACTTAGAGCATGTCATTTAAACTTTCTGAGACTTCCCTAATTTGTAAAATGGAATGTCATTAGCTAATAGCTCCACCCTCAGGAGTTTGTATTGAAGATTAAAGGAAATAATGCATGAGGTACTGTCTTAGTTATCTAGTGCTGGTATGACAGAGATACCAAAAGTGGGTGGTGAAGATCCGACTCTTTGAAACCTATGAGGCCATGGCTCCATGCTTTGAAACTGAGAAGATCTTGCTTCCCATGCTTGGTTCTGCTGATCTACAAGCTACTCCAGGGATGGTCTTTTTCTTTTCTTGCAGAACAACAGATTTATCTGCTTTGGCCTGTTTCCTGCTTGTAGAATTCCAAGAGGTGCACTGTGTTCTTTCCTTTCATTTTTTTCTCTGTCTACCTCAGTCTAAACTGATGAGTGTTCCAGTTTGGTAGTTGACTAGATCAATCCCTCACAGTCTCAATTTCTTTAACAAAACATTGTGTAACCATGTCCGTGGTAAGCATTCTAAAACCTGTGTCCTTAGTTTGTAAAAAGAATTTTCCAAATCTTTAAGTTCTATTTTCATTTCCACAATTCATTTTTAAATTCATCTCTTTCCTGTCACTTTTCACTGTAAGCAGCAAGAAGAAACCATATGACCTCCTTAAAACCTTGCTTAGAAATCTCATCAGCCACATATCCATAGGTAGGCTTATAAGTTCTACCTTCCACCAAATATTTGAATATAACTCAAACAAGTTCTTTGCCACTGCATAAAAGGCATCACCCTTCCTCCAATGTCCAATCACATGTTCATCATTTCCTTTTGAATCCTCATCAGCCACTGGCAAATTTAATGAAGGAAAATTGCGAGAGAATACAAATAACACAAATAAGAAATGAAATGGGTGACATCACAACAGAACCAACTGAAATAAAAAGGATAATATCAGGATACTATGAAGAACTGTACTCCAACAAATTTGAA
>NW_006922086.1:367673-373864 GCF_000298275.1 Orycteropus afer afer | reverse complement strand
GTAAACTGTGGTCAATGACATGAGACAAAGTATATGTGAACTGCTGTATGGAAAGTGAATTTGCTCTGTAAATCTTCACTCAAATCACAATTAAAAAAAAAAAAAAAAGCCTCACCAGAAGCACTTTTAACTTTCACATTCTAGCAAGATCCTGTTGTTGGTGCCATATGTGTTCTCTAAGATGATAGAGACATTCCCTATAGCTCTCCTCACTTCCTTCTGAGCCCTTAGCAGAATTACCTTTGATATTGGTAGATAATTCTACCACAGTCTCTTGAAGGCCATCTAGGCTTTTATTATTGTTGTTGTTGTTATGTGCCCTCAAGTTGCCTCTGACTCATTTCGACCCCTCCGTGGGTTTTTGAGGCAGTATCTCTATGGAAGTGGATTGCCCAACCTTCCTTGTTTGGAGTGGCTGGTGGATTTGAACTGCCCACCTTCTGATTGGCAGTCAAGTGCCTTAGGCACTACACCATCAGAGCTCCTGACTTTTATTATTAGGCACCTTAAAATCCTTCCAGCCTCTACCTATTACCCAATTAAAAAACCACATCTACTGTTAGAGCAGCATTCTCACTTCTTGTTACCAAATTCTGTCTTAGTTATCTAAAGCTGGTATAATAGGAACACCATACATGAGTGGTTTTAACAAACAAAAATTTATCTTCTCTCAAAGTCCAAATTCAGAGTGCTAGTTCTAGAGGAAGACTTTCTCTCTGTGTCATCTGTAAAGAAAGGTCCTTGTTCTTCTAAGCTTTTACCCCTGGGCAATCTTCACAGTGACTTGACATCTCTCTTTACCTGTATCTGCTTCTATCACTTGTCCATTAACATAACAATGACAATGACAACCATTCCCAAAAAGGATTATAACCACTGGGATTGGGTTTCCAAAGCTGCAAAAAAAAAAAAAATTTTTTTTTAATTGTGCTTTGGGTGCAAATTTACAAAGCAGAATTTGTTTTACATTCAACAGTTTCTGTACATTTGGTTTCACTTCTCAATTACCATCTCCAACTCTAACCCACTCTCCTCCACTCCCTTCCCAGTGATACCGCCCCATCCCTGTGCCCTTCTTAGTTATGCACATCAGTCTGTCCAGCTTTCCTTCCATGTGAATGCTGCCTCTCTGGTGCCCCATGGCCAATTGCTCAAAGGGATGTATCTCCATATAGTAGGTGGTTGTATCACCCTGGGTTGGATGTTCTGCATATAAGTCTTATTGTTATGGGGCTGAGAGCCAGCCCTTGGGAGTGAGTTTTATCCCAGGTCTGAAATGCATCCCAGGGCCATAGTCTTGGGGCTCCCACCAGACTCCATCTGACCACCAAGGCTGTCAATTCTTATGAAAGTAGATTAACTCATCTTCCTCCCGCAGAGCATCTGGTGGATTTGAATTGCCAACCTTCTGGTTAGCAGCCAAATGCCTTACCCGCTCTACCACAAGAACTCCTAACCACAGGCATTGTTGTTGTTATTTGCCATCGAGTCAGACCTGACTCATAGAGACCCCTCCTTGGGTTTCCAAGGCAGTAGCACTACAGAAGTAGATTGTCCAACCTTCCTTCCAGGAAGTGGCTGGTGGGTTTGAACCTCCAGCCTTCTGGTTAATAGTCAAGTGCCTTAGGCACTATGCTACCAGAGCTCCACAGGCATAGAGGTTAGGAATTACAAAACATATTTCGGAAAGACATAATTCAACCCATAACAGTGCCAAGCACAGAGTCTGGCATTAGGAAAGCACTCAGTAAATGTTAGCTGCTGTTGCTGCCTCTGCTGTTCTTAAAAAGAGAGACAAGATATTGGCCAAAATAATTTTAAGGCACAAAGATCTTCATTAAGATGACAAAAATTTTATCTGTCATCATCCACTGGTTATTTCTAGTTACTTCTAGAGAGAATTTGCGAAAGAAAAACAAAATAGGCTTAATATGTTATCAAATAATTCTTTCTGGCTAGAAAATGAGTATTCCCACAAAAGAAATCATTTAGAAGTATTTCCAATACATAAATCCTATCTCTTCATGGATTTAAAGTTTAGTCATTACAGCTTTATAATCTTAATTGTATCAAGAAATAGACTATAGAATGTTTTTTTCTGAGATCTGTAAGCCTCATCACCATTATTTCAATTGTTCTAAGATCCTCAAATATATGTCCACCATTTTTAGTCTCCTTCTGTAGCTTGGAATTGGTGATTCTCAGTTTAGAGAGTGTATGTTTATGTGTCTATATGTTTGTGTATGGGAGAGAAAAAGATAAAGACAAAGGGAGGGAGAGAAAAGAAGGAAGGAGGCTATATCAGTTATCTATGCCACAATAACTGTGCATAACAAACTATCACAAAGTGTGGTGCCTTGAAACAAGAAGCATTAATTTAACAAGTCTGTGGTTAGTGATTTAGGTTCAGCTTAACTGGGCAGTTCTGGTTTCCATGTGCCTCACTCCCAGCTCTGAGTCAGTTGGTGGTCAATGGATATGGACTAGGCTGGGATGATTGGGTAGCTGGACTGAGCTTCACATCTATCAGCCAGTCAGCCTTGACATCTTTTCATGGCAAAGGCAGGGGAGCAAGAAAAGCAGTGGAAGTGGAAAAGCGCTGTCTCATACCATTACATGCATCTTATCTGTTGACATCCTTGGCCAAAGCAGAATCAAGGAGCAGAAAGCAGACTCTGCCTCTTTAGTGAGAGTAAAAAAAAAAAAAAAAGTCACATGACAGAGAGCATAGATGGGGGAGGAGTAAAGAATTGAGACTATTCATGCAACTTGTCACTCAAAATGCACAGTGGTTACAATAATGATCACAATCATACCAACGACTGTGAAGAGGGTACGGAACCAGGTACCATTTTGTTTTGTTGTATGTGGGGCTACCATGAGTCAGAGCTGACTCAGAAACTAATGTCAGAGCTATCTTAAAGTTTTCTACTTTATCATACATATTCTCCCTCTACCTCAGGAGCTCTGATACACTCTGACCTCACATTGCCAGGTAAGAACCATCTCCTCAGAGGCCCTAGACAAACAAACTTGCTCCCCAGAACCCACTCAGTTTGTGTACTGGATCAATTACATCAATTAGTATGGAACATTCAACTACATTTAGTAGGAGAAACACATACTGGAAACTATACTATTTCTGAGGATCTAGAAATGATTAAGAGACAGTTGCTGGCCCCAAGGGGGTCCTGCTATAGTGATAGGACTACCATAACCAATGGCAATAAAGTTGACTCCATCTCATGGCAAATCCATGTGTGTCAGAGTTGAACTGTGCTCCACAGAGTTTTCTTTTTTACTTTTATTGTGATGGCAACATACAAAACAAAACATTTGTCAACATACCTATGTTGTGCCACCATTATTGTTATCTTTTTCTAAAATATTCCACTACCTATAAGCATAAACTTAATGCTTCCCAAACAAAAGTGTCCCCTTTCCCCTTCCCCCTCCCTCCTACCCCTGGTAACCACTAATAATCTTTGGGGTGTGTGTGTGTGTCTCTATATATATATATATATATTTTGTCCCATTTTGTAGGTTCTCTTTTTACTCTTTTGGAGAAGTCTTTTGATGCACATAAGGATTTAACTTTTAGAAGGTCCCAATCATCTAGTTTGTCTTCTGCTGTTTGTGCATCTTGGGTATGCTTGATAGTCTATTTTTGCCATAAATTATGGTCCCTAAGTTTGCCCCTAATTTTTCTTTGATAAACTTTATAGTTTTAGGTTTCACATTTCAGTCTTTGATCCATCTGGAGTTCATTTTTGTGGATGGTGTGAGGTATGGATGTTGTTTCATTTTTCTGAAGACGGATATCCAGATTTTCCAGCACCATTTGTGAAAGAGACTTTCCCTTCGCCATTTAATAGATTTTTGAGCCTTTTCAAAGATCAACTGACCATAGGTCGATTGACATATTTCTGGATTCTCAATTCCAGTGAAACCATCTGGGTGAGGGCTTTTTGTTGTTGGTAATTTTTTTATAACCTGTTCAATTTCTTCTTTTGTTATGGGTCTGTTCAAGTTTTCTACCTCAGTTGGCATTAGTTTAGGTAAGTAGTATGTTTCTAGAAACTTGTACATTTCTTCTAGGCTTTCAAATAGTTCTTCATAGTATCCTGATATTAATATTTTTATTTCTGTTGGTTCCATTGTGTCATCCTCCATTTCATTTCTTATTCATGTTATCTGCATCTTTTCCTTTGTTAAGTTTTCCGTAGTTTTTCAATTTTATTAATTTTTTTAAAGAACAAACTTCTAGTCTTGTTGATTTTTTTTCTTTTGTCTTTCTATTTTCTATTTCATTTATTTCTGCTCTAATCATTATTATTTCTTTTCTTCTGGTGACTGTAGGCTTTCTCTTTTTTTGGTGCTCATTTTGGTTACTTCATACCACTCTAACAGAAATGGCTTTATCAAACAGGAGTTTATTCTCTTACAATTTTGAACATTAGAAGTCCAATTTCAAAGTGTCAGGCTCTAGAAGCTGGGTGAAAGCCCCTTGACCTTGGGCTTCAGCTCTGCTTTTTGCTCCCAGACCACTAGCACTAAAGGGGTCTCGTCATTCAGGCACCTGCTTGGTGCTGAGGCTACCAAGCCCAAGGTTGACAAATAAAAATGGCACAGTCCCAATATTACCAAACAACATGGTAGGCCACTAATCCAAGTCCAGAGACAGTCCAAAAGTCAACAGGAACTATGGTAGGCTGCTAAATGAAGAATCAGCTACATTTAGGGTCCAAGCATGCCAAAAAGTCCAGAGACCTTTCTCAATGCTTCTCCTTACATTCTGGAAGCAGACCACATCCCTAAGGTAGCTACTTGGCTACTCCAGTAGATTCCACCATGGAGTTGATTACCAGTCTCATCATGGAGAATAACTGCATTCAGTTGCCCAGACCTCAACTACCACACTGCTCTTTTTCTAATTGTTGGAGATGTTGGGTTAAGGTGTTGATTTTGGCTCTTTCTTGTTTTTTGATGTGTGCATCTATTGTCATAAATTACTCTCTGATCACTGCTTTTGCTATGCCTCAAAGATTTTGGTATATTGTGTTTTCATTCTCTGTTGAATGAAAGAATTATTTCATTTTATTTTTCATTTCTTCTATCACCCAGTCATTTTTGAGGAGGGTGTTATTTAGTCTCCATGCATTTGGTCTTTTTGCATTGATTTCTAATTTTATAGCATTGTGATCTGAGAAAATGCTTTGCAGTATTTCAATGTTTTTACATTTTTTGATGCTTCCTTTGTTACCTAATGTATCTATCCTGAAGAATGTTCCATGTATGCTGGAAAAGAATATATACTTTGCTGTTGCTGGATAGACATCTGTAGATGTCTACAGGTCAAGTCCATTGATTGTATTGTTCAGTTCTTCTACATCTTTCTCTAGTTTCTTTCCAGTTGTTCTATCTCTTATTAAAAGTGGTGTATTAAAGCCTTTTACTATTACTGTGGATTCATCTGTCTTTTCATTTCTTTCAAAGTCTGATTATGTATTTTGGAGCTCTTTCATTAGGTGCATAGATATTTATTATGGTTACAATCCTCATGTTCAATTGATCCTTTCATGTTTACATAATGCCCTTCCTTGTCTCCTATGGTCACTTTTGTCTTAAAGTCAATTTTATCAGAAATTAATATTGCCACTCCTGCTGTTTTTTGGTTGCCAATTGTTTCGTGTCTCTTTTTCCAACCTTTAATTTTCAGTCTAATTTTGTCATTTTGTCTAAGGTGAGTCTCTTGTAGACAGCATTGATGAGTCATGCTTTCTGATCCAGTCTGAAACTCTCCATCTCTTGAGGATGCAATTAGCCCGTTGACATTCAGCATAATTATCAAGTATGAATTCACTGATGTCATTTTGTTATGTGTTTTTTCATGGTGTTGCTGATTTCTTTGTTCCATATAATTTTCTGTGCTGAGTTCATTTTGTTTATGAATCATGTTATCATTTCCTTTGATGCTATTGTTTTAGTATTTGCTAAATACTTGTGCTTCTCCTCTTTTTCATTTTGATGCAAAGGTTTATTATTTTTCTTTGAGGTTACCCTATGATTTATTTATTTTATTCCCAAGTTTAAATAGTCTGCTCTATCTCACAATTGTCTTGACTTTTTCACCATTTAGATGTTCTGGAACTGCACTGTTTATTCCCTCTGTTTGGTTTGTAGTTGTCCTC
>NW_006922086.1:365590-367351 GCF_000298275.1 Orycteropus afer afer | reverse complement strand
GCTTAGTCTTATTGGTTGCCCTTTATAGGTAACTTTTCATTTTTTCCCATGCTGTTTCAGGATTCTTTCTTTGTCTTTGGTTTTACTGAGCTTGATTATGACATATATTGGAGATTTTCTTTGCGGGTCTATTCTGTTTGGGGCTCATTGAAATTCTTGCATGGATATATTCTTGTCTTTCATCATATTAGTGAAATTCTCTTCCAAAAAAATCTTGGGCAATTTTCTCTCTGGTTTTATCTGTCTGTTCCCATTCTGGAATTCTGATTACACATAGACTATTCCTCTTGATGTTATCTCACATATATCTTAGGGTTTCTACATTTTGTTTTGATCTTTTGTCTGATCCCTTAACAAAGTAGTATTGAGTTATTGTCTTTAATTTCATTAACTATGTCTTCCATTGATTCGATTCTACTACTCTTTTGCCCCTTCAGTATGATATCTATTTCTGAAATCTTAGTATTAATCTTCTAGATTTCTATTTATTGTTTTTTTTATTGTTTCTATTTTTTGTTTATTTTGTCAGTTTGTTCTTGTATCATTTTCCTAAATTGTTCTAGAGTTTTGTCTGTGTTTTCCTTAATTTTGTCAGTGTTTTCCTTGATCTTGCCATTGTTTTCCCTGATCCATCAAAGGTACCCAAATATAATTCTTTTGAATTCTTTATCAAGGAGTTCCACTGCTGCTTCCTCCTCAGGGATGTTTTATGGGTTTTTATCCTGGTCCCTTGTTTCTACTACTTTATCTTGCTTCTTTGTATGAATGATGATGGTCTGTTGTCTCTAAGATATTGTGGTGGTGTTATATTTATATTTAATGTGTGAAAGAGAATGAGAGTGTGTGCACAGATCTTTGTTAGCTGTTCATAAGGAGCAGTTGAGGGATAGTTGAGCTAGTATTGGCTGATGTCTATCGCTGTTCAGTTGGTGCAAAAGCAAGTGGTGGCCCTCACTCACTAGATGGGGCTGCAGGAGTTGCAGGTATTGTTGGGTTGGGTTGAAACAGTTGCTGTTAGACCAAAAAAAAGAAAAATGTTTAAACACTAAAAAAATAAAAGCAAGAGAACAAAAAGTTCAGACCACATAAAGAAATTGGAAAAATCAAGAAAAAGAAGAGGAGGAAGAGGAAAAAGGAGAAAGAAATGCAATAAATGAGGAAATAATTCAAAATACATTAAATAAAGGATAAAAGAAAGACAATGAGATGGGGGGGGGGAACCCATAATATCTGGGGAAGAACTGTAGGTGGAATGGGTCCGGCACCCAGACTTTTTCAGGGTACAGACCAGGACTGAATTCCACTGATCAAGATGGTAGATGGAGGCAGGGGATGGCCACACCTCTGTTCACCAAGAGTGTGTGGGGTTTAAGAGTAACAAGGTTGATAGCCCACCTTTCCAGTTGTCAGCTTCCAGTGAGGCTGCCCATCCTGACCTTGGCAAGCAGACCCCACTCCTGTATCATTATCTAGGTAAGAACACAACTTGCATGTATTCAAAATGGTTGCACCCTCCACTTATGAATTTTCAAAATGGCTATGACCTCAGGATAGCTGCTGGCCATCTATAGGTGTCTTTGTCTCTTTTTTCACTGTTTTTCTTTCTGGTTGTCAAGCACCAATGCAGTCTTTTCCCATGTAGTCTTTAGTAAGCAGAGCTGATTCTTAGGTTGCTACTGGGATATATTCAATGTGGCCATGCCCTCAGGACAGTAGGCAGTCCACAGTGCCATTTGTCTTCTTACTCACTATTTTCATTCA
>NW_006922086.1:345102-357730 GCF_000298275.1 Orycteropus afer afer | reverse complement strand
TTGCCCCACCTCCTCAGTCCATACACATTTTGTCTCATGACATTGACTACAATTTCCCACGACATAACAGCTACTACTGTTACTACTTCCTTAACATTGTTACCTCTTCTCTATGTCCTTCCCTCCTATGTACTCCTGCCCCATGAGCTTACTCCCTGTGCATAAACTGTCCCCTGCTCTCCCATGACTGATCTCACCAAGGAGTGTATCTACCTGATGTAAATGTTCAGCCCATATGCCTGTCTTTTATTTGGCTGGAAGCCACAGGAGTGGGTTCAATTCCAGACATGAAGGGCAGCTAGGGGCTATAGTCTGAAGGGTTTCACCAGGTTCTATCAGAGCAGCAAACCTGGTCGGGTTTGTTGTTGTTGTTGTTGTTGTTGTTTGTTTTTTTAGTTTTGTTCCACATTGTTCTCCCATTCTATCCAGGATCTCCTACATAGATCCCCCTCTGAATGGTTGACAGTGGTAGCCAGGCACCATCTAGTTCTTCTGGTCTCATGGTAATATAGGCCCAGGATTGCATGGTGTATCGTTCTTGGACTAATCGTTTATGTGTGTCTTTGGCTTTCTTCATTCTCCTTTGCTCTGGATGAGGAGAAACCCATCATTGTATCTAGAGGGCTGCTTGCAAGCTTTTAAGATTCCAGTCACTACTCACCAAAGTAGGATGTGGAACAATGTTTTTGTGTAGTATGTTATACCAATTGAGCTTGATGTCCCCTTGGACCACAGTCCTGAGCCCAAGGTCCAACTACTTGCTCCCTCTGGGGAGCTGGCTGTGGCCAAGAAGTCCCCACAACCTTGTCCCTTGTCAGCTCTACTATATACCAGGACATTCTTATAGAATATACAAATATGCTTGAGAAACATCGTCTGCCAACCCTGTATATGGTCATGGGCACACACCTTCCTGCCTAGACATCCCTGATCATTCAGCCTACCCACCCATCTATCCACCTGTAGATCAATGTTTGCTATCAATAACAACACAGTACTGTATGTGCAAAGGGTTCATCTTCGTTGCTTGTATCTCCCATATTCCTCTCTATGTCTTCCTCTTCCTCAGTGCCACTGTGTTGATCATTCACATTTGGTGCACTGCCCTTCCCTTCACCCAAATCAACACTTGTCTCTACCTGTCTAGCAGTGATCCCTCCTTTTCCCTCCCACCCCAGGTAACCAATAAAGAAAATTACATTCCATATATAAACCTTTCTTTGACTTTTCACAGTAGTGGACTAATACAATATTTGTCCTTCTATGATTGACTTATTTCACTCAGCATAATGTCCTCCAACTTCATTCAGATTATGTGGTGTTTTGCAGATTCTACATTATTATTTAGGGTTGCATAGTATCCCATTGTGTGTTTGCACCATAGTTTGGTTATACATTTTTCTGTTGATGGGCACTTAGGTTGCTTTCATTTTTTGCTGTTGTAAATAGTCAATGGCTGATTATTTTAGAAGTAGATAGCCAAGACTTTCTTCTAAGGAAGCCATGGGTGGACTAAACCACAAACCTTTTGGTTGACAACCGAGCACCTTAACTGTTTCCACCACCAATAGACTCCCAGTGAAAGGAATAGCATGACAAATAATTACAATGTAACATAGCAAGAGACATAACAAGGGAAAATGCTAACTACTATCCACCAGCTACTCCTCAGAAGGAAGGTTGGGCAATATACTTCCATAGTGTTACTGCCTCAGAAACCCAAGGATGGGTCGCTATGAGTTGGGTCTGACTCGACAGCATATAACAACAGCAACACTGTGGCTGGGAGGGTATAGCCAATGCCACTCATTCTTCATGCCAAGGATTTAGGAGTGAAAACCTTTTATTCATTCAACTACATGTTCTTCCTCTACTTCAAAGTGTATTTTAAAAAGTTAACTTCAGTTCCTTCAACAGATATAGTGAAAAATAGAGACAGAGAAAGAGGAAAAACTTGCAGAATAAAAGAGACATGAACATAACTACAGTATGTGAGTCTTATTTGGATCCTGATTCAAGCAAACCACTGATGATGGCTTTAACAGACAGTAATTTATTTTCTTACAGTTTAGGAGGCTAGAAATCCAAAGTCAGTGTGCTGGCTCTAGCAGCTGGGTGAAGGCCCCTTGACCTTGGGCTTTAGTTCTGCCTTTTTGTTCCAGGTCAACTGGAACATGCTAGAGGATTCTTCTGACTCAGGCATCTGCAGATTGGTGAGGCTGACAAACCCAAATTTGGCAGGTAAAATGGCACAGTACTAAGACCAGCAAATAACATGGCAGACCACTTGTTCCAGTCCAGGAATAATCTCAAGATCGGCAGACCAACAGTCACACAAATGCAGGGTGCAGATGTTCAGAAGCTAGAGACCATTTCCAAAACTTCTCCTTTTATACTGGAAGCAGGCCACACCCTAAATGCAGCTCCCTTTCCACTGATTAATATCTCACAACAGATTCCACCATGGACATGATAATAATTTCATCACAGGGAATAACTACATCCAGCTGCCAGCCACTCAGAACCATGGCCCAGCCAAGTTGATTGTGATAGTTGGAGCAGTGTGCCAACTTGGCTGGACCCCAGTTCTGTGTGGTTGTTCCCATGATGGGATTGGAGACTATGTTCTGAGTGGCCAATCTGTTCAAGGGGAGTTTCCTTAGGAGTGTGGCCTGCTTCCAGGATATCCAAGGACATCCTGGGAAGAGAGACATTCTTCTGTGGATCAGGATTCTGTTGTGCTGTCTGCAACTGTCCGTGAGTGAGCAGTCCACCGTTCGGCCTGGAGATCTTGGATTTGTCATTCGTTGGAGTGAGCAGTCGGTGTACTGCCTGCCAGCCTTGAGCTTCTCAGCCCCTGTGGGGAAAAGTCTCCAGCCTGATGTTTGCTCCAGGGACTTTGGACTTGCCAGCTTCTATATGTTTATGAGCCATTTTCCTAAAATAAATTTCTTTCTTTATATATATATAAGCTTTGCTGGTTTTTGTTTCTCTAGAGAACCCAGTCTAACACACTGATATACAACTTTAACTACCACAGGTGTTAATGGTTTCTTTGTACCTCTTAATTTTCTGTGAATTCTTTTTATATATGGATTTCCTTTTCCTATCAGTTGTTGTTGCTGTATTTACCGAGCCTTTTTTTTTTTTTTCCTTCTCTTTATATTGGTGAGTAGATTTATTACTTTTCTTTGTGGTTGTCCTAAAATTTACTGTAATATTCTTAAAATTTAAACAGTCTATTATGGCTGGAAAATTCCTTGCCTTGCTCTCTTATGTAGGTTCTGCAACTACATCTTTTATTTCCTCTTTCTGTTTTGAAGTTGTCACTGTTTACAACTTCATTCCTCTGGATTCTTCTAGTCAGGTTTTTACCTTTACTTTTGCAAAGCCTTTATCTGGGTTGATACCTAAGTAATGTAGTGTGTTTTTATTGTTGTTTTCTGGTGTCATTAGATCTCTAGCCAAAAGACTCCCTTTATTATTTCTTGTAAGGCTGGTCTGTGTGTGTGTGGTTTGTTTGTTTGTTTGTTTTTTCACAAATTCCTTTAACTTCTGCTTATCTGGGGATGTCTTAGTTTTGCTATCATTTTTGAAAAACAACTTTGCAGGATATATGGTTCTTGGCCACCACTTGTCTGTCAGGTTGTCATGCTGTGGTGGTTTGCATGTGATGCTGGAAGCTATGCCACAGGTATCTCAAATACCAACAGAGTCACCCATGGCAGACAAGTTTCAGTGGAGCTTCCAGACTAAGATAAACTACAAAGAAAGACTTGGCTGTCCACTTCTGAAAAAAAAAAAATGGCCACTGAAAACCTTAGGGGTAGCAGTGAAACATTGTCTGATGTATTACTGGAAAAAAAAATATGAATAACAGTGAAACATTGTCAGGAAGAATAAGCTGGACATTTCTCAAGCTAAAAGAACTGAAGAAAAATTTAAAACCTTAAACTGCAATATTGAAGATTTCTATGGGCAAAATATTAAACAATGCAGGAAGCATCAAATGAAGATGGAAGGAATACACAGTCAAGGTACCAAAAAGAATTGACCAAAGTTCAAACATTTCAGGAGATAGCATAAGATCAAGAACCAATGGTATTGAAGGAAGAAGTCCAAGATACTCAGAAGGCATTGGTGAAAAACAAGGCTTCAGGAATTGATGGAATACCCATTGAGATGTTTCAATAAATGGGTGCAGCCCAAGAGACACTCACTTGTTTATGTCAAGAAAATTGGAAGACAGCTACCTGGCCAACCAACTGAAAGAGATCCATATTGGTGCTCATTCCAAAGAAAGGTGATCCAACAGAACATGGAAATTATCAAACCATATTATTAGCATCACATGCAAGGAAAATATTGCTGAAGATAATTAAAAAATGGTTGCAGCTGTATATTGACAGAGGTCTGCCAGAAATTCAAACAGGATTCAGAAGAGGGGGAAGAACAAAGGATAACATTGCTGATGTCAGATGGATCTTGGCTGAAAGCAAAGAATACCATAAAGATGTTTACCAGGGTTTTATTGACTAGGCAAAGGCATTTGACTGTGTGAATTATAACAAATTATAACATTGCAAAGAACAGGAATTCCAGAACACTTAGTTGTGCTCATGAGGAACCTGTAACAGGCAGTTGTTAGAACAAAATAAGAGTATACTGCATGGTTTAAAATCAGGAGAGGTGTATGTCAAGGCTGTATCCTTTCACCATACTTATTCAGTCTGTATGTTGAGCAAATAATCTGAAAAGCTGGACTATATGAAGAACACAGCATCAAGATTGGAGGAAGACTCATTAACAGCCTGTAATATGCAGATGATACAACTTTGCTTGCTGAAAGTGAAGACTTGAAACACATGCTGATGAAGATCAAAGGCCAACCTTTAGTATGGATTACACCTCGATGTAAAGAAAACAAAAATCCTCATAACTGGAACAATAACAACATCACAATAAATGGGAAAAAGACTGAAGTTGTCAAGGATTTCATTTTACTTGGATCCACAATCATAGCCCACGGAAGCAGCATTCAAGAAATCAGATGACATACAGCACTGGGGAAATGTGCTGCAAAAGATCCTTTCAAGTGTTAAAGAGCAAAGATTCACTTTGTAAACTAAGATGTGCCAGATGCAAGCCATGATATTTTTCAACAGCCTCATATGCATGCGAGAGTTGGACACTGAACACCACAGCAGAATCAATGCCTTTGAATTGTATTGATGGCAAGAATATTGAAAATTCCATGGATTGTTAGAAGAACGAACAAATCTGTTCTGGACGAAGTGCAGCCAGAATGTTCCTTGGAAGCAAGAATTGATAAGTTTTGTCTCACTTACTTTAGTCGTGTTGTCAGAAGGGGCCAGTTCCCAGAGAAGGATATCATGCCTGGTGAAGCAGAGGGTCAGAGAAAAAGAGGAAGACTCCCAATGAGATGGATTGACAAAGTGGCTACAACGATGGGCTCAAGCATAGCAAAGATTGTGAGGATGGTGCAGGAATGGGCAGTGTTTTATTGTGTTACTTACCTACATAGGGTAGGTAAGTCTGGCATGCTTTGCTGATTGCTGCTTTGGCAATGCAGGAATTCTCACCTGTTGTCTCTGGGTGAGTGGGGCAGTGGTGGGCAGGGCAACAGCAGTCCTTGTTGCTGCTCTCTGGGCATGAGCGGCATCTGAGGGCAGGCTGGGCAAGCACTAGCTGTCACCTGTCATTGGTCTAGAAGCCTGAGAGCACTCTCTGCAGTTTGCCATTTTGAGTAGTATGGCAGGCAGGGAGTGTGGCAGGTGCCTGGGAGCACAGGAATGCTCCTTTATTGCTTGATGGGAGAGTAGGGTCAGAGTGTGTGTCCAAGAGCACAGGTACTCTCCCTTTCTGCTCAGCACTTTGGGATGGGCTTGGATGTGGGGTCAGGGTGGATGTACAGAAGTGCAGGAATGGCCCTCTGCCACTCAGGAGTTGGGGCAGCTTGGACAGGGGTCAGGATGGGCAACCAGGAGTACAGAAACACTCCTTATTGGGTGGGTGAGGTGGGCTGGGGAGGGGTTGAGTCAGGTGCCAGGGGGCCAGGAACTCTCCCCTACCACTGTGTGGGTTGGGACAGGCTTTGGTGGGGATGGGGACGATGGCTGGGGGCCAGGAATGCTCCTCCACCACTAAGCAGGTCAGGGAAGGCTCAAGCAAGGGTTGGGTTTGCTCCTCTGTTGCTCAGCAGAACAGGGCAAGCTTGGACAGGGGTTGTATCAGGCAACCAGGCTAGGAACACTCCCCTCCCTCTTGGTGGGTTTGGGAGGGCACAATGAGGTTGGTTGTGGACCTCTTGCTGACACTCTATGAGTCTATTACTCTGTTCACCACCCTGCCACCCAGCCTGTTTTACCTCTTGACTTCCTTCCTGCTGAGATGCCCAGAGCTCTCACCCTCCTTCCTATATTTTCCCTTCTTAGTTCTGGTTCATGTCCTGCTTATCTTGCTTCACTGTGGGTATGTCTACACAGTTACTCTGTCTCCTTTTGGGAATTCCTTAAAGTGACTTTCCTATGCTCCTCATTTGGGATCTCTGCTGGCTTTGTCTCAAGATGGCCACCCTGTGCTGGGCTGACCAGCAGGGCACATCCCCTCTGTATGTCTCCTCATTCACACTTTTCAATCAGTTTCTTTTTCTAGTTGGTATTCAATCTAATTTTTTTTCTTTTAATTTGATACTTTGGGTTCAAAAATGGTCATCTGCATCTGTTTCATTTGATCTTTTGGGTTTTTGCTGTAGCGGGCCAGCACAGTATGTCTGACTAAGTCACCATCTTGACCTATACTGCTATTTAGTTTGAAAAAAAAAAAAAGGTTTATTTTGAAAGCCATATATTGAAATGTTTATGAATGAAACAACGTCATGTCTAAAATTTGCACAAAATAATATGGGAGGAGTGTGGATAGGTCAGAACTGGCCATGGGTTGATGGCTGCTGAGGCTGATAAGAATCATGTAGGGTTCACTACACAATTCTGTTTACTTTTGTGTATGTTTCAAATTCTCCAAAATAGAAAGCTAAATAAACTCATCTTCCTTAGAAAGACTGGCAAGGTTAACCCACCAGACTCTGGTGATGGCCAGGTCCCTGGACATTCACCGTCAAGTCCAGGCAATACCACCACAGTCCATTGATTTGTTGCTTTGCTATTATAATTTACTCTTATTGATCATATATTCAATGATTCTATTTGAACAAAAGCAAAATGTGCTCTTCCATTTAGGGTCCCAAAGAACTGTGAACTTAGTTCCTCTCCCTCCTCTCCAAGGTCACTTGGGGTGATACCTGCCTTTACTTACCAACTCTTTCCAATCAAGATCTTGCTAAGAATTATATTACTCTCTCTGCATTCTCTTTTGGTGATGAACAAAGACTGATCCTTAAACAAATGTGAATTTATATATCCAAACATGAAAAAAAAAAATCAACCTACAGTAAATTCTCCAAATAACTCACCAGAGATGAAAGCATTCCTTTGCAAAATATTATTATAACTTAGATTCTTGGATCATCTCATGTTCAAGAAATGCTAGTAGTTTTCTATATTGTATCAAGAAAATCTTGAACATGAATGTAACCAAGTATTTATAGCTTCTCAGGCAACTGACAGATTCTTAGCTTGAAATCATACATTTTAGTTGGAATTAAAGCTTTAATAAGAGTAGGCAAATATATGCCACATAGCCCCAGGCTTCATGGAACTAGAAGCAGGCACTGCACTATAGCTACTATTGGCTGCCTCAGTACTTCCATTCCTTTTTGTGTCTTTGATAAGCCTGTTACAGAACATTTGTTCTGTCCAAACTGCTGACCCCAGGAATGCATTAGCATGGGGAATAACAAACTATCTTTTCCTGAGGAGCAGCCCCTTTGGCTACCACCAGGTTTCTCTAAAATGCTTTTTCCCAACAAATATGTGCTTTTATTTTGCTGGAAATGAGAAATTAGACACTAAAGTTGGGGATCATCTCATGTGGAGGCCAGTCCGAAGACTGAAGTGCTTTGAGAGCCTTCTGGAAAATTCTGTTACCCAAAACACTACCTTCCATTTTGAAGCCTGAATGCTGAGATTTTACCATTAGATTCATTTTGGGACATGAATTTTTCTTTCTCTCCCTTTTTAATCCATTCTCTCCTAACATGAAAATTTCTCCATGAACTAGAGTGAGATGACACATTCAAATTTTAGCAATTTGAAGTGAATTAATTTTTCCAGATTCTTCTTTCAATGAGTCTTCTGAGCTGCAATATGATGACACTGAACAAAACAAGAGGGACCTTGCTTCAAGAGTTTGTGATCAGTATTAGTCCATTATTGTAAAAGTTAAGGAAAGGTTTATCTATAGACAGAAATTTTCTTTGTTGGTTACCAGGGGTTGGAGGGGAGGGGAAGGAATGCTGTTAGATAGATAGAGATAAGTAATGATTTGGGTGAAGAGAAGGGCAATGTACCAAATCTAAGTGACCAATATGGCAGCATTGAGGATGAGAAAGACATAGAGAAGTACATGGGAAATACAGACAACAAAGATGAACCCTTTTGCACGTACAACACTGCATTGCCAGTGAAGGCAAACATGAGTATACAGGTGGATAGATGAGTGGACGACAGACTGAACTATTAGGTATGTCTATGAAATGGGGAGTGTATCCAAGAACATGTATAGGGTTGGCAGACAATGGTCCTATAAGTTTTTGTGAATGATCAGAACTCCCAGGTGTATAATAGAGCTGACAAGGGGCAAGCTTGTGGTCACTGCTTGGTCACAGCCAGATAACCAGAGGGACCAAGTAGTTGAACCTGTGTGCTTGGGACCATAGTCACAGGGGACATCAAGCTCAATTGGCATAACATACTATACAAAACATTGTTCCACCTCTTTGGCAAGCAGTGACTGGGATCTTAAAAGCTAGCAAGCTGCCATCTAGATGCAACGATGGGTCTTTCTTCACTCAGAGCAAAGAAGAATGAAGAAAACCAAAATTCATGGAAACGATTAGTCCTAGAGACCATCTGAAGAACAGAGTTGATGCATTTAACTCCAGTAATGAAAACCATATTAATTGTGAGATGACATGAAGAGCGTCATCCATGAAGAAAGCAAAAGGTCATTAAAAAGACAGGGAAGGAAGACAAGACCAAAATGGATGTCAGAAAAGACACTACAATTTGTTCTTGAATGACAGTAGCTAAAGCAAATGGAAGAAATGACAAGAGAAAAGAGTTGAACAGCAGGTTTCAAAGTGTAGTTCAAGAAGACAAAGTCAATTATTATACTGAAATGTGCAAAGACCAGGAGTTAGGAAATCAAAAGGGAAGAATATGGTAGGAATTTCTCAAGCTGAAAGAATGGAAGAAAAAAATTCAGCCTCAAGTTGCAATATTGAAAGAGTTTATGGGCAAAATATTGAATAGTGCAGAAAGCACCAAACAACAACCTCCTGGTCTATGTACATGAATACAATTAAGTGTTCTGGAATTTCCATTCTTCTCAATGTTATCCATAATGTGTATGATCCACACAGTCAAATGCTTTTGCAATATCAATAAAACACAAGTAAACATCTTTCTGCCAAGATCCATCTGACATCAGCAATGATATCCCTTGTACCATGTCCTCTTCTGAATCCAGCTTGCATTTCTGAAAATTTTCTATCAATATACTGCTCCAGATGTTTTTGAAATATCTTCAGCAAGATTTTACTTGGGTGTGATATTAATGATATTTTTGATAATTTCCACATTCCATTGGATCACATTTCTTTTGAATGGGTACAAATGATGGATCTCTTCCAGTCAGTTGGCCAGGTCTTCCAAATCTCTTTGCATAGACGAGTAAGTGCCTCCAGCATGGCATTTATTTGTTGAAACATCTCAGTGGGTATTCTGTCAATTCTTAGAGTCTTGTTTTTCACCGTTCCTTCAGTGCAGCTTCAACTTCTTCCTTCAATACCATTAGTTCTTCATCATATGCCATCTCCTGAAATACATGAACATCGACCAATTCTTTTTGGTACAGTGACTCTGTGTATTCCTTCCATCTTCTTTTGATTGTAAAGGAGTCTTCCTGATTGTAAAGGAGTGCTTCAGGGTTGTATCCTTTCCCCTTACTTATTCAATCTGTATGCTGAACAAATAATCCAAGAAGCTGGACTATATGAAGAAGATAGTTGCATCAGGATTGGAGGAACACTCATTAACAGCCTGCAATATGCAGACAACACAAGCTTGCTTGCTGAAAGTGGAGATAACTTGAAGCACTTACTGATGAAAATTCAAGACTACAGTCTGCAGTGTGGATTATACCTCAACATAAAGAAAATGAAAATCCTCACAAATGGATCAATAAGCAACATCATGATAAATGGAGAAGATTGAAGTTGTCAAAGGTTTCATATTACATGAATCCACAATCAACATCCAAGGAAGCAGCAGACAAGAAATCAGATGCCATATTGCAATGGACAATTCTGCTGCAAAAGACCTCTTTAAAGTGTGGAAGAGCTAAGATGTCTCTTTGAAGATTAAGGTGTGCCTAACTCAAACCATGGTATTTGCAATTGCCTCATATGCATGTGAAAGCTGGACAATGAATAAAGAAAACCAAAGAAGAGTTGATGTTTTTGACTTGTAGTGTTGACGAAGAATACTGAAAGTACTGTGGACTGCCAGAAGAATGAACAAATCTGTCCTGGACGAAGTGCAGCCAGAATGCTCCTTGGAAGCAAGAATGGCCAGACTTTGACTCACCTACTTAGGTCATGTTGTCAGAAGGGACCACTTCCTGAAGAAGGGCATCATGCTTGGTGAAGTGGAGGTTCAGTGAAAAAGGGGAAGACCCTCAGAGTCATCTGGAAACAATTAGTCCAAAGATAAGATGGACCATGAGAACCTCAGCCTCTATGATCTGAGACCAGAAGAACTAGATGGTGCTCAGCTACAAAAGCCAACCACTTAGAAAGGCATCACACCTGAAGATCCTAGATAGAGTGGGAAGAAAAATGTGCAACAAAATTCCAAAACACAAAAATGACCAGAATTACTGGTTAGATAGAGACTAATGGAACCCTTGAGACTATGGCCCCAGGTTACCCTCTGAGCCTAGAAATGGACTTATTTACATGGACTGGCTCTCAGCGCAACAGTAGAAAGACCTATCCCAGATCAATGCACCCGCCTACTCTAGGGAGATGCACCCCTTGGATAAAGTATCCATGACACCAGAAGGGTAGCATTCACTTAGCAGGAATGCTGGACAGATAGGAATGCATGGATGAGAGAGGCACAGTGAAGGGGTGGTCATGGGGAGAAGAGGGCAGGAGAGTTTCTTATGGTTGGGAATGGTAATCAGGACCATGAAAGCAGATGTGCATGAACTGTTGAATGTAAAACAAGTTTGCTATGTAAATTTGCACCCAAAGAACAATAATATAAAGAAAGAAAAAGTGGAAGACCCTCATTAGATGGATTGACACAACAGCTGCAATGATGGGCTCAGATATATCAAGGATGGTGAGGATGGCACTCTACCAGGCAGTATTTTGTTCTGTTGTACATAGGGTTCTGTTGTACATGAGTCAGAGTTGACTTAATGGCATCTAAGAACAACAACAACATGCCTGTGGTCATGGTCTAGTTTTGGAGTGACTTGTTTTTTATGTTAATAAGGAAGGATTAGGGTGGAATGTATCTCAAGTTACCACTGTACTAGAGGTTCTGACTCAAATCATCACCTTTCATTTCCCTAATGGTATGATCTTCATCCAATATATATGAATACTCTGGCAAAGCTGTCTCTCTTCTCTAGATCCTGCATCTGATTCATCATCATCTGACCTACAGTTTTTGGGACTTGAGCCAGCAGCCTATTGTGTGACCTGATTCACCAGTTTCCACAACCTTGTGAGCCAGCAGCCCATCATCTAACCTGCTAATTTAGGTTCTTCAGGCCCTGCAACCACATGAGTGAGGAGTATCCTCCAGACTGACAGCTGACCCATGGATTTGGAAGTGGTCAACCTCCATAACTATGTGAGCCATTTCCTTTGCATTTCATGAGTTCTGTGAGATGCTGCACTGAATTCTAATGGCGTAGTGAATAAGGCACTTGACTGATAACCAGAAGGCCAGCAGTTCAAACCAACAGCCTCTCTGTGGAAGGAAGATGGGGCAATCTACTTCCATAAAGATTTATAGCTTTGGAAACCCAAGGGGGGGTCACTACAAGTAAAAAATGACTTGATGGCAGTGAGTTTGATTTTTTGTTTTTTTAAAAAGAAGGAAGTGTACTGAGGGGAGGAGGAGTAGCTGATGTTAGAGATGATGGAGTGGTAGAGCAATATGGAAAAGCTGGTCATTTTTAACCTCATGTTAGAGATGACTGACTGGTATAGCATTTTGAAAAGTTGAACATTTAGGACACATTTAACCTCTAATTCATAGGGACCAGCCTTGTGCTACTCCTTTTAAAAGAAAGTATTTTGGGGCTTCCGGCAAGATGGCGGACTAGGCAGAAGGATTGCAAAGACCCTCTTCAACAAAGAAAAGGGAAACCAATTAACACAGACACAGAAGATAATCTTGGACCCCTG
>NW_006922086.1:325380-336641 GCF_000298275.1 Orycteropus afer afer | reverse complement strand
AAATTTTGGTCAATGACATGAGACAAAGTATATTATGTGAACTGCTGTATGAAAAGTGAATTTGCTCTGTAAATCTTCACCCAAATCAAAATAAAATAAAATAAAAAAAGAAACAAGAAAAAGAAAAAGAAAAGAAAAGAAAAAAAGAAAGTATTTGTGCAATAGTTTTTCCCAGCTTACACTAATGAGATTTTATTTACTTCTAAATCAAGAAAGTGCCTGCTTTCATAAAATAAAAAATTCTGTTCTCCTTACCCAAGTCTCATGTATATGTATATAAATCATGTATGTAAATCTCATGATTTATATTTTTATGAAGTTCAGATGTTACTAGACTAAAGCTCCTTCTCTCCCACCACCCAAGCTGTCAATCTTCAGGAGAAAAGGATTGCTCAGAAACTTTTGAACATGAACTACTTATCTATAGAGGAATGAAGAGCATAGGAATAGACCACAGGTAGCTTTTAATCCTATGACTATCATTATCACTATTGTCAAAAGACTTAGCCATATTGTCTTCAAACAACAGCTTGATGTGGTTAGTGAAATACCTGAATTCCAGGAATGCACCACCAGGTGTCCTCAAGAAACGGGCAGGTAATGTCTAGGAATCAATGACCAGAAGCTATTTATTACATAGGAAGTGTGCATGGCCTTTGCTTCTAATATATATAGATAGATAGACAGATAGATATAGATATATGTATATGTATATGTATATGTATATGTATATGTATATGTATATGTATACGTATATGTTTGTATGTATGTATGTATGTATGTATTATCCAATTTTTCTGGAAATACATGGCTTTCTAGATTTATCAATCATTTTCCTCCTTTGGGGGAAGATAGAAGCTTAAACAT
Organism: Orycteropus afer afer; assembly: GCF_000298275.1. Lineage (NCBI taxonomy): Eukaryota > Metazoa > Chordata > Mammalia > Tubulidentata > Orycteropodidae > Orycteropus > Orycteropus afer. The sequence continues at coordinate 335,774 of NW_006922086.1, read as the reverse complement.
TATTTTGTTTTCCTCCTTGTTAGTGAAATAACAGAGTAAGTTGATAATACACAATTAGTCTTTGCCCTGGTCACAGGGAAGGCTGTAAGGAATGGTGGGAACTGGAGTAAACTGAAGAGAGTGCATTACATATCAAGGGTAGGGCCATTGCTCAGCTCACACAAGTTATCACCATGTAGGACCCAACAATGCCAAGTTTTCTAATTGTTGAAGGAAATCCAAATATTCACATAAAATGTCTCCATTTTTAAATAGTGAAAAGTTAATCAAATATGATACAGGACAAGCCAATCAAAACCTATCTGTGGGTGAGTCCTGGCCCTTAGGCCAGAGTTTGCAACCTCTGCATAAACTAACAACAAAAAAATTAATCCTTGACCTCATTCTTTCCACATAAGAATATTGCTCTTTGGTAATAACACTTTCCCAAGCCATTTTGTGTTTGGTTTGATTTACAAGGCGTTAGTAAAAAGTACTTCCTCACATAAACTTTTACCTCCCATGCAAGAGACATAGAAATGCTTTCCTTTTTCAACTGCTGTATTCTATGGTTTATCAATGTTTTTTTGTTTTGTTTTTTGTTTTTTGTTTTTAACAGCTTGCCTTTATAGCATTCATTTGGTCAACCAGGTTATTTTGCTAAGATAACTTGGCAGAAGGTTATATTTAGAAAAGTGTGGAACCAAGCAAATTCCCCTATCTGCTGTACAGGAAACTATGACCCTACAAAATCAGGAGCTGGCCTCCTGCTATTTCTGCCTGCCTGCCCTCTGGGGACTTTTTATTAAATGTTAATCACAAGCTTCTAGCTTATAAGCCCCAGCAAAGTTTATATGCACAGATTTATAAGGACATAATATACAACTCTTTGTAATAATTGGAATTGCCTGATTTTATTGTTACTTTAAATGACAGAGCATTAAGAAGTAAGGTAGAAGGAAGTTTAGTTATTTCTCTCCTCCCCTACCTCAGCCAGGAGTTCATTTCTTAATCCCTTCTTCCTGAATCCATATTTTGTAAACAGGCCTTACATGTTGTAATAAATGTGATTTACATTTTTAGCTTCCAGGAAAATATAACTTAGTTGGGTTATCCTCAAGTAATGGTAGTTTAGGAGATGTAAGGAACAAGGACAATGGGAATCTTTAGGGCACTCTCAGATGTCCTGCAGAGCAAGGGCTCCCAAGGACTTACATGCAGAGCTTATATGAGGAAACAGGAGTTTGGGCTCCCAGGGTTCAGCTCTACTGAGGGGACATTTCCCCACCTCATAAGAAGAGTCCCCCAATCTCTCATCTTTGTGGGCATTCAGTTGCTTTGCCTTTCCAGCTGCAGCCATCCACCATCTCATCCCAGATTGTCTCTAGATCATGTGTTTTGGTAATCTAGAGCCACTCTAAAAGAAAATACCACAAATGGGATGGCTTGAACAAATAGGAGTTTATTCTCTTACAGTTTTGCAGGCTAGAAGTCCGAGTTCAAAGTGCCAGGTTCTAGTGGCTGGGTGAAAGCCCTTCAACCTTGGGCTTCAGTTCTGTCTCTGGCTCCTGGCCCACTGAAGCAGCTGGCTGCTGAGGCTGACAAACCCAGGGTCCACAAGTGAAAAAGCACAGTCCTGATGTTACCAAACCACATGGAAGGCCATTAATTCAAGTCCATTGAAAGTCCCAAGATCAGCAGAGCATGGCAGGATACTTTAATAAAGACTCTATCCTGAGGATTAATAGTAAATAAGAAAGCTAACAATAATAAAATAATAAATAATAATAATAATAAAGGGTTCAAGTTTGTGAAAAAGCTTGAGACCTTCCTCACAGTTGCTTCTCACACACTAGAAGCAGCCCACATCCCTAAAGCAGCTACTCAGCTGCTCCGTAGATTCCACCATTGCAGTTAATTACTCGATGCACATAACAACAACAACAAAGTCGAGTCGGCCCCGACTCATAGTGACCCCTCCTTGGGTTTCCGAGGCAGTATCACTATGGAAGTAGATTGCCCCACCTTCCTTCCGAGGAGTGGCTTTGAACCACCAGCCTTCTGGTTAGCAGTCAAGTGCCTTCAGCACTATTCTACCAGAGCTCTTTAATCAATGTATTTTTAGTTAATTGATTTTTGACAAGGGTACCAAGATGATTAAATGAGAAAAGAATAGTCACTTCAACAAATAGTGCTGGAAGAACTGTATATCCACATGGAAAGAATGAAGTTGCAACCCTACCTCCCACAATAAAAAAAATGGATTAAAGACCTAAATATAAGAGTTAAACAATAAACCTCATAAGAAAACGTAGGTATAAATCTTCATAACCTTGCATTAGGCCATAGTTCCTTAGATATAAAACTGAAAGTACAAACAACAACAACAACAACAAAGGATAAATTGGACTGCACCAAAATGAAAACTTTTTGGACTTTTGGCAAGATGGCAGAAAGAGTAGGCAAGCTACACAGACCCTCTACAACAAAGAAATGAGAAACCAACTGAAATAGATACAGAAGATAATCCTGGAACCCTGAGCTTTAAAGGAAAGGATAAAGAATGAGTTGAATACTGATACAGAAGAAACTAAATGAAAACAGCAAATAAAGGGATAAATGGAGCTATGGACTGTCACCTGGCCTGGCAGTGCAGCCATTTTGAATACTTGCAAGGGGCATTCCAATCCAGGCGGAAACCTGTAATTGGCTCTGCTTGCTGAAGACTGCACAGAAAACCACACTGGTGGCTGACAACCAAAAAGAAATGGTGTCCATACAACCCAATCACATCCAAACCTCCTGAAGCCCCACTCACTGGATGAGGGCCACCACCTGCTTCTGCACCAACAGATCAACAATAGATGGTGGCCAATACCAGCCCAACCTTCCCTCACTTGCTCTACATGAATAGCTAACAGATTTGTGCTGGTGAATGACTAAGTGCTGTCAAACTAGCGAACAAGCCCTATTCACTCACACATATCAAGACAAACTAAAGCTAAAAAAAAAAAAAAAAAGTGAATCATACCAACTTACAATCACTACTTAAACACAAATACAATGACATGACAATGTCTTTGAGACAACTGATGATCCCAGTTCACACAAACAAGGGAGATAAAGTAGCACAAACAAGAGATTAGAATACAGAGCCAGAAAACCTCCCTGCTAATGAAGCGGCATTGGAATTACCTGATAAGGAATTCATTTTACCTTCAATGGATTAAGAGACACATCAAGGAAAACACTGACAAAATCAAGAAAAACACTGAAAATTAAGGAAAACACAAACAAAAATCTAGGGAAACAACACAGGAACAAAATAATAAAATAAAAGAAAAATTAGAAGCCATACAAAACAGCAAATAGAAATCTAGAAGATTAATACTAAGATTTCAGAAATAGATAAGACACGAAAAGGGCAAAGGATTAGAATCAAAGCTATGGAAGACAGAATTAGTGAGATTGAAGAGAAATCTCTCAATACTACTTTTTTAAGGTCACAAACAGGAAAAAGATTAAAAAAGAAAAAAGAAGAAGAAAGCCTAAGGCTTATGTAGGACACTATCAAGAGGAATAAGTCATATGTGATCAGAATTACAGAACAGGTAGAGACAAAACCACAGTGAAAATTTTTTGGGAAAGAATGTCCCTAATATGATTAAAAAAGAAAAAGAAAAAAAAAAAAAGAGAGAAGATATCCATTCAAGGAGGTCAAGAAATCACAAACAGGATAGATTTCAAAGGAAAATCATGAAGACATATCATAATCAAACTTTCCAGACAAAGAGAAAGAAAGCAGCAAGGGAAAAATGAAAAGTTACCTACAAAGGGTAACCATAAGCCTCAACTCTGCAGGAAAGCATAGAAAAGAAAGACACAGGGAAATGGTAACTACAGGGAAGAAGTGAGAAAAGAGCTGTTACATTATAGGGATTGCAATCAATGTCTTGAGACAAAATATGTATGAACTGCTGTATGGAAAATGAATTGGTTCTTAAACTGTCACCCAAATCACAATAAAATATAATGAAGACTAGGCTCTGATTACTCGGCATAAACCATGCAGGAGAGAAGGAATGAGCTGACATACACAAAATAAAAAAATTGCCAACCAAGAATTATATACCCAGCAAAATTATCCCTCAAATATGATGGCAAAATGAAGACATATCCAGATAAACAGAAATTAAGGGAATTTTTAAAGACCAGACCAACCTTATAAGAGATGCTAATGGGAGTCCTTTGGACAGAGACAAGAAGTAATGATTAACATACATGCAAACATCACCCAGAAACTAACCCAGATATAGAAACAACCAAAGTAAAATAAACTTACAAGATTATAAACAAGAAACTAGAGACATCAACTTGTAAATGAGGAGAACCAGAAACCAAAACAGGGGAATAAATAACATTGTCATTGTTGTTAGGTGCCATCGAGTCAGCTCTGATGCATAGTGACCCTATGTACAACAAAACAAACATTGCCCAGTCCTACGCTAGTCTCACAATTCTTGCTATACCTGAGCCCATTGTTGCAGCTAGTGTCAATCCATCTCGTTGAGGGCTTTCCCCTGTTTTGTTGACCCTCCACTTTACCAAGCATGATATCCTTCTCCAGGAAATAGTGTCTTCTAACAACATGACCAAAGTAGTTGAGATGAAGTCTGGCCATTCTCACTTCCAAGGGACATTCTGGCTGCACTTATTCCAGGATAGATTTCTTCATTCTCCTGACAGTTCATGGTACTTTTAGTATTCTTTGCCAACACCACAACTCAAAAGGATAAACTCTTCTTTGGTCTTCCTCATTAATAGACATATAAGGTGATTGAAAATACCATGGCTTGGGTTAGGGGCATCTTCATCTTCAAAGAGACATCTTTGCTCTTCAGCACTTTAAAGAAGTCTTTTGCAGCAGATTTGCCCAGTGCAATACATCATTGGATTTCATGACTGCTGCTTCCATGGGTTTTGATTGTGGAAACAAGTAATATGAAATCTTTGACAACTTCAATCTTTTCTGCATTTACTGTGATGCTGCTTACTGGTCCAATTGTGAGGATTTTTGTTTTCTTTATGTTGAGGTGTAATGCATACTGCAGACTGTAGCCTTTAATCTTCATCAGTAAGTGCTTCCTCTTCACTTTCAGCAAGCAAAATTGTGTCTTCTTCATATTGCAGGTTGTTCATGAGTCTTCCTCCAATCCTGATGCCACACTCTTCTTCATATAATGCAGCTTCTTGGATTATTTGTTCAGCATACAGATTGAATAAGTATGGGGAAAGGATACACCCTGAAGGACTCCTTTCCTGATTTTAAATCATGCACTATCCCCTTGTTCTGTTCAAACGATAGCCTCCTGGTCTATGTACAGATTCCTTGTTAGTAAAATTAAATGTTCTGGAATTCCCATTCTTCTCAATGTTATCCATAATTAGTTATGATCCACACAATCTAATGCTTTGCATAGTCAATAAAACACAAGTAAACATCTTTCTGGTATTTGCTTTCAGCCAGGATCCATCTTACATCAGCAATGATATTCCTTATTCCATGTTCTCTTCTGAATTCAGCTTGCATTTCTGGAAGCACTCTGTCAATATACTGCTACAACAGTTTTTTAATTATCTTCAGTAAGATTTTACTTGCATGTGATATTATTGATATTGTTTGATAATTTCCACATTCTGTGGGATCACCTTTCTTTGGAATGGGTACAAATGGGTACAAATATAGCTCTCTTCCAGTCAGTTGGCCAGGTAGTTGTCTTCCAAATATCTTGGCATAGACAAGTGAGCACCTCCTGTGCAACATAGGGTTGTTGAAACATCTCAGTGGGTATTCTGTCAATTCCTGAAATTTGTTCTCTGCCAATTCCTTCAGTGCAGCTTCAACTTTTTACTTCAATACAATTGATTCTTGATCTTATGCCACCTCCTGAAATGAATGAACATCAACCAATCCTTTTTGGTACAGTGACTGTGTATTCCTTCAATCTTCCTTTGATGCTTCCTGCATCATTCAATATTTTGCCCATAGAATCCTTCAATATTGCAGCTCAAGGCTTGAATTATTTCTTCAGTTCTTTCAGCTTGAGAAATGCTGAGCATGTTCTTCCTTTTGGCTTTCCAACTCCATGCCTTTGCACATTTCATTATAATAATTGACTTTGTCTTCTTGAGCTGCTCTTTGAAATCTTCTGTTCAGCTGTTTTATCTTGTCATTTCTTCCTTTTGCTTTAACTACTCTCCATTCAAGGGAAAGTTTCAGAGTCTCTTCTGACATCCGTTTTGGTCTTTCTTCTTTTTCTGTCTTTTTAATGACCTTTTGCTTTCTTCATGGATGATGTTTTTGATGTCATCCCATAATTCCTCTGATTTTCGGTCATTGGTGTTCAATGCATTAAATCTATTCCTTAGATGGTCTCTAAATTCAGAAGGGATATAATCAAGGTCATATTTGGCCTCTTGTAGACTTCTTTTAATTGTCTTCAGCATCAACTTGTATTTGCATATGAAGTTGATGGTCTGTTCAACAATCAGCCCCTGGCCTTGTTTTGGCTGAAGGTATTGAGCTTCTCCACTGCCTCTTTCCATAGATATAGTCAATCTTACTCCTGTATACTCAATCTGGAGAAATCCACGTGTATAGCCACCATTTATGTTGTTGAACCAAGGTATTTGCCATAAAAATCTCGTTCCACAATCTACATTGTTGAGTAGTGACTGGGGTCTTAAAAGCTTTCAAGCAGCCATCTAAGATGCAGCTAATGATCTCCTATCATCAGAAGCAAAGAAGAATGGAAAAAACTAAGGGCATTTTGAAGCAATTAGCCCTAGGACATGATGGACCTCAAGACCAGAACTAGATGATGCTTGGCTACCAATGCCAACCACTCAGGAAAGGATCAAAACTAGAGATCCTGGATAGAGTGGGAGGAAAATTGTGGAACAAAATCCAAAAATACAATAATGATCAGAATTACTTGTCGGATGGAGTCTGGTGGGACCAATACTATGGCCCTGGGATACTACATTTTGGGCCTGAAATAAAACTCACTCCCAGAGGCTGGCTCTCAGCTCAATAGTAAACAAGACATACACAGAGACTACTCAACCCAGGGTGATGCACCCACACACTTTTTGGAGATGCATCCCTTGGAGCAATTGACCACAGGATACAAAAGGGCATTCACATGGAGGAAATGCAGGACACACAGGAGTGCATAACTATGACAGGCACAGAGGGGGTTACTGGGAAGGGAAGGGAGGAGAGTAGGTTAGGGTTGGGGATGGTAATTGAGGAGTGAAACCAAATGTATACAAAATATTGAATGTAAAACAAACTCTGCTCTATAAACTTGCACCTAAAGCACAATTTAAAAAAAAGAAGAAGAAGAAAGAAAAGAGAAGAAATTGTTGTGGTTATGTGCCATCGAGTTGGACCCAACTCATAGTGATCCCTCCTTGGGTTTCTGAGGTGGTATCACTACAGAAGTAGATTTCCCAACCTTCCTTCTGAAAATAAAAGAAAGAAAGAAAAAAGATATTTGCAATGAATAAGTGGTTGGTCTTGCAAAACTCTGTCATGTGATCTTCAGAGTCATTTCTATCACCAAGACCTATTTTCTAACTACTGGTGATTCTTCTTTATTTCCAACTTTTTCATTCCAATCACCAGTAATAATCAACATATCTTGATTGCATGTTTGGTCAATTTCAGATTGCAGAAGTTGGTAAAAATCTTCAACATTCTCATCTTTGGCTTTGGTAGTTGGTGCATAAATTTGAATAATGGTCGTATTAACTGGTCTTACTCATAGGCATATGGATATTATCCTGTCACTGACAGCACTGTACTTCAGGATAGATCTTGAAACATTCTTTGTGACAGTGAATGCCACACCATTCCTCTTCAATTTATCATTCCTGGCATAGTAGATCATATGGTATTCTGATTTAAATAGCCAAAACCAGTGAATTTAAGCTCACTAATGCCTAGGATAGCATAGTGCCTAAGGCACTTGACTGCTAACCAGAAGGCTGGAGGTTCAAACCCACCAGCCACTCCTCGGAAGGAAGGTTGGGCAATCCTACTTCCGTAGTGATACTGCCTCGGAAACCCAAGGAGGGGTCGCTATGAGTCGGGGCCGACTCGACGGCAAACAACAACAACAACAACAATGCCTAGGATATTGATCTTTATGTGTTCCATTTCATTTTTGACAATGTCCCATTTTCCTAGATTCATATTTTGTACATGATATGTTGCTATGATTAATGGATGTTTGCAGTTGTTTATTCTCATTTTGAGTCATGCCACATCAGCAAATGGAGGTCCCAAAAGCTTTACTACATTCCATATCATTAAGGTCAACTCTACTCTAAGGAAGCAGCTCTTCCCCAGTCTTATGTTGAGTGCCTTCTGACCTGATGGGCTCACCTTCCAGCACTATATCAGACAATGTTTCAGGTGTATTCATAAAGTTTTCTAGCAATATATCAGACAGTGTTTCACTGCTATTCATAAGGTTTTCACTGGCCATTTTGTTAAGAAGTAGATGGCTCCCTTATTCTTCCCAGTCTGTCATAGTCTGGAAGCTCTGCTAAAACCTGTCCACCATGGGTGATCCTACTGGTATTTGAAGTCCTGCTGGCATAGCCTCCAGCCTCACAGCAACATGCAGCCAGCCACAATATGACAAACTGATAGACAAGTGGTGGAAATAAGTAGTGTAGGTACAGAAATTCCAAATGGAGAGGAAGTCAAGATGATTTTGAGACAGTACAGTCTTTTATACTTGGGAAGAAAATAATAAATCATGGGGTAATCTCAAAGAAATTTAATAAACCTGATCATCAAAATAAAAAAGAGGAAAGGCAGTAATATTTAGCAAATACTGAAACAATAGCAACAAAGGGAATGTTTGAAAATTCATAAACAAAATGAACTCAGAATAAAAAATCATATGGAACAAAGAAATCAGCAGGATCACAAGAAACACATAAGAAAAGGACAGCCATAAATTCATAATTGTTAGTAATTACACTGAATGTAGATTAATGCAGCAATCAATAGACAGAGAGTTGAAGAATAGATAAGAAAACATGACTCATTTAATATGCTGCCTACAAGAGACAACCATAAACACAAAGACAAAATTAGACCAAAATCAAAGGTTGGGGGAAAAAATATGAAGAAAATGCTAATCAGAAAAGAGCATTAGTGGCAATATTAATTTCTGATAAAATAAACCTTAACACAAAAACCATCAGAGGAGACAAGGAAGAACATTATATAATGATTAAAGACCAATCAAACAAGATGACATAACCATAATAAATATTTATGCACCCAATGAGAGAGCTCCAAAATACATAAATCAGACTTTAACAGAATTGAAAACAGAAATAGATGACTTCACAGTAATAGTAGGAAACTTTAATATACCACCTTCACTGAAAGATAGAACAAATAGAAACTCAACAAAAACACAGAAGAACTAAAGAATGCAAACAATGACCTTGATCTTATACATATCTATAGAGCACTTCACCCAACAACAGCACAATACACATTCTTTTCCGATGCACAGGGAATAGTCTCCAGAATAGACCATATGCAAGGCCACAAAACAAGCCTCAAGTAATTTAAAAACATGGAAATACTGAAAATCATCTTCTCAGATCACAATGCTATAAAACTAGAAATCAATAAGAAGATCAAGGAAAAATAAAAGCAAACACATGAACACTGAATAACATCTTCCTCAAAAACTAGTGTGTAATAGAAGAAATTTTAAAAATGAAATTAAAACATTCCTTAAATCAAACAAAAATGAAAACACAACCTAGCAAAATCTTTGGGAAACATCAAAAGTAATGATCAGAGGGCAATTTATAGCAATAAATACACACATTACAAAAGCAAGAAGAACCAAAATCAACACCTTAAGGCAATGCCTACAACAATTAGAAAAAGAACAGCAAAAAAAAGGAAAAAAAAAAAAAAGCCTATTGTAACCACAAAAGAAGAAATAATAAAGATTAGAGCAGAAATAAATGAAACAGTAAAAGAATAGAAAGTATCAACAAGACTAGAAGCTTGTTCTTTGAAAAGATAAGTAAAATCAAGAAACCACTCAAAAATTTAACAATGGAAAAGAAGATTCAAGCAACACAAATAAGAAATGAAATAGGCAATGTCACAACAAAACCAATTGAAATAAAAAGGATAATATCAGGATACTATGAAGAACTAGTCTCCAACACATTTGAAAACCTAGAAGAAATGGACAGATTTCCAGAAACACTACTTACCTAAACTAACACAGATTGAGGTAGAAAACTGGAACTGACCCATCACCAAAGAAGAAATTGAACAGGTCATTAAAAAAAAAAAAAAA
>NW_006922086.1:320141-325245 GCF_000298275.1 Orycteropus afer afer | reverse complement strand
TAGCGACCCCTCCTTGGGTTTCCGAGGCAGTATCACTACGGAAGTAGGATTGCCCAACCTTCCTTCCGAGGAGTGGCTGGTGGGTTTGAACCACAAGCCTTCTGGTTAGCAGTCAAGTGCTTTAGCCACTATGCTACCAGAGCTCCTAATGTTACTCAACCTATTCCAGAACATAGAAAAGGATGGGTTACTCCCAAATTCATTTTATGCAACAAGCAAAACGCTGATACCAAAACCAGGCAAAGACACCACTAGAAAAGAAAGCTACAGACAAATATCCCTCATAAATATAGACACAAAAATCTTCAACAAAATCCTACCCATTAGAATCTAACAGTACATAAAAAAATAATACACCATGACCAAGTGGGATTCATACCAGGTATGCAAAGATTCTTCAACATTAGAAGAACAATCAAGGTAACCCATCACATAAGTAAAAATAATGGAAAAGAACCACATAAATAAATAAAGGAAAAGAACTATACCAAGCAATGGAATAGAACAAGGGCATGAATAGAGAAACATGGAAAATCTGAATAAAGTCTGTAGCTCAATGAAAAAAAAAAATGAAAACCTTTTCTTCTTCAAAAGATACTATCAAGAAAATTAAAAGAAAACCCATTGCATGGGCAAAATATTTTCAAATAATATGCACCAATTCTTCACTTGGTGACTCTACCACTACCCAACACTTCACATTTATACAAAAGTAAAAAATGTATTATGGAACTGTTTTGTGCATTAATGGCATACATTTTGCAGTGACAAATGCCAATGCAGAAGGTGAGAGTAAAGCTAGCTGTGTTGGTTAAGGTTATGTGTCAATTTGGCTGAGCCATAATTCTTGGTGGTTGGACAGTTATGCAATGATGTAACTTAGCAATTACTTAATGATGTAATTTGACAGCCTGTAATGATGTTAGTCATCCTCCATTTTGTGACCTAATGTAATCATCCTCTGTTTTTGCATAACACTTATTTTCACATAATGACCTGGTCTTTGGAACCTAACCATGTCAATAAGTGAGGAGTGGTGTATTTGATAAGGGAATTGTATCAGAAACATATTTTAAAAACTCTCACAACTCAACAATAAAAAGACAGATAACCCAATTGAAAGTGGCAAAGGATTTGAATAAACATTTTTCCAAAGAGATCTACAAATGTTGTTGTTATGTGCTATCAAGTCAGACCTGACTCATAGTGACCCCTCCTTGGGTTTCTGAGGTGGTATCACTATGGAAGTAGATTGTCCAACCTTCCTTCTGAGGAGTGGTTGGTGGGTTTGAACTATCAGTCTTCTGGTTAGCAATCAAGTGACTTAGGCACTACGCTACCAGAGCTCCCACAAATGGACAATAAGCACAACAAAAGACATTCAGCATCATTAGAGAAATGCAAAGCAAATCCATAATGAGATACCACTCCTGCCCACTATTGTTATTGTCATTAGGTACTATAAAGTCAGTTCTGACTCATAGCAACCCTATGTACAACACAACAACATTGCCTGATCTTGCGCCATGCTCACAAGTGCTGCTATGTTTGAGTACATTGTTGTAGTAGCCACTGTGTCAATCCACCTTAAGGAGAATCTTCCTCTTTTTTTGCTGACCCTTAACTTTACCAAGCATAGTACCCTTCTTTGGGGAATGGTGGGAGCTCTGGTGATGTAGTGCCTAAAGCACTTGGCTGCTAACCAGAAGGCTGGTGGTTCAAACCCACCAGCCACTCCTTGGAAGGAAAGTTGGACAATCTACTTCCGTAGAGATACTTCCTGAGTTTGTTTTGTTTTTTTGGGGGGTGGGGAGTGGGGTAGGGGATGATGGCAGCATGTCTAAAGTACATGAGATGAAGTCTCATCATCCTCACTTCAAAGAAGCATTCTGGCTGTGCTCATTCCAAGATAGATTTGCCCATTCTTCTGGCAATTCATTGTGTTTTCAGTATTCTCAGAGAACACCATAATTTAAAGACATCAGTTCTTCTTCTGTCTTCCTTATTTATTGTCTAGCTTTCACAAACATATGAAGTGATTGAAAATACTATGTCTTGGGTCAGGTGCACCTTAGGCATCAAAGTGATCTTTTCTTTTTAAGAAGTCAAAGAGTTCTTTTTCAGCAGATTTGCTTAAGGCAATACACCATTTGATATATATTCCTTTTTTATTATGATTTGAGTGAAAGTCTACAGAGTAATTTCATTTTCCATTCAACAGTTCATATAGATTTTGTTTTGTGACATTGATTGCAATCTCCACAATGTAACAACTCTCATTCTACTTCCTCCCTGTGTTTACTTTTTCCATGTGTCCTTCTTTCCTATGTGTTCCTGCCTTCTGAACTTTCTCCCTGCCTAGTCTGGTTTTTATAAATTCCCTTAATTTTGGTTTATTTGGAAATTTCCTAATTTTGCTATCATATTTGAGGGACAATTTTGCAGGATATATAATTCTAAGGAGCTCTGGTGGTGCTGTGGTTAAAGCATTGGGCTGCTAACCGAAAGGTCAGTGGTTCAAACCCATCAGCCACTGAACATGAGAAAGGTAAGCCAATCTGCTTCTGTAAAGATTTACAGCCTTGGAAACTCTAGAGGCAGTTCTAATCTATCCTATAGGGTCTCTATGAATTAGAATCAATGACAATGGATTTATATATATATATAAATATACATTCATAATTTTTTTTTTCTTTCAGGGTTTTATATATGTCATCCCATTATATTCTTGGCTGCTTGGTTTCTGCCAAGAAATCAGAGCTTAGTATTATTGGTTATCCTTTGAAGGTAACTTTTTGTTTTTTCCGAGCTGCTTTCAGGATTCTTTCTTTCTCTTGGTTTTGGAATATTTGATTATGATATGCATTGGTGATTTTTTTTTTTAGTGGTCTATTCTATTTAGGATTCTTTGAGCTTCTTGAATACATACTTTCTCATCTTTCATGGTATTACTAGAGAAATTTTCTTCCAACAGATTTTTGAAAATTTTCTTGGGGCTTTTCTTTTGTCTCTTCCTGTTCTGGAATTCTGATCATATGTATTTTCTCTTGATGGTGTTTCACATAATTCTTAGGCTTTCTTCATTTTTTTCATTATTTTTTCTGATGTTCCCCTAAAAGATTAGTATTAAGAGATTTGGCTTCATTTTCACTAATTCTGCCTTCCATGGATTTAATTCCACTCCTTCGCCCTTCTAATGAGTTATATATTTCTGAAACTTTAGTATTAAGTTTATGGATTTCAATTTACTCTTTTTGTATGTTTTCTAATTTTCTGTTTATATTGTAAATTTATTCTTATATTGTTTCCCTGAACTCTTGTAGAGTTTTTTCTGTGTTTTCCTTGATTTTTTTTCTATTATTTTCTTGGTGTTCTCTTTGTTTTCTTTCATCTCTTTCTTAATCTACTAAAAGATCTTAAATATAATTACTTTGAATTCCTTATCAGGTAGTTCTAATTCTATTTCTTCCCCCAGAAGATTTTCTGGCCCTGTATATTTGTCACTTGTTTGAGTCATCTTGTACCTGTTTGTGTGTGTGTGTATGAGAGAGAGAGAGACAGAGAGACACTGGGAATTGTCTGTTTTCTCCCAAACACTGTGGTGTTATTGTATTAATTTATTGATTGTAAGTTGGTTGCTTCACCCTGATTGTTCGTCTTGTTTTGTTTTCATATATCCAGGCAACAGGACAGGCAAGCTACTCTGGTTGCTAATTTGGCAGCCCTGGCATGCTCACCACCTTTCTCCAGGTGGATTTGGTGGTAGGTGGGAGTGTGTGCACAAGTTTCTGATCAAAGGTCACATACAGCAGTTGAGGCCAGGCAGGGTCGTTATTTGCTGCCATCTATTACTGAGCCAGTGTGCTGGAGTGGCACTTGCCTATGGGTGGGGTGGCAATTGTGCTGGGTCTGGCTGTGTAGAATCCATGGCTCCCAACTAATGGGAAAAAAAAATGTTAAAAAAAAAAAACAGAGGGAGAAGAGGAATAAATCAATAAAGAAGAAAATATTAAAAAAGAGTGGAAGTAGGAAGGAATAAGAAGAAAGGTAAAAAAAAAAAAAAAAAGAAAGAAAGAAAAGTGAAAATAAAAATACAGCACAGCACCAGTGCAAACTCCAGCCACAAAACACACAAGTGTGGTAGTATGGCTAGGTAGAGTCTCTGGCTCCTGTCAGATGGGAAAGAAGGAAAAAAAGGATGGTGAAGAGAGGAAGGACAGAAAAGAAAACTAAAAAACAAAAAGGGGGAGAGAAGAAATAAATAAGATGTAAGAAAAAAAGAGAAAAAAAAAAAAAGTGACACAATACCAGTTGCCAGGGATGCAGATGTGGTGGTTATGGCTAGGTAGGGTCAATGGTTCCCATCTGAGGGAATAAAAGGAAAATAAAGGGGAAGAAAAGGAAAGAGGAAAAAAAAAAAAAAAAAAAAAAGGAAAAAGAAACGGGGGGGGGGGGGGATAAGAATTTTAATAAGCTAAAGAAAAAGAAAGTTAAAAAAAAAAAAATGGCAAAGCACCAGCACAAGCTTCAGCCACAGATGTCTGAGGCAATAGGCTCATGGTGCTCAATCTACCAGAGAACTACTCAGGCCTGCTGGGGGAGTGAAGTAATGGGTAGGGACCTGGAGGAGGAAGGGGATTGTAGGCTGGGTAGAATACCAGGTGGGAGAGGGACAGTGGGGACAGGGCTTAACCAGCCATCAGGTGGGGATGTGTGCTTCTGTTTACCAGGAAGTTATACAGAGTAAAGGGGGTGATAACAGCCCTCTGGTTGTTGGACAGCAGGGTGGGTACAAGTGCAGTCCTGGGCAAATGGAGTTGGGTATCTGGTTCCTTTCCTAATTGGAACACTGCTTGCAACAATTCAAAACAGCCATGCTAGGCCAGTTAGCAGTTCACAATTCCTTATGTCTCCCTGTTTGCTGTTTTCTCTGTTATTTCTTCTAATAGGTATTTGATCTATTTCTTTATCCCTTCCTTTGAAGCTCAGAATTCCAGGATTGCTATCCATATCTGTTTCACTTAGTTTCTTGGGTCTTTGTTGTAGAAGGGCTGAGTAGCATATCTACCTACTCTCCCCATTGTTTGATTTTTTTTTTTTTTTT
>NW_006922086.1:310582-318742 GCF_000298275.1 Orycteropus afer afer | reverse complement strand
ATACCAGCAGTTCTACTCCTAGCTATAGACCTATGATAATTGGAAACATGTATCTATATGCAACCTTGAACACAAATGTTCACAGCAGCATTATTCATAACAGCCAGAAAGTGGAAACAACCCAAATGTCTGATGAACATCTAAACAAAATATGGTATAGTCATACAGTAGAATATTTAGTCTTATAAAGGAATGAAGTCCTGATACATGCAACAATATGAATGAAACTTGAAAACATTATACTGAGTGAAAGAAGCCAAACATGAAAGGTCACATATTTTATTATTCCGTGTATAAGAGAAGGCCAGGCAAATCCACAGAGACAGATGTAGAATAGTTATTGCCAATGGGATGGAGTGAGAATGGTGGAGTGACTGCTAACAGGTATAGAGTTTCTTTTTGGTGTGATGAAAATATTCTTAGATAATAGATAATGGGGATGGTTGCACAACTTTACAATCTTTTAGTGTATTTGTGAATATACTAAAAACCACTGAATTGTACCCTTAAAAAGTGTGAATTGTATGATATATGAATTATGTTGTTGTTGTTGTGTGCCGTCGAGTCGGCCCCGACTCATAGCGACCCCTCCTTGGGTTTCTGAGGCAGTATCACTACGGAAGTAGGATTGCCTAACCTTCCTTCCAAGGAGTGGCTGGTGGGTTTGAACCGCCAGCCTTCTGGTTAGAAGTCAAGTGCTTTAGCCACTATGCTACCAGAGCTTCTATATGAATTACAGCTCAATTTAAATATTTATATCCCAATTCCATATTGAATTATGTCTGCATGCCAAGGCACATGGTGGGTTTCTCGACCACTCCTTTCATTGTATAAATTCTAAAACTTCACATTCGTTCACCTTCCAGCACTACTTACATCACAGCACTCTACTTTGGCACCAAGATATTACTCTGCTCAAAGTTCTTTTGTACTTTCACACTAAATAAAGTAAACTGCATTTATTGTGACTAAGCTTGAATTGAATTCATGGAAACTGATTTTCTTTTTTTCTGTTAAGTAAGATTATGGAGATGTTTCTCATCATCTGTTGTTAATTAAACTTTCAAGTCTCAAAAGTGTAATTGTACCCATTTTCCATCTCAACTCCCATTTCAGCAAACATAAATTTACATTTTATTCAGTGTCATTTTGGTTATCTTCTATCAGGCTATGTTCACACATCTCACTAGTTAAAATACTCTCCATTAAGAAACAAGATTCTGTTATTAAATTTTTCCTCTGATTTTCATCATGTTGCTTATTGTAAGGATTTTTGTTTTCTTTATATTGAAGTGTAATACATACTGAAGGCTGTATTCTTGTTATACAAAGAACAACATGGTCAAGTTTGTTTCATGCACAGAGTCGGCATTGCTGTGGATAATAAAACTACTTCTATAGGCTTTCAGTCTGGTTAAAATTAATCTTTAGGGTAATGGCACAGTCTTTGAAATTCCCTCTGTAAAAGGCATAAGGGCCCTAGATGGTGTCCATAGATACTTTCATCCTGGGGGGTGGGAAAAAAAGTCATAGCTTGGATTCCCTAGGACAGAAACTTGAAGCAAAATGTGTGTGTCAAGATTTTATCAGGAGGTGCAATCACAAGACAGTGAGAATGAAGGGGCAAAGGAAAGTGAGGCCAGGAATGTAGGAAAGCAAATACAAGGGTGATACATACAAACAACCAAACTCACTGCTGTGGAGTCGGTCCTGACTCATAGTGATCCCTCCTTGGGTTTCCGAGGTGATATCTCTATGGAAGTAGATTGCCCAATCTTCCTTCCAAGGAATGGCTGGTGGGTTTGAACCACCAGCCTTCTGGTTAGCAGTCAAATGCCCTAGGCACTACATCACTGAGCTGATTATAGGTTCATTAGAAAACACAGCTGATGACTCAGTCTTGCATGTTGTCTTTCTGACAAGCCAAGCAGTCCAATTTATCTCACCACAGTCTGTTAGCAGGAGAAAAGGAGAGCATTTATTTCTAGATCCTCTCTATTTTATTGGTCTGTGTTTCTCCCTGGTCTATGTATCCTTCACAAGATAAGTGCCCTGGACATGTAGGTGTTGTTACCTAGACCTTTTGGCTAACCATTCCAATTTTGGGGAAAGAAAAATCCTGTGTATTTGGTATTTTGATGATTTATTGCTGCATAATAAGCTACTCTAAAAGTTAGTGATATAAAGGCAACAACTTTTTTTTTTTTTTTAACAATTGTAGGCTGGTGGGCAGGTCTCTGCTAACCTCACCTGAACTTACTTATGTGATCACACTCAGCTGGCAGGTTGGTCCAGACTGGGCTCAGCTGGGATTGTTGGCATATCTGGGTTTCTCTTTGTGATAGTCTTTATATCAAGCTTGTTCTGACCCAATGGTCTCAGAGTAGAGCTCCAAAAGGGCAAGACTGAAAGCAGACAAGACTCTTGAGGCCTCATTCAGGAACTCACATATTGTCACTTCTATCAGACCAACACAAGTTACAAGGCCAGCTTAGAATCACAGGGTGGAAAAGCAGCCTCTAGTTCTTGGTGGGAGGAACGTCAAAGAATTTGTGTCCATATTTCATTCACTCTACATGGTGTGGCTCTTCTTTCTTCTTCGGGTCAGAATGGAAATAGATGCCAGAGCTGTTGTGGTGCCTGCATTAGTGGGTGTCATACAGGCGCCCATTAGTGATGAAGATTGATGCACCTGGCAATATTAGGAGGCTAAGAAATCCCACTCCTGACAAGACAACCTTTGGGAGCTCTGGTGGCATAGTGCTTAATGCATTTGACTGCTTACCAGAAAGCTGGAGTTTCAAACCCACCAGCCACTCCTCAGAAGGAAGGTTGGGCAATCCACTTCCATAGAAATACTGCCATGGAAACCCAAGGAGGGGTTTCTATGAGTCAGATCCGACTCTATGGCAGTGAGGTTTTTTTTTTTTTTTCCTGAGTAAGAAATGGCAGCTGTGGCCAGAGCTCTCCATTTGTCCAGCAGCCAAGTCCTGGATGGAAGGTGGAGATGTGTCTGAGAAGAGTATTAGGTTGTGTCTACAGGACTCATAGATATAGAATGGTAAATATTGATAGAATCAGAGGGAGTATTGAGGAAAATCTAGTGTTATTTTTTAAAGGGAGAGCTTGTGTCTTAATTTGCTAGTATTGTTCTAATACAAATACCACAACTGGAAGTTTGTAAAAAACAGAAATTTATTTTCTCACAGTTCTTGAGGCTAAAAGTCAAAATCAGAGTCTCAGACTTATCAGATTACTTCCTTGTTAGCAGTCTTAGGTAATCTTCAAATGGTAACTATCTTCATTAGTATGTTTGTGCTGTTCTGTATGTAACTGAGACTGATTAGATTTAGAATCCACCCCTACACTAGTATGACCACATTGGCTGATAATATTAAATTAGATTATAAAAGATGGTTATATTAAATGAGATTGTTATATCCACATATATAGGGGCTAGGGTTCTAAGACACATTTTGAGGAGATACAATTCAATGCCTAACAGGTCTAGGAAAGGTAGAGGTTACTGGTAAGGGAGGTTACCTGATAGGGCATTGAGTACAACCTGAGAATTGGCAAATAGAGATGAGAATGCTGGATGCCCAACATATTAAAGGGATGGAGGATGTGTTGTTTTCCTGTGGCTGCTGTAGCAAAGCACCACACAGTAAATATCTTAAAATAACAGAAATTCATTGTCTCACAGTTCTGAAGGCCAGAAGTTTGAATGCAGGGTGTTTGAAAGGCCATATTGTCTCTAAAATTTCTAGGGGAGAATCTTTTCTTGTCTCTTCCAGCCTCTGATAGCATCAGATATTCCTTGGCTTGTGGCAACATAACTCCAACCTCTACACCCATCTTCACATGGACATCTTTTCTGTGTGTCTGTGTCTGTCTCTCCTCCTCTTATAAGGACATCAGTCACATTGGTTTAGGGTCCACCCTACTCCAGTCTGACCTCATGTTAACGTAAATAAATATCTGAAAAACCCTATTTCTATATAATACCACATTTACCAGTACTAGGAGTTAGAACTTCAACATATCTTTTTAGGGAACATAACTCAACCCATAACAGAGGGGAAGGACAACTATAAAATACGTTATTTCCCACTGCTCCACATTTGTGCCTGTTGCTGGCTCTGAATATAATATATCTGAGATCGAACCAAAATATCAGTGCAAACATTTTTTTAATTCATCCCATCATTAGTCTTAGTTTCTAGCACAATTTCTATCTTGAACACATTTTTAATTTTTGTGATAATCTCATCCTGAGTTCTCCCAGAAAAAGACCCTTGGAGAAGGATGAGAGTGCAAGTGTGTGTGTGTGTGTGTGTGTGTGTGTGTGTGTGTGTATATATTTTTTTTTTTTTTAAGTGACTTTCAGAAGTACCTGCTAGGAAGTGAGAAAGAGAGAAAAAAGAGAAAGAGCAAGAAAGGCATATTGACCAGCAGGTTACTACAAAGGGCAACTGGGCTCAGTCCTGCTGGGAAACTTTGGAAGATTGTGTGGAACATACCTCAGAGTTATTTTAACCAATGGGTTGGTTGCTGGGGTGTTTATTAATCAATTCCCACTTGTTATGGGTAGAGGGTTGCTCCCAGGAATAGAGGGGCTCCAGAGACCCCAGAAGGTCCTCAGGGGGTTGCTGAGTGCTGAGGGGATATGGAATGTCTGCAGGGGGGAGGAGAGAATATCCACACTATATATCTAGTGACTATCTATGTCTTTAGAAACATGCATTTTATGAAATCAGTATATGAAAGATCAAATCCTCACTTTTCACAAGTACAAATACCCCTAATAATTTCTTTGCAGATATTTCCATCCTTTCCAACACTGAGTCTCAGAAAACACAAATTACCAAGAACCAAAAAAAAACCCACTGCCATCGAGTTGATTCTGACTCATAGTGACCTCTATTGGGTTTCCAAGGCAGTAAATCTTTATAGAAGTAGATTGCCCAGTTTTGCCTCTGTGGAGTAGCTGGTGGGTTTGAATCACCAACCTTCTGGTTAGCAGTCAGATGTCTTAGACACTGTGCCAGAGCTCCTTTTACCAAGAGTAACTGATAAAATGTGCAGTCACTGCAGTTTAGTGAAGGAAAGTGACATGTAATTGGGATAAGTAATGTTTCCTTCTAAGGAGCCCTGGTGGCACTATGGTTAAGAACTTAGATGCTAACTGAAAAGTCCTTCTTCAGACCCACCCAGCAGCTCTATGGGAGAAAAGACCTAGCAATCTGCTCCCATAAAACTAGGAAACCCTATGCTGCAGTTTCATTCTGTCATCTAGTGTCAATATGAGTCAGAATCAACTTGACAACAGCACACAACAAAACTGTTTCACTCTAGGCTGAAATTACTTAATTCTTATACAATACAGAGTTTATGTAGCAGTTGGCCTACATCTCATTTTATATCATCAAACTTCCATAAGGTTTCTTGTTTGGAAATCCCACATTCTTGGACTCTATAGTGATGAATGTACCCCAAGGCAAGAGTTGTCTAGGTCCAGTGACAACACCCAACGGATAATGATGCTGATACATCAGAACAGTCCTGCCATTGGTTTATTGACTTTCTCACGGAGCTGCGATAAGCTTTGCCTTCCCAAGACTGCCTGTTTATCTAAAAGGAATCCTCCAAACACCTGGAAGCTGCTCCAACATAGCTGTCAGTGAGCTGAGGTCCAGTGAGTAGGCAAGAGGATCATATTTTGCAGTCTGAATCAATTAATAATGTTCCAATACCCCTAAACCTTCCCAATGGCCGGAAGTGTGGTTATATAAATATAATCACATGGTCATAGCAGCCACACTGGTTTTATATTCATCTAAGTGAGCTGTCATCTCAGAGCATGAAGGAAAAGAGACAGGAAAGAGAAGAATGTACGGAGTTTAAATTCAATCAAAAAAGGACAAATGTTGTATGATTCTACTTGTATGAAATATCTAAAATAGGCAAATGTATAGAGACCAAATGTAGTGCAATGAATTGCTTGGTGTGGCCCTTCTAGTGATAATCTCTATAACTCCCACCACATGACCAAGTAGAATTACCTAAGTGTGAAGTGTGTAAAGACCACCAAGGGAATTGGACAGCTTGCTGATGTAAATAAGGTGCATGGTACCCTTGTGGGGGCTGTTGTTGTTGTTGTTGTTGTGTGCTGTCAAGTCGGACCCGACTCATAGCGACCCCTCCTTAGGTTTCCGAGGCAGTATCACTACAGAAGTAGATTGCCCAACCTTCCTTCCGAGGAGTGGCTCGTGGGTTTGAATCGCCAGCCTTCTGGTTAGCAGTTAAGTGCTTTAGGCACTACGCTATGTGGGGGTAGGACCATGCAAATAAGGTGTATGGAACCCTAATGTGGCCTTGGGTCAGTTTTGCCATATCACAATGCAGAAAGGGGGATCTCATTGCTATTAAGAAAGAAGAGCCAGGGATAGACTTGAGACTTGAGATCCCTGTGCTGAATCTCCTCAACTAAGGAGACAAAAGGGAGCCTTGTAAAATTTTACTGAGATGGTGAGAAAGAAGTGACAGAGAAAGATGGCAGCAGACGCATGGAGAGAAAGCTGAGTGCCTTCAGGCAGGAGGCTTGCTGGTGGAGTGGAGTGCCTCTAAGCACTTACGGGCAGAACTAAAAGATCTTTTTAATACTTTGCCTGAGCAGGGCAGAAGCCAAAGGGCTGAGAGGTTTGCCTGTGGGCACTACTGAGAAGAGTCTGTCCTAATTGAAAAACTATATTTATCCTGAGTCATTTCTTTTTTCTTTCTTTTTATTTTTAATGCATTTTATTGAAATACAATTTATGTACAATGAAATACACAAAACTAAAGTGACTTGGGTCAATGCTTTTTTTTTTTTTTTTTTGCAGTGTTCCCTCCTTTCCTCCCCTCCCACCCCCAGCAACAAATAAAGAAAATTTCCCTCCTAATATAAACCTTTCCTTGACCTTCACAATAACGACCTAATACTATATTTGTCCTGTGATTGACTTATTTCACTCAGGATAATGTCCTCCAAGAGAATCCATATTACATGATGTTTTTCAGACTCTACATTATTCTTTAGTGCTGCATAGCATTCCATTATGTGTATGTATCATATTTCAGTCATCCACTCTTTCACTGATGGGCACATAGGTTTCCATCTTTTTGCTATTGTAAATAGTGCTGTAATGAACATGAGTGTGCATATATCTGTTCCTGCCCTGGCTCTCACCTCTCTAGGATATATACCTAGTAATGGGATTGCTGGGTCAAATAGTGTCTCCAATTCCAGATTTCTAAGGAATCACCATACTGCTTTCCACAGTGGTTGTATCAGTTCCCAGCCCCATCAGCAGTGTATGAGAGTCCCAATCTCTCCACATCCCTACCAGCATTTGTTATTTTTTGTCTCGTTGAACCTTGCCGTCAGTGCTGGGCTGAGATGGTATCTCATTGTTTTAATTTGCATCTCTCTGATGGCCAATGATTGTGAGCATCTCTTCATATATTAACTGGCCACTTGAATATCCTCCTTGGGAAAGTGTTTATTCATGTCTTCTGCCCATTATTCAATTGGATTGTTAATCGCTTTGGTGTTGAGGCATTGGATTTTTCTATAAATCTTAGAGATAAGTCCCTTGCCAGATAATTATCAACAAATATGAATTTGTTGCTGTCATTTTGGTTATGTGCTTTTTCGTGGTGTTGATTTCTTTGTTCCATATAATTTTCTATGCTGAGCTCATTTTGTTTATGAATTGTGTTATCACTTCTTTTGTTGTTATAGTTTTATTATTTGCTAAATATTTGTGCTGGTCCTCTTTCTTTTTTGATGTGAAGGTTTATCATTTATCTTTGAGGTTACCCTGGGATTTATAGTTTTCTTCCCAAGTTTAGAATAGTCTGTTCTATCTTGCAGTTGTCTTAACATACTTACCATCTAGAAGTTCTGTAATGACACAGTTTTTTCCCTCTTTTTGGTTTGTAGTTGTCCTCATTTTTCAATTGATGTCTCTGGTTCCCTGTTTGCAATCTTGTAGGCTTATTTACTTTGTATACTTCCATAGCTGGGTTGGTTTCTGGGTTATATCATCATGTGTGTTAATGGTCAGTTGTTGTTGGCTGTTGTTGATTCTCCATCCAAAGGACTCCCTTTAGCAT
>NW_006922086.1:305133-310302 GCF_000298275.1 Orycteropus afer afer | reverse complement strand
GATTTTCTTTTGGGGTCTATCTTGTTTGGGGTTCATTGGACTTCCTGAATGGATATATTCTCATCTTTCATCATATCAGGGAAGTTCTCTTCCAAAAAATCTTGGAAAATTTTATCAGTGTTTTCATTTTTCTCTTCCTGTTCTGGAATTCCAATGACACATAGGTTATATTCCTTTTGATGGTCCCACATGAACCTTAGGTTTTCTTCATTTTGTCTTGATCTTTTTCCTGATTGATCCCTTTCCAAAAAGTATTCAGTTATTTGTCTTCAATCTCATTAATTCTGTCTTCCATTGCATCAATTCTACTTGTTTGCCCTTTCAATATGTTATCTATTTCTGATAATTTAGTATTAATCTTATGGATTTCTATCTGTATATTCTGAATCATTTCTAATTTTTCATTTATTTTGTCCTTGTATTTTCTTCTGAAATTCTTTTAGGGTTTTGTCTGTGTTTTCCTTGATCTGTCTCTCAGTCCTTTGAAGATACCTAAATATAATTCTTTTGAATTCCTTATCAGGGAGTTCCAATGATGCATATTCCTCAGGGATGTGTTTTGGGTCTGTATCGTGGTCCCTTGTTTTTCCTGCTTTATCTTGCCTCTTTGTGTGGACTGTGAAGCTCTGTTATCTCTGAGGCACTGTGACCTTTTTTTGTTTATATTTAACTGGTGATTATATGTTGGAATGACTTGCTCACAATTTTCATTTTCTTTATTTTGTTTTTATGTTATCTATACAGGCAGGGTACTGTGCTGTCTCCTCTATTCATTAGTTGGCAGCACTTACACACTCACTATCTGTCTCCTTTCCTATTGTCAGCCTCTTGTATGTCCCTGCTGACCTTGGCAAACAAAGCCTATTCTTAGGTACCTGGAATCCAAATGAGAATGCTATCTCTTTAAAATCCAAAACGTTGCCACTTGTAAAGATTCAAAATGGTTGCACCCTTCATCACTTTAAATATCCAAAATGGCCATCACTTGTAAACATTCAAAATGGCTGCACCCTCAATCACTTTAAATATCCAAAATGGCTGTCACATGTAAATAATCAAAATGGCTGCACCCTCCTGATAGTGGAAAATCAACAGCTCAGGTTGTCTCCCTCCTTGCTGTTTCCCTTCCTAGTCATAGGCCACCAGTGCAGTCATCCCTGTAGCCCTTGGTGACAGGGCTGACCTTTAAGTCAATTCTCAGGTCCCAACACCACTTGGAAATATTCGGGCTCTTGGTCCCATCAGAGTAGTTGACAGTCCACAGCTCTGACCATCTCTGTAGTCCTGATTCACTGTTTTCATTCAGGTTTTTCCACTAGTTGGTGCCTAATCTACTTCTGTATAGTTACTTTCAAAGCTCAGGGATCCAGGATTATCTTCTGTATCGCTATCAATTGGTTTTTCTTTTCTTTGCTGAAGAGAGTCTGTGTCGCTTGTCTGCATATTCCTCCATCTTACCAGAAGTCCCAAGTCATTTCTGATCCTAATTTGTAACCTGTTACTTTCCTAATAAACCCCATAATTGTGAGTATTGTCTGTGAGTTCTGTGTGGCCATTCCAACAAATTATCAAACCCAGCAGAGAAGTAGAGAGTGCCATGGGAGGGATGGTTGGTGTCAGAACTGGTAAAAAGTTTGAAGGTATATCTGACTCTGCCTCATAGGAATTAGCCTTGGGCTGTGGTATTGATCTTGATGGTCCTCCACCTTTGTGAAGTTAGAGGAGGTCATATGCCACCCACCCAAGGATGCCATATTACACCAAAGTTTATTAAAGGTTACCAGAGTTAGAGGAAGGAGGAGAAAGGTAGTCATTGTCTAGGAAGCATTAAGTATCTGTTTATGATGATGGAAAAATTGGCAACACTTATTGGTGATGTTTGCACATATGATTAATGTAGTTTGTTACCAAATTGTACATGTGAAAAATGTTGAATTGGCAAATATTTTGTTATCTATTTTTTTACAACAATTGAAAAACAAAAATAAAAAGAGGGAGGAAAAGGGGAAAAGAGCAGAGAAAGAGAGAGAGAGAAAGAAGCGGATAGAAAGAGAAAAGAAAAAGTTTTATTTGAAAGTACCTCTTGATCAGTGCCTTGGCACAGGCAGATGCCTTTTTGAAATATGTTGTATAGGTCTGGATTCTAACCAGAGATCCTAAGATAAGGATTGGAGTGCAAAGAGTTTATTTGAGAAGTGGGGGATATATGGCTAAGGAGCAGAAAAGTGATACAAGGAGGGGAGGGCCACCAGTTCAAGGCCAAGGTGTGTTACTAAGCCATCTACTGGTGTGGGCAACTGAAGCTTGATGCCCTGGAGAGCTTAGAGCCAGTGTAGATAGCTCAGAGCCATTTCATCCAATAGGAAACGCAGTTGGTACACTTATTCACCAACTTTTATTAGTCATTGTTTAAGGGTACCCCTAGGGGCCAAAATTCCCTGTGCTTCAGACCTGCTGCAAGAAAGGACCCATCAGTCACAGCAATTGCCAACTAGAAGAGAGTTACATGGGCATGAGGTGGGAAGCAGAGAGGAACATGGACAGGGCACATGGTCAGGTCCAATTTTTGTTTTTAACCTTCCCTATTATTAGTATTTCAAAGGAAAACCATGCTACCATTTCTGCTTGAGTTGAATTTGATGCAAACACTTTGTTATAAAATCCCAGATCAAGTGACCTGGTGAATTCTCTCAACAGGGATCTGTATTCCCATCAGGAAAACAGAGCTGGGATTACACACTCTTGGGGACACAGCCAGAGTATGTCCCCAAGAGTGTGTAATCCCAGCTCTGGTAAATTGTTGAAGTGTCCATTCTCTTGGAGAAAAGAAGTTGCTCTGCATATTTTATGAGTGCCTTTCGGGAAGAAGTATCATTGCTTGAGATGACTAATTGAATGCAGATATGGTTGTCCTGAGAAAAGAATGCTCATACAATGAAAGCTTTAAAAAATTTTATTCTTATAAAGCAGGTGGTTGCTTACAGTGGTTGTAGACAACAAAGTTCCATTTATGAAATAATCAAAAAAACCATTATATGGTTGTTGTTGTTAGTTGCCATCAAGTCAGCCCCCGACTGAATGGGAGTCTCATGTACAATAAGATCAGACCATTGTGATCCATAGCATTTTCATTGGCTGCTTGTCAGAAGTATCACCAGGCCTTTCTTCTTAGTCTGGAAGCTCTGCTGAAACCTGTTCAGCATCATAGAACAGACAAGCCTCTACTAGCACACGGGTGGTAACTGTGCATGGGGTGCTTTGGTCAGGAATCAAAACAAGATCTCCTGAATGATGGAAATTATTCTACTATTGAACTATCATCACCCTCCATTATATGGTGGTCTCACTTAAAAGGTGATTAAATGGTGTAGATTTCAAAAGCAAGTTTAATGTGTCTCTAAATACTATATGGCCTGATGGCAGTCCTCAAAGTAACTAGTACTTCACTTGTTGACAATATTCATTTATTTAACAGTATTTGTTGAGAGTCTTGTAATAGCTGAATACTATTTTCAATGCTGGGATGCAACAGTGAACCATGCACATAAAGGCCCTTTTCTTGGTGGATTTTGATGTTTAGTTGTAATGGTCTTTGTGACTACCACCAGATGACTGAATGGGACTATGTAAATATGAGGTGCTTTGTGGCCTACCAAGGGGATTGTATGTTGTTGTTATGTGCCATTGAGTCAGCCCTGACTCATAGTGACTCCTCCTTGTTTTTCTGAGGTGGTATCACTATGGAAGTACATTGCCCAACCTTCCTTCCAAAGAGTGGCTGGTGGGTTTGAACCTCCAGCCTTCTGGTTAGCAATCAAGTGCCTTAGGCACTATGCTACTGTGGTAGCTGCAAACACCCCTCACCCCTCACCCCCCTGATAAAAAGGATGCACCCCTCACCTCCTGATAAACAGGATGCACTCCTCACCCCTGATAAACAGGATGCACCTGAGAAAAACACGTGTCCTGAGTCTCTGAAACAAAGAAAAAAAAAAAAATTCCGCATGTCAGGAAGTAATCCTAACCTATATAACTCAGCCCCTTGGGAGAATAAGGCACTGCAGCCTAGGAATGCGCTTCAGCTCCCTGCAGTCAGCTAGCCTGAATAAAACCTTTCTTTAGAAATGCAGACATCATAGTGACTATTATTTTAAATGGAACCCATAACACTACCAGAGCTCCTAGGGGACTGCATAGCTGGTTAGTAATATAAATAAGATACATGGCACTGAAGGCAGACCAAACATGGGTCCCCGCCTGGTATGATCAGTCCAAACTAGTTTGAACACCAAGTGATTAAGAGGAAAGAAAATTATTTATTGCAAAGCAGCAATGCAAGGAGACAGGGGCCAGTACTCAGATCTGACTCCCTGGATGGAGGTTGGGATACAGTTTTTGTAAAGTTCAGGAGAGGGGCTTATACATATTCATCAAAATGTCAGGAATTCGGGCAAGAATTAACTGGGGATTGGCTGAGGCTTCTTTTGCCTTGGTTTAATGGGACAGTCAATTTTTAATGCAATGTGCTTGTGCATTGAATGAGTTACACCAACTTCCTGTCATTAGCTGATCAGGACCTGGGCAGAGGGGAGAACATTCCAGGCAACTTTGTTCCTGTTTGCCTCACTGTGCATATCCAAGGGCCAAAGTTGATTTCCAAGTTGTTTTCCAAAAAACAGCTTCAAGGAAACACATTAACATAACTATTCACCAGTTTCTAGCTAGGGAGCTAGGGTGGGGGATAACAGGGAGAAGATGTGTGGATTGAGCTTCAATTCAGCTCAGCTCTTAAGGAACTGAGTTATCATGTTTACTTATCTGCCTCTAAACAAGGTAACAGATATGATGCGGACTGAACTTTGATTCTACTTGGCTTCAGCACCTTTATGGGGGGTGGGACAATGGAAATAAGATGTATGGATCTCTAACATGAAGATTGGTCAGTTTTACCATTCTACTAGGCTTAAAATGAACCCCCCTGTGATAGTTGGAGCTGTGTGTCAACTTGGCTGGACCCCAGTTCTGTGTGGTTGTTCCCATGATGGGATCAGATGACTGTGTTCTGAGTGGCCAGTCTGCCCAAAGGGAGTTTCCCTAGGGGTGTGGCCTGCTTCCAAGACATCCAGCGACATCCTGGGAAGAGCCGCATTTCCTGGAACGATTGGAACC
>NW_006922086.1:301583-304732 GCF_000298275.1 Orycteropus afer afer | reverse complement strand
CCCTGAGGCAGAAAAGGGGGGTACTGACTACCATAAACTTGCCCTTGAGTAGTTGTTGTTATGTGCTGTCAAGTCAGACCCAACTCATAGCGACCCCTCTTTGGATTTCTGAGGTGGTATCACTACAGAAGTAGATTGCCCAACCTTCCTTCCAAGGAGTGGCTGATGGGTTTGAACCACCAGCTTCCTAGTTAGCAGTCAAGTGCCTTAGGCACTATGCTACCAGTGGTCTCGAGTGGAGAGGCTAAAGCAAATGGAAGAAATGACAAGATAAAAGAGCTGAACAGAAGATTTCAAAGAGCAACTCAAGTAGAAAAAGCCAATTACTATAATGAAATGTGCAGACCTGGAGTTAGAAAACCAAAAGGGAAGAACACATTCACCATTTCTAAAGCTGAAAGAACTGAGGAAAAAGTTTAATCCTTGAGTTGCAATATTGAAAGATTTTATGGGCAAAATATTGAATGATGCAGGAAACACCAAAAGAAAATGGAGGAATACACAAAGTCACTGTACCTAAAAGGAACTGATAGATCTTCATCTATTTAAGAGGGTGGCATATGATCAAGAATGAATGGTACTGAAGGAAGAAGTCAAAGCTGCACTGAAGAAATTGGTGAAGAACAAGGCTCCAGGAATTGACAGAATACCCACTGAGATATTTCAACAAATGGATGGCCCACTGGAGGCACTCACTCTGTTATGCTAAGAGATTTGGAAGACAGCTACCTGGCCAACTGACTGGAAGATCCATATCTGTACCCATTTAAAAGAAAGGTAAACCCACAGAATGTGGAAATTATAGAACAATATCATTAATATCGCATGCAAGTAAAATCTTACAGAAGATAATTCAAAAATGGTTGCAGCAGTATATTGACAGAGAATTTCCAGAGATGCAAGCTGGATTCAGAAGAGGACATGGAACAAGGGATATCATTGCTGATGTCAAATGAATCTTGGCTCAAAGTAAAGAATACCATAAAGATGTTTACTTGTGTTTTATTGACTGTGCAAAAGCATTTGACTGTGTGGATCATAAGAAATTGCAGATAACATCGAGAAGAATGGGAATTCCAGAACACTTAATTGTACTCATGAGTAACCTGCACATAGACCAGGAGGCTGTCAATCAAACAGAACAAGGGGACACTGCATGATTTAAAATCAAGAAGGGAGTGTGTCAGGGTTGTATCCTTTTACCTTATTACTTATTCTATCTATATGCTGAGCAAATCTGAGAAGATGGGACTATGTGTAGAAGAACATGGCATCAAGATTGGAGGAAGAATCATTAACCACCTGCAATATGCTGATGACACAACTTTGTTTGCTGAAAGTGAGGATGACTTGAAGCACTTACTGAAGACTGAAGAATACAGTCTGCAGTATGGATTACATCTCAATAGTAAGAAGACAAAACTCCTCACAACTGGACCTATAAGTGGCATCACAATAAATGGAGAAAAGATTGAAATTGTCAAAGACGTCATATTCCTTGATTCTACAATCAATGCCAGTGGAAGCAGCAGTCGGGACATCAGACGATGTATAGCACTGGTCAAGTTGGCTGCAAAAGACCTCTTTCAAGTGCTGAGGAGCAAAGATGTCTCCTTGAGGACTAAGGTGTGCCTGACACAAGCCATGATATTTTCAATCATTTCATATGCATGTGAGAGCTGGACAATGAATTAGGAAGATCAAAGAATTGATGCTTTTGAGTTGTGGTGCTGGCAAAGAATGCTGAAAGTACAATGGACTGCTTAAAGAATAACAAATCTGTCCTTGAGAAGTGCAGCCAGAATGGTCCTGGAAGTGAGAATGGCCACACTTCATCTCACCTATTTTGGTCATGTTATCAGAAGGGACCATTTCCCGGAGAAGGATGTCATACTTGATAAGGTGGAGGGTCTATGAAAGAGGGGAACACCCTCAAAGAAATGGATTGACACAGTGACTGTAGCGATGGGCTCAAGTATAGCAAGAATCATGGAGCTGGCATGGGACCGAGCAGTGTTTCATTCTGCTGTGCATAGGGTCTCTATGAGTTGGAGACGACTTGACGGCACCTAACAACAACACTACCATAAAGAAAGAAAAGCCAGGAGTGGAGTGCCTCCTTGGACCTGAGATCCCTGCACTGAGACGATGGCAGAGAGACAGCAGTGGCAGAGAGACAGCAGTATCAGAGGCAGCAGAACTAAGAGACCAGCGAAAAACAGACCCAAAGAATGAGAAATCTGAGCGCCTTTGGGCAGAAATCTTGCTGGCAGAGTGAAATGCAACTAGGTTCTCCCATTGGCAGAGCTAAAAGTGCTTTATAACACTTGCTTGAGCAGAGCAGGACCAGGGTGAGAGGCCAAAAGCCCAGAGAGAAGTGCCTACAGGCGTGGCCAAGGGGAGGCTCTCCTGATTAAAGAATTATATCCTGAGTGTTCCTGAACCTGAATTGTAACTTGTTGCTTACCTAATAAACCCCATAATCCTTAATATTGTGTGAGCTCTGTGTGGCCATTGTACCAAATTATCAAACAAAGCAGAGAAGTAGAGAGTGCCTTGGGAGGAATGGTTGGTGTCCAAATTGGTAAAAATGTTGGAGGGTGCCAGCATATCTAACTTCTATCTTATGGGGATCATCTTTAGGCTGTTGCTGTTGATCCTTCTCTCTGTCATCTGTGAAAGAGGTCAGAGGAAGCCACCCCCACACCCTTTTTGCATACAGACAATAAATGAAGAAAATGCAAATGATGTCAGATGGTGATAAGTGCAACAGAGAATAACCTAGCAGGGCAAAGAGTGAGGGAGACTAGGGTTGGGAGCAGCAGTTTTAAATAGCATGGTTGGACATGTAACTCTCAAGCCTGGTTTGGAAAGAAGTGAGGGAAGGACCCAACATTGCATGGGAGGGAGAGCCTTCCAGGCAGAGGGAATAACAAATGCAAAACCCTGAGGTGGGATGTGTCTGATAGTTAAGAATTACCGAAGGATTGTTGTGCCCAGGTTATGAAGGAGATGCTTGGAGAGGAATATGCCAACACACGACAATGCAAATGCAATAGGAAAGTTTGTTAGCTAACTTAAGTTAGGGTCTTTGCTCTTACCAGGTCAGTGGCTTAAGCAAAAGACCCCGTGCCCCGGTATTCTCACAA
>NW_006922086.1:295650-297146 GCF_000298275.1 Orycteropus afer afer | reverse complement strand
CAATAGGAAAGTTTATTAGCTAACTTAAGTTAGGGTCTTTTGCTTAAGCCACTGACCTGGTAAGAGCAAAGACCCTAACTTAAGTTAGCTAATAAACTTTCCTATTGCATTTGCATTGTCGTGTGTTGGCATATTCCTCTCCGAGCATCTCCTTCATAACCTGGGCACAACAAGATAAACAGGAACTCTGGTAGCATAGTGTCTAAGGCACTTGCATGCTAACCATAAGGCTGGCAGTTCAAACCCACCAGCCACTCCTCAGAGTCTGGGCAACTCCACAGCACATAACAACAACAGGGATAAACCACAGTGGGTTGACAGAGAAGGCATGCACAATCTGACTTCCTTTTCAACATAATCAATCTGGCAGTTGAATTGAGATGAGGTTATGGGAGAGAGGGAAAGTCAAAGGCAAGAGCAATAGAAAATCTCCAACCTTGGTTTGAATTTCTGAGTTCGCTTAAAATGGAAGGAACATTTGACAGCTGGCCAGAGGAACAACTTGGAAAAGAATCAGACTCCTACACAAATTTCACAAATGAGCTTTTGCATTTGGTGATTCTACTCGACAGGCTATTGTACATAGCCAAAGAGTGAGACACTAACTTTAAAAGGTAGGATAATTTACATATAATGTTTTTTTCATTAATTAGCATGAAGGGGAAATTGACATTTGATAAGCAGGCTCTGAGCAAAGCCCTCACCCAAAAGTTGTTTCATTGTCACAAAAGTCCTTCAGGCATTTATAAAAGCTCAGGGATACTTTGCAATTCCTTTCCTCCTCACCCCTATACCCCTATCTAGCATTCATCAGACTTGAGAGAGGAGGATGGACAGATCCAGTTGGTTCCAGTGGAAATATTTCTTTGGATATCATTTCTGTGAGCTTGGCTCTGTCTGATCAAAAATTACAGTGAACAGTGGGCAGATAGAAAAAAAAAGCAAAAAAGAAGAAGCAGCAACACATGTTCAATAAAATCTGACCATCCACTTAATAAAGTTTTGTGCAGTTATATAAAAAATGGCTATGATAATTATGCAGCAATTTAAGAAATGCTTTGGGAGTAAAGATACAAAAATGAATATTTGCCAGAATTACAAATGTACATTTTAGAGAACAGACAAGAAAAAAAGACAACAGGAAATCAAACCCACAATGTCGGATCTGACTCCAAGGCAGTGAGTTTGGTTTTTGGTTTAGGATGACTATAAGGATCTTTGGTGGTACAGTGACTGCTAAACAGAAGGCTGGCAATTCAAACTCACTGGCTACTCCACAGAAGGAAGACAGGTCAAACTACTACCCTAAAGATTTACCGCCTTAAACATGGGTATATGGATGGATAGATAGGTGGACAGGCTTAACGATTAGGTATGTCTATGAAATGGGGAGTGTATCCAAGGTCATACATAGGGTTGGCAGACAATGTTCCTATAAGTTTATGTGAATGATCAGAATTCCCAGGTGTATAGTAGAGCTGACAAGGGGCAAGGTT
>NW_006922086.1:292853-294854 GCF_000298275.1 Orycteropus afer afer | reverse complement strand
AAAAAAAAAAAAAAAAGATTTACCACCTTGATCTCCAACACCTTAACAACAAAAAGATTAACAATCCAATTGAAAAATGGGCAGAACACATGAATAGATACTTCACCAAAGAGGATATTCAGGTGGCTAACAAATACATGAAGAAATGCTCACGATCATTAGGCATCAGAGAGATGCAAATCAAAACAACAATGAGATACCATCTTACCCCAGCACTAATGGCAATGTTCAATAAGACAGAAAATAACAAATGCTGGCAAGGATGTAGAGAGATTTGGACCTTCATACACTGCTGGTGCTGGTGGGACTGGCCACTGTGGAAAACAGTATGGCAATTCCTTAAAAGCTGGAATTAGAAACACATTTGACCCAGCAATCCCATTACTAGATATATATGATAAAGAAGTGAGGGCCAGGACAACAACAGGTACATTCACACCCATGTTCATCACAGCACTATTTACAATAGCAAAAAGATGGAAACAACCTATATGCCCATCAACAGAAGAATGGATAACCAAACTGTGGTATATGCACACAATGGAATACTATGCAACACTAAAGAATAATATAGAATCTGCAAAACACCACATAACATGGACAAACTTGGAGAACATTATGCTGAGTGGAATAAGTCAATCACAGAAGGATAAACATAGTATTAGTTCACTATTGTAAAAAGTCAAGGAAAGGTTTATATATGGAAGGAAACTTTCTTTGTTGCTTACCAGTGGTAGGAGGGGAGGAGAGGGAACGCAGCAAAATTAAATAATTAAATAAATAAATAGATAAATAAATAAATAAAATGCATTGACCCATGGGGGAGAAAAAAAAAGACTTACTGTCTCAGAAACCCATTGGGGGTTGCTGTGAGTCAGAAATGTCTGGATGGTAATGGATTAGGATGACTACATCAAAGAAAAAAAATTAGTAACAGCTGTCTTACTATGATTTGTTAAAAAATAACTAAAATTCAAATAAATTGAAACAAGGTTTATTCGTTATTCTATGTTCCTACAGGAAGACCACATTGATTCTAAAAAAAAAAGCCCAAGTGGCTAAATGTAGGCTAATTACAACGAGGCTTATAAAGAGAAGGAGAGAACAGAGATCAACCATTGGCTAATCTTAATATTGCTAGGTGATATCTGGCTTTGCAATCCTTTCCGCCATTCATTTGGACAAATCTTTCATTGTAGTCTGGATGTTTTAAAATGACAAAAGGTACCTCATCTCTTGGGAAACAAGGAAAATTACTTACAGTATTATATATCTATATATATTTGCATTTGATAAACTCTGAGCTACCTTATGGTTAAAGATTTAATCATATCCTTATTAGCAACACTTCTTCAAGTCAGGTAAAAAAGCAAGTTAATAATTTTACAGTTTGAAGAATTAGACTTCTTATTGTTAATTTTTGGTTTTGTGGGTAAGAAAAACCCTTAAAATCAAAAGAAGATGACTATTATTTTTTTCCCTTGCCTTGCCCATGAAATAAAAAATCAACCATAAAAAACTTCACTTAAACTATAAAACTTTGTCTCACATACTTTGGTCATGTTGTCAGAAGGGACCATTCCCTGGAGAAGGATGTCATACTTGGTAAGGTGGAGAGTTGATGAAAGAGGGGAAGGCCCTCAACTAGATGGACTGAGATGGTGGCAGCAGCAATGGGCTCAAGTATAGCAAGAACCATGGAGCTGGCTCAGGACCAAGCAGTGTCTCATTCTGCTGTGCATAGCATCACTATGAGTCAACAAACTAAAAACAAAACACTGATTTTTTTCCACCAAAAGATGATCTACATCATTGAAAATTTGTCTTTCCTGGCTAGAAAAGGGTTTTTGTTATTGTTAGGAGCCATCAAGTCAGTTCCAACTCATAGGCACCCTATGTACAACAGAACAAACCACTGCTCAATCCTGTGCCATCCTCACAATCATTGTCATGCTTGAGCCCATCATTGCAGCCACTGTGTCAACCCATCTTTTTTTTTTT
>NW_006922086.1:282587-292753 GCF_000298275.1 Orycteropus afer afer | reverse complement strand
CTCAGGGGTCCAAGATTATCTTCTGTGTCTGTGTTAATTGGTTTCCCTTTTCTTTGTTGAAGAGGGTCTGTGCAATCCTTCTGCCTAGTCTGCCATCTTGCCCCGCCTCTTGTGTCAACCCATCTTGTTGAGGGTCTTCCCCTTTTTCACTGACCCTCTACTTCACCAAGTATCTTTTTCCAGGCACTGGTTCCTTTAGACAACATGACCAAAGTATAACAGAAGAAATATCGCCGTTCTCACTTGTAAGGATCATTCTAGGGTAATCAATGATAAAAGCATTAACCTCATGATTTAATTAAAAAGACCATGGGCTTTCTTAATTTCAATTTCAAGAGGTTTCATGGCTGCTGGTGGGTGGCAGGCCAGATTTTTAGCTTTTTAATATTAATTCAGTAACCATTAAGTACTTGGGCACCATGGAAACTAGTTTTCCTTAAAGGAAAAAATACTTACCATTTCTGTGACATCTTCATTTCTTGATTGTGTCTCTTTTCCATTTTTCCCTTCATGCATTGGAGACTTATGCTCAACAATTTGCAAATTGTTTATTAAATTATGGAATAATTATATTATTGTTTTGAACTAACAAAAAGGTTTAGTATTAACAATTGTAACTAGCCTACTTTGAGCTATATTTTTTAAAAATCAGAATAGTCTCCCATACATATATATAGAATAACTGCTTGGAATAAACTCTATCATTCAATTTCTTTCAGTTTTGATTATTTTTTTAACACTTATAATTTAAAAATCTGACAAAAAAAAGTGTTGGTGATATAATAGAGAATTCAGAACATTTGTATAATTCTGATGGGGATGTAAAATGGTACAAATGCTTTAGAAAGCAATCCAACAGTTCCTCAAATGGTTAAAGATGGAGTTCCCATAATATATATCAATTCTAATTTTAAGTATAGACCCATAGGAAATGAAAACATGTGTCCACAGAAAAACTTGCACAAAAAATGTTTATAAAAATTATTCATAACATTCTGAAGCAACCCAAATGTTTATCAAGAGATGAATGGATAAAATAAGTTGTGGGGTAACAATTACTGACTACTCTGATTGGGGTCACAATAGAAGTCCTGGACAGAGTAGTAGAAAAATGTAGAACAAAATGAAAAATCATAAAAAAAAAAAAAGACCAGATTTACTGGTCTGATAGAGAATGGTGGAACCCCTAAAACAGTGGTCTTTAAACACCTTCAAATCTGGAACCAAACCCACCTTGGGGATCATTTTTCAGCCAAACAACAGTCAAGCCTACAAAGTGAACAATAACACCCATAAGGAATGTACTCCTCAGAACAAAAGTTCAGAAAGCAGGAAAGGGTAGGAAAGATGGGCAAATGGAAATGAGGAAACTAAGGAGGAAGCAAGAAGACTGCTGTTACATTGAGGGGATTGCAAATAATGTCACAGAACAAAATGTGAATATATTGTTGAATGGAAAATTAATTTGCTACATAAAATTTCTCCCAAGCCCCAATAAACTGCTTAAGAGAAAAACAACAGGTGATATATCTGTTTTAAAAAGGTAATGTATGTGGTGATGAAGTAGTTGAAGCATTCAGCTGCTAACCAAAATGTCATGATTTCCAACCCACCAGCCCCTCTGTGAGAGAAAGATGAGGCAGTCTGCTTCAGCAAAGACTTGAAATCTTGGAAACCCTATGAGGTAATTCTACTATGTCCTAAACAGATTCTATGAGTGGGGTTCACCTTGATGGTAGTGGGTTTGGTTTAATTTATCCATACATTGGAATATTATTCAGCTAATAAAAGAAATTAGCTCCACCACTTGTCTGTCAATTTGTCATACTGTGGTGGCTTGCGTGTTGCTATGAGGCTGGAGGCTATGCCACCAGTATTTCAAATACCAGCAGGGTCACCCACGACGCATAGGTTTCAGCAGAGCTTCCCAACTAAGACAGATTTGGAAGAAAGAAGGGGCCATCCACTTCTCGAAGAATTGGCCAGTGAAAACCTTATGAATAGCAGTGAAACACTGTTTGATATATTACTGGAAAAATTTATGAATAGCCCAGAAACATTGTCTGAGATACTGCCAGAAGATGAGCCCCTCAGGTAAGAAAGCACTCAAAATACAACAGAGGAAGAGCTGCCTTCTCAGAGTAGAACCAACCTTAATGATATGCATGGAGTAAAGCTTTTGGGACCTCCATTTGCTGCTGGGTCATGACTCAAAATGGGAAGAAACTGCTGAAAACATCCATTAAAAACAGGAACATGGAATGTGCAAAGTATGAACTAGGAAAATTGGAAGTTGTCAAAAATGAAATGGAACACTTAAAGATCAATATCTTAGACATTAGTGAGCTGAAATGGACTGATTTGAGCCATTTTTAAATCAGAAAACCATACGATGTACTATGCCAGGAATGACAAATTAAAAAGGAATTGTTGTTGTTGTTATTTGCCATCGAGTCGGCCCCAACTCCTAGCGACCCCTCCTTGGGTTTCCGAGGCAGTTATCACTACGGAAGTAGGATTGCCCAACCTTCCTTCCGAGGAGTGGCTGGTGGGTTTGAACTGCCAGCCTCCTGGTTAGCAGTCAAATGCCTTAGGCACTATGCTACCAGAGCTCCTACTTTAAAAAGGAATTGTGGGGCATTAATTATCACAAAGAATGTGTCAAGACCTATCCTGAAGTACAATGCTGTCAGTGATAGGATAATATCCATACATCTACAAGGAAGACCAGTTAATACTACCATTATTTAATTTTACACACAAACCACCAAAGCCAAAGACCAGGAAATTGAAGATTTTTACCTACTTCTGCAGTCTGAAATTGACAAAACATATAATCAAGATGTGTTGATTATTACCAGTGATTGGATTGCAAAAGTTGGAAACAAAGATGAATCACCAGTAATTGGAAAGTATGGTCTTGGTGATAGAAATGGTGCTGGAGATCACATAATAGAATTTTGCAAGACCAACAACTGATTCTTTGCAAATATCTTTATTCAACAACATAAATGGCAGCTATACATATGGACTTTCCCAGATGGATTACACAGGAATCAGATCGACTACATCTGGGAAAGAGGTGATTGAGGAGCTTAGTATCTTCAGCCAAAACAAGACCAGGAGCTGACTGTGGAACAGACCATCAACTGTTCATGTGCAAGTTCAAGTTCAAGCTGAAGACAATTAAAACAAGTCCACAAGAGCCAAAATATGACCTTGATTATATCCCACCTGAATTTAGAAACTATCTAAAGAACCATTTCTATCACCAAGACCATATTTTCCAACTACCAGTGATTCGTCTTTGTTTCCAACTTTTGCATTCCAATCACCAGTAATAATCAACACATCTTGATTGCATGTTTTGTCGATTTCAGACTGCAGGAGTAGGTAAAAATCTTCAAATTCCTGATCTTTTGCTTTGGTGGTTTGTGTGTAAAATTGAATAATGGTAGTATTAACTGGTCTTCCTTGTAGATGTATGGATATTATCCTATCACTGACAGCATTGTACTTCAGGACAGGTCTTGACACATTCTTTGTGACAATGAATGCCCCGCCATTCCTCTTCAATTTGTCATTTGACGTATTGAATACCAATAACCGAAAACCAGAGGAATTGTTAGATGACATCAAGAACATCATCCATGAAGAAAGCAAAAGGTCCCTAAAAATACAGGAAAGGAAAAAATGACCAAGGTGTATGTCAGAAGAGATTGTGAAACTTACTCTTGAATGGAGAGTAGCTAAAGCAAATGGAAGAAATGACAAGGTAAAAGAGCTGAACCTAAGACTTCCAAGAGCAGCTTGAGAAGAAAAAGTCAATTATTATAATGAAATGTGCAAAGACTTAGAGCTAGGAAACCAAAAAGGAAGAACACTGTAGGCATTTCTCAAGCTGAAAGAACTGAAGAAAAAAAATCAAACCTCAAGTTGCAATACTGAAAGACCGTATGGGCAAAATATTGAATGATGCAGGAAATATCAAAAGAAGATGGAAAGCACTGTGGAAAGCAGTATGGCGATTTCTTAGAAAGCTGGAATTAGAAATACAATTTAACTCAGCAATTCCATTGTTGTTGTTGTTTTTGCCATCGAGTCAGACCCAACTCATAGCAACCGCTCCTTAGGTTTCCGAGGCACTATCACTATGGAAGTAGATTGCCCCATCTTCCTTCCAAGGAGTGGCTGGTGGGTTTGAACCACCAGCCTTCTGGTTAGCGGTCAAGTGCCTTAGGCACTATGCTACCAGAGCTCCTAGCAATTCCATTGTTAGG
The DNA here is from genome assembly GCF_000298275.1 of Orycteropus afer afer. Taxonomy (NCBI): domain Eukaryota; kingdom Metazoa; phylum Chordata; class Mammalia; order Tubulidentata; family Orycteropodidae; genus Orycteropus; species Orycteropus afer. The sequence goes on along the minus strand of NW_006922086.1, from coordinate 288,473 downwards.
TATATATCCTAAAAAAGTGAGAGCCAGGACAACAACATATATTCACACCCATGTTCATCCACAGCACTATTTACAATTCCAAAAAGATGGAAACAACCTACGTGCCTATCAACAGAAGAATGGATAACCAAACTATGCTACATACACACAATGGAATACTATATAACACAAAGGAATAATGTAGAATCTGCAAAACATTGCATAACATGGATGAACTTGGTGGACATTGTTTTTATGTTGTTTTTATGTGCCCTAGAGTCAGACCTGACTCATAGCAACCCCTCCTTGGGTTTCCAAGGCAATATCACTATGGAAGTAGATTGCTCAACCTTCCTTCCGAGGAGTGGCTGGGAGGTTTGAAGCCCCAGACTTCTGGTGAGCAGTCAAGTGCCTTAGGCACTATGCTACAAGAGCTCCTTGGAGGACTTTAAGCTGAGTGAAATAAGTCAATTGCAGAAGGATAAATATTGTATTAGTCCAGTATTGTGAAAAGTCAAGAAAATGTTTATATATGAAAAGAAACTTTCTTTGTTGGTTACCAGTGGTAGAAGGGGAAGGGAGGGAACACTGAAAAAAAAAAACACCATTGATCCATGTCACTTTAGTTTTGATTATTTCACTGTACATACATTATATTTCAATAAATATATTTAAAAGAAGAAGAAGATAGAAGGAATACACCGAGTCACTGTACCAAAAAGTATTGGTCAATGTTCTTCCATTTCAGGAGGTGACATATGATCAAGAACTCATGGTATTGAAGGAAGAAATCAAAGCTACACTGACAGAATTGGCATAAAACAAGGCTCCAAGAATTGATGGAATATCCGTCGAAATGTTTCAACAAATGGATGCTGCACTGGAAGCACTTACTCATCTATGCCAACAAATTTGGAAGCCAGCTACCTGGCCAACTGACTAGAAGAGGTCTACATTTATACCCATTCCAAAGAAAGGTGATTCTACACAATGGGAAATTATTTAATAGTATCATTAATATCACATGTAAGTAAAATCTTGCTGAAGATAATTCAAAAATGGTTGCAGCAGTATATTGACAGAGAACTTCCAGAAATGCAAGCTGGATTTGGAAGAGGATATAGAACAAGGAATATCATTGCTGATGTAAGATGGATCTTGGCTGAAAGCCAATACCAGAGGGATGTAACTTGTGCTTTATTGACTATGCAAAAGCATTTGACTGTGTGGGTCATAACAAACTATGTATAATATTTAGAAGAATGGAAATTCCAAAACAGTTAATTGTGCTCATGAGGAACTTGTACAGAAACCAGTAGGCTGTCATTCGAACAGAATGAGAGGACACTACATGATTTAAAATCAGGAAGGGAGTGAGTCAGGGTTGTATTCTTTAATGGTACTTATTCAATCTGTATGCTGAGCAAATAATCCGAGAAGCTCAACTATATGAAGAAGAATGTGGCATCAGGATTGGAGGAAGAACCATTAACAATATGCAATATGCAGACGACACAATTTGCTTGCTGAAAGTGAAGATGACTTGAAGCACTTATTGATGAAGATTAATGCTCATGATAAAGAAAATAAAAATCCTCACAACTGGACCAATAATCAGCATCATGATAAATGGAGAAAAGATTGAAGTTGTCAAAGATTTCATATTACTTGGTTCCACTATCAATATCAATGGAAGCAGCAGTCAAGAAATCAGATGTCACATTGCACTGGGTAAATCTGCTGCAAAAGACTTCTTTAAAGTGCTGAAGAGCAAAGATGTTGCTTTGAAGACTAGGGTGTGCCTAAGCCAAGCCGTGGTATTTTCAACCACCTCATATACCTGTGAAAGCTAGATAATGAATAAGGAAGACCAAAGAAGAGTTGATGCTTTTGAGTTATGGTGTTGGCAAAGAATATTAAAAGTACCACAGACTGCCAGAAGAACTAACAGATCTGTCCTGGAAGTAGTGTAGCTGAAATGTTCTTTGGAAGCAAGAATGGCCAGACCTCATCTGACCTACTTTGGTCATGTTGTCAGAAGGAATCATTTTTTTGAGAAGGATATAATGCTTGGTAAAGCAGAGGGTCAACAAAAAAGGAGAAGGCCCTCAGCAGGATGGATTGACACAGTGGCTGCAACAATAGGCTCAGGTATAGCAAGGATTGTGAGGTTGGCACAGGACCAGGCAGTGTATCATTCTGTTGTACATAAGGTCGCTATGAGTCGGAGCTGACTCAATGGCACCTAACAACAACAACGACAATAAAAAGAATGAAATACGGAAACCCCCTACAACATGATAAATGTTGAGATATTCTAAAACATCTTTAACCTAATAATACAGTAACAATAATAATAATGTTTTGATACATATTGCAAATTAGTGCCCATTTACTATGAGATGTTGTATGAACCTTGAATTTTTGCTGTAATAAGCTTTGTGGAGGTTGGTTCAGAACTATGGGTTGTACGTAAGTGAGACATTCATAACCTGGGGATTGCCTCTACTTCCTAAAAGACAAGATGTAGAGTTTTATTTATACATACATATATATATGTATGTATAAATAAAATGTACGTATGTGTGTATATATATATATATACATTAAATCAAATTTATTCATTATAGGACAATCTTCTATAATTTTCCTAAATTCTATCTGCTTAACATGTCAAGAATTGAGGATGATAATGGATTTGACAGTTTTTCTCTCTAAATTTATCCAATTTTGCCTTATCTACATGGGGACTATATATTAGATGCACAAATGTTTATTATTGTAATCTCTTAAATAAATTAAGGTGCTTTGGTGGTGTAGTGGGTAAGGCATTTGGCTGCTAACTAAAAGGTCAGTGGTTCAAGCCCACCAGCTGCTCGGTGGAAGGAAGATGGGGCAATCTACTTCCATAAAAATCTACACCATTGGAAATCCAGCTGGAGTTGCTATGAGTCAGAATCCACTCAATGGCAGTGAGTTTGGTTTTGGGTTTGGTTTTAAATAAAGTGAACCTTTTTTTGTTGTTGTTGTTATGTGCCGTTGAGTCAGACACGACTCATAGCGACCCCTTCTTGGGTTTCCAAGGCGATATCACTACGGAAGTAGATTGCCCAACCTTCCTTCCAAGGAGTGGCAGGTGTGTTTGAACTTCCAGCCTTCTGGTTAGCAGTCAAGGGCCTTAGGCACTACACTACCAGAGCTCCTACATTGAACCTTTCAGCAATATGTAATAAATGGTTACTTTCCTAGTTAAAGCAAAACAACCATTGAGTTGGACACCATGAACAATTGAACAATTGAAATGTGTGAATTTTATGTGTATGTACAGTTGTATGTACGTGTATGTGAATTATAGGATAACAAAGCTGTTTAAAAAAATACACAGCACAAAGAGCACATAAGTGCTAAAATTGTGACAGTGCTCATATTGCATGTGTGTGCATGCACTGCTAGCGAGTCAGATCCGACTCATAGCGACCCCTCCTTGGGTTTCTGAGGCGATATCACCACAGAAGTAGATTGCCCAACCTTCTTTCCAAGGAGTGGCTGGTGGGTTTGAACCGCCAGTCTTCTGATTAGCAGTCAAATGCCTTAGGCAGTATGCCACCAGAGCTCCTATGCTCATATTATGGTGGTATAATTAAAAAATTTTCTTTTCTAAATGTTTTGAAGTTCTAGCTTCCCGATTTCTCCTTTGCTACAAAGGAAAGTCTGATTTCTGCTGATTCCAGTGGGCATCAGGGTTGGCTGTCACAGCCTCTGAAAGGCTGAGTGGGTCACATTCTCTCCTTCTCTTCTGTTTGGCAGCTGGGAAGGTCTTATTTCAAGGGCTTTTTTGCCCCAACTGGGAGGCCAAAGTTCCGGTGACTCTACCCCTTTCAAGTAACCTAGGAACAATATAACAATTTCCTGGCAGTAATCATTAGTTATCAGCAATCAAATTGACAAAGGTACATGATATTGTCTTTCCTCCTTCCTTAACATTTCTCTTCAGAATTTAGTCAAATAGGAATTGTGAAGGTCACCTTTCCTGCCACAGGATTTTAACACCCGTCTAACAACCTCAGACTCTTCCCTGAAAATTTAATGAATAAACGATTTTTGTTAGACAAATGTCAAGGAAGAAAAAGTTTTGAGTTTTAGCTACAAAAAAAAAGTAAAGAATATGATTTGTAAAGAGATCTGAGTTAATATTTAGAATAAAAGTTTTAAGATACTTAAGTACACATGTTTATGCCTTTGTAAAGACTGCTGTTTAATTCAAATAGTTAAATGTGTATTAATTTTCCTTCTGTGAGAATTTTTTTAAAAAAACTTGTCCGTAAAGATTGTTAGTAGAATTGCAGTGATTACTTACACTATCAAAGGATTTTTGATTTTTTCATTTACTAAACAAATTGCCTCTATGTCCCACGTGCATTTAAGAAATTTTTATTTTCTAAACAAACATCTACTAAAATGTTCTCTTATAACAATTGTAGATCCTTTATGGCTGTTTCTCTTTTACCCTTTCTTCCTTCCTGAATAAAAATTAAAATAATCATTACTTGCTTGCATTCATATTACTCAATTTCTCATAACATTTTAATTATTCAGAGTATCTAAAAAGTAAACCTTATTCCTTATTTCTTAGCACATAAAACTGCAATTAGTTACACTCTTCAATATATTTCTTCTCATGATCCCGCTCTTGCCTTGCTTTTCTTCCTTTGCCTTTGCCTTCTTGCAAATGAGAATGTGGAAAAGCTATGCCAGGAATTGGGGAGCTATAATGAAGAGCCATCACTAATTAATGCTCTAATTAAAATAATCTTTGGGAGTGCTCTCTTTTGAACTCTGTGTGCCAGGACACAGCCATGCCCTCAGCCTGTCATGTAGCAGTTCTATGTCCCTGTTTCCAACTATAGTTATAAAAAGTAGAAACCAAAGGAAGTTGGCATATGTATGTGGTTGTAGTAATCTTCTGGCCTTCCACTAGAAGAAGCCTCAAGGTCCCTGCTCTATTCATTGCCAAGTTGGCTGGTCCTTCCTTTCTCCTTTCCCTAGTTCTGGACATGGCTGGCATGTAGATGGCTGTGATTTGCCATCTAAACATTTCTAAGAGTTGTCTTTGACAAGATTGGCTGACTCAGTGGCTACACTGTGCCCCTGTTTCACTCCCACCGGGGACTAACTATTGTGCTGCTGTAACCTTAGTTTCATTGGCAGTCTTTCTCTGTGAGCTCAAACAATTTCTCTCAGACCCTCCTGTCCTAGTGATCACCCAATTCATTTACTTACGTGTTTTACTTAGATATTTAGAGGAAAACTCTTAATGATTCTAAAATTGGGCATCCAGGCCCAAATCTTCACCACTTTGTACACAATAAACAGCAGGAATTGAATAGACACATCTAACATGGAAACGATTTTTATTTATTCTGGTTTATGAACACTCTGAATTTATAAGTTGAACAAATATATTGTAATAAACCAGTTTCCAATAACCTGCTAGTTCCAGTCAAGGTTTGGAAATATCCAGGTGTTTTTGAGGGGAAATATTTTAGTGCCTCCGTTTTTCAGTATCTTTCCAGTTTCAACTAATGTCTTATGTTGATTCAGATGGTTGCTAGGATATAGTATAAAGAAAAAAATGGGGGGAGGGGTGTTATTAAAGTATAATAAACATACAGTAGAGTACAGATTACCATAAGTAAATAGTTTTGCTAAATTTCTCAAGCTGAACACACCCTTGTAACCAGCAACCAGATCAAGAATCAGAACATTCCCAGTTCCCAGAAGCCTCCTTGAACTTCCTCCCAGACACTACCTTCTGACAAGGGTAACCATATACTAACTTCTAATAGCATAGATTAATTTTCCTATTTGCACTTTTTTTTAAAAAAAAATATTTATTTTTTTTTTATT
>NW_006922086.1:246352-282178 GCF_000298275.1 Orycteropus afer afer | reverse complement strand
TTTTTTTTTTTTTTCCTCCAAATGATTTTGAGTTTTGTTCTACATTCTATTTGTACTTTTTAAGTAAGATTTCTTTCATTCCATTATATTGTATACTTGTAGATCATCCATTCTCACTTGGAGTCTTTCATTTCCATGATGTGAGAAGGCCACAGTTCTTTCTACTATTCCCAGAAATTTTAATATTTCTGTTTTGGCTGTTACAAATAATTCTGCTATGAATATTATCATGTTTTTTGACACACAGATGTGCACATTTCTAATAGGTATAACTAGGAGTAGAATTGCTGGGTCATAGAATATGTGTATATTTGCCAAGCAATTTTCCAAGGGGATCATGCCAACTGACGCTTCACCAGTAATGCATGAGAGTTCCAGTTGCCACCTACATTGGCACTGTATATACTTTTCATTTTAGCCATTCTTGTGGTACGTACTAGTACCTTATAATGGCTTTAATTTGCATTTCCCTAATGAAGAATTAAATTGAGCATGTTTCAAATGTTTATTGGACATTTGTATAAACCTCAGAGTATATTTTGCTTGTTTGTTTATTTTTAATATTTTCAAGGAGTGTTTACTATTACAAAGATCACTAGGTGGCTGATAACAGAAAGGATAAACTGGGTTCAAATACACTCAGCAGATAGCATCACAGAAGAAAGTCCTGGCAATCTACTTCTGTAAAAATTACAGCGATTGGAAAGCCTATGGAGTCCAGTTTTACTCTGCAACACATGAGATCATCATAAGGTGGAACTGCCTTGATGGCAATGAGGCTTTTTACTCACACAGTATAAAATGAAGTAAAAGAAACATTTTCCTTTCTAAAAAGAAAAATACTAAGCTAACTTTCCACCTCTATTTAACTTTTCATCCAGTGTACAAATAGAGCAGGAAACACAGGAAACCACCTCACTTAAACAGTTCCAGAGATTTTAATGAAGGGAATTTTATAAAGGTGCAGGCAGGGCTAATAGGGGATGAGGAAACACCCAAGTACAACAGGTAGAGGCCTAAAGAGGCAAAGGGAAGGATCAGTGTCCCAGTGGTCAGAACTGGTTCTAAAGATAAGCCTCCTGGCAGATGTCCTCATGGAGGGGATGCAGGTTCTGCCAGAAAACGTTGCCCAAAGAAGACAGGAAATGGGGAAGGAAGTAGAGCAGCCTCTCTCCTTCCCCCCTCCACTCTCCTGTTGGTGACTATCTTTGGCTAAACTCAACAAGAACCCAGAGAACAAGGGAGGCCCAGTGACTCAGGGAAGGATAGAGATGAGAGCAGAATTCATCTCCATGGAGATAGGAATAAAACAGAGTTTAACCAGCTCACAGGGTGTTACGGATTGCATGTGCCCCTCTCCCCACCAAAGATATATTCAAATCTTAATTCCCAGTACTTGTGAATGTGACTTTGTTTGGAAATAAGGTCTTTGAAGATGTTATCAGTTATCATGAGATCATATCAGAGTCGGGTTGGTCCTATAAAAAAAAAGAGAAGAGACAGACAGAAAGAAGATGACATTATGAAGATGTTTCTACGTGCCACAGAACGCTGGGGCTACCAGAAGCTGAGAGGAACAAGAAAGGATCTTTGTCTTGAGCCATCAACATGGCCCTACTGCCAACTAGAATTTTGACTCCTAGCTTCCAGAACTGAGAGATAATAAATTCATATTCTTATTAGCCACCTACTATGTGGTATTTTGTTACAGCAGCACTAGAACACCAATACACACAGGAAAGTGATTAAACAATCTATAAAAACCCACCACCATTGAGTCGATTCTGACTCACAGCAACCCTATAGGACAGAATATAACTGCCCCATAGGGTTTCCAAGGCTGTAAATAGTTCATCCTTAACGTGGGATATTCTACAGCCTTTGAAAAGAATAGGATGGATATGTATGAGGTATATACAAGTTATGTCTGATGCTGTCCATTGAGCAACTATGTATGTGTATATGATATATGTATATGATGTATGTATATGTATATAAACATGCCAGGAGCAATTTAAACCTCTATCATAGGGAATAGCTAAATAGACTATAGCACATCCTTGACATTTGACACTTGAGAGCCAATAAAGTAAAGAAGGTCCATTTTCATGGATCAACACGAAAAACCTCCAAGATATATTGCTGAATGAAAAGACAAGTTGCAGAATAATGTATACAATGTGAAACCATTTATAGGGAAACACTATTATGTTCTAAATATGGATAAGTATATGTATGTCTGTATAAATATATAGAAAGAAATCTGGAATATCTTAAAGATACAGATGAAGTTTGGTGAGAGAGGGGATATGAATTAAATAAATTAGTATTTGCTGTACTTTAGCCTTATCTGTAATGTTTTACTTTATTTACTAGAATATTATTTGTATTATGTCATACTCATGTTAAGAGCAAATTTATAAGAAAATATGCATGAACTGCTCAGAGTAAAATGAATCTGCTTTGTAAATTTGCACCCAAATCACAATATTTTTTTTTTTTCTTAAAGAACAAATTTATAAGGGAGAAAGAAAGAAAAGGAGGCAAAGAGCAAAGGAGGGAGGAGTGAAGAGATCCTGCAGCTCAAGCCTATGAAATTCCCTACGATTTATCATTGGGACCTTGATTACCAATCTTTGCAGAGTACAACCTCAGAACAAACTTCTCACAGATGGAGGGGCTAAACTTCCTAATATATATATATATATATATATATATATCTTACTCCCCTTACAGTCAGTGAATGCCAGCCTTGTCCTTGGTACCCATCCTTACCACAAGCTCTAGGGCCTAGATATATGGTGCTATCATAAGAAACCTTCTCAGGTATCCAGGACTTGTGTTTCTCACGTTGTTAAGTGCTGTCAAGTCAGTTCTGATTCACAGTGACCCTATGTACAACAGAATGAAATACTTCCCAGTCCTGCATCATCCTCACTATCGTTGTTATTTTTGCAGCCACTGTGTCAATCTATCTCATTAAGGGTCTTCTTTCTTGCTGATCCTCTATTTAACCAAGCATGATGTCCTTCTCCAGGAACTGGTCCCTCCTGATAACATGTCCAAAACATGCGAGATGAAGTCTTGCCATCCTTGCTTCTAAGAACCATTCTGGCTGTACTTTGTCCAAGACAGATTTGTTTGCTGTCTCTGCAGGCAAGGACCATACCTCAGGCATGTATTTGTTGTACTATTTGCCCTAGAGTCAATTGCGACTCATTGCAACCCCACATGTTTCAGAGCAGAACATGTTCTATAGGGTTTTCAAAGACCAATTTTTTTTTAAATAGATCATCAGGCCTTTCTTCCAAGGCACCTCTGGGTGGACTCAAACCTCCAACCTGTTAGTTAGCAGGCAAGAACTTCAACCATTTGAACCACCTAGGGACTTCTTCAGGCAATTACTTAGTATCTAGTCTTCTTTCTGCAGGTAATAGAACTTTAGTTTTCCTTTGGGAAACCCCTTCTTGCCCTCAGTTCTTGTGGGTTGGCAGTGCTGACCACACGCTTTGCTCAGCACCAGAAGGAGTACTGACCTCAGCATCATTATTAGAGCATTGCACTCCCTGGCCCCAGTGATGGGTTCAAAAAGGGGTAAGTCCAGGGCCAGGCTGTCAGGACAGAGAAGAGAAGCTCTAGTTGTTCTACGGGGTAATTCAGCCACATATATGTAATCTGGGCTATCAGGCGAAGAATAATGCCAAGGTAACAGAAATTGCAAGAGATGGGGAGAGGAGTGATCGCATCCTAAAGACAGAGCCTGAGCTCTGGATCCATCTTACCAAAATCCTCCCTGGAGCCTAAGTACTCACTTGCTTTGTTTAAGCTAACCTGAATTGGGATTCTGTCACATGCAAACAGAAAGCCTCCTGACTAAGAATTTCTCTTTCTAATTGTTCCTATCCTGAGTGATCTGAATATACTGTTGATTAATTATTTATTTTGACACTGTATTTGAAAAGATTGTTTCTCAAGCGTCAATAGTATGCTTGATTTCTGCAGACCATTGTTGTATTTTTGTTAACATTCAAGCCATCCAGAAAAATCCCATGCCAGGAAGTGTTGACTGAGAGAGAGAGAGAGCCAAAAGGGAACATGGAGGACTGATGGCAGCTGCCAAATTCTCTCTGGATTGCTGACCATGCAACCTCCCTGACTCTAATTTCTCTAATCAGTGCATGCAGTGCTTAGCCCCAGATCTTGAGGTCACTGTCATTGATGGAGAACCTTAAGTCTTCCTGTGCTTCAGAACAGAAGAGTATCTTTGCAATTAAGTTGGATGCTTTATTCTTTTTATGAAGTGCATTTGCATTGCTGATATAAGAGAAACAGCTGTTCAGACATTAACCCATGGAGGCTGTTTTTTTAATAAGACTCAAATTAAATTGGCAACTACAGCCTGAGGCAAGTTGATGAATTTATGTGCTGAGATTGTTATTTAGAACGTAACTTTTCATCTATCATCTAGTCTGGAAATGGAAATGCAACCTAATTTAATAAATAATATACATAGAACACAACTGAAATTGCAAGTAGAATTATTCAGAATTATTAAGGCATTGCAAGACATTAGATTTTCTCTGATAACTTGAGGTTGTGGGATTTTTAGAGCAAGTTAGTCAAGGCAAGCTTTCTGTCTTAGACTGGGTTTTCTAGAGAAGCAAGACCACTGAAGCTTATATATACAGAGAAAAGAAAAATTATCTCAAGAAATTGTTTATGCGGTTGTAGAGGCTAGCAAGTCCCAAGTCCATAGTTCAAATGTTAAGCTGAAGGCTTCTCCTGACTCACATAGCTGCAGGGGCTGATGATTGGCAGATACTATAGCAGACTGCTGGCTTCAGAGGATGTCAAATCCAAGATTGACAGGTAAGATGGCAGGCTATTGACTCACAGGGCACAAAGGTAACAATTGCAAGATTGGCAGGCAATACAGCAGGCCACTGGTTCAAGTCCAAGAACTGGAGATGATGACAAGCCAGATCCAGGATCAAGATCAAGCAAAAAGCCAGAGAGCTTTGCCAGAGCTTTTCCATACATATTGGAAGCAGGCTGCACCCTGAAGGAAACTCCCTTTCAACTGCTTGCTTGCTCACAGCACATCTCATCATAGAGGTGATTACATTATATCAGATGTAAACCACTTAGAATCATGGCCCAGCCAAGCTGACACACAAACTTAACTATCAATAAGTTAACTATCAGTAAGAGTTGAAAAAATGTTCAACCCTCTAATTTTGTCTAATATAAAAGAGAGTTAATTTCAAGGGTTTTTGATGTCTTTAAGGGGAAACTATATCATAAAAAAAGACAAACACAGCAACGTGGATGAATTTCATAGACATAAAGCTGGTCCAAAAAAGTCAAATGTAAAAAGTATACCCTGTATGATTTCATGCATATGAATTTCAAAAACAGGCCAAATTAATCTATTGTGATAGAGGTCAGAATAGTAGCAACTTCTGGAGTTATAGAGGAGGGCATGAGACAGCACTAAAAAATATTCCATATTTTGGTGGTTTCATAGGTATATGTTGTTAGGTGTCATCAAGTCAGCTCCAACCCAGAGTGACCCTATGTACAACAGAATTAAACAATGGTGTATACACATATAAAATTTATAAAGCTGCGTACTTGCAATTTTTGCCCCTTATTGTATGTAAGTTACAATTTTTTTAAGTTAAAAAAAATAATAATTGAGGAAACAAACCAACGAAAAACTTACAAAGGCACACAGTAATAGTTTAAGACTACTGTTTTGCAAATAATCCACCTATAATTTAGACTTATTTTTTCTTTATATTTATACAGACACACATATACATATTTTGCACATAACAGGATTTTTATATAAAAGGTTTCAGAGGAAAAGTACATCAAAATTTGGTGAGTTGTGAGGGGTGCCACATAAACACGGTAAAACGGGATCCAAGGAAATCTGGGAAGAGTAATATACTTTCAATCAGCCATTGAAAACCCTATGGAGCACAATTCTACTCTTACAACACACATGGGGTTGCCATGAATCAGACCTGACTCGACAGCAACTGGAAAGACATGTAAGCTATTTAGCATGCAGCTCATGGGGGAGGTCCAGTTTGAACACATACATTTGGGAGTCAGTAGAATGAACCAATAATTAGAGTCATGAAAGGGCTTGAGATCATGAAGAAAGAGCAGGAAATTAAATACATATATATAGAGAGAGAGAGAGCTCTGGTGGCATTGTGCCTAAGACACTTGACTGCCATCCAGAAGGTTGGAAGTTCAAACTCACCAGCCACTCCAAGGAAGGAAGACTGGGGCAATCTACTTCTGTAATGATTTACCACCTCGAAAACCCAAAGGGAGTCACTATGAGTCAGAATCAACTTGATGGGAGTGATTTAGTTTAGATAGATAGAGAGAGAGAGAGAGAGAGAGCTCTGGGGTCTCCAAATTTAAGGGTGGGAAAAGTCAGTGAAGAAAGGTGAGAAGAAACTGCCATTGGGGCAGGAAAAAGCGCAGGAGTATGCAGAACCCTAGAAGTCAAGTATAGTAGGTTGTATTTTCTAAAAATTACCTCTCCAGGATCTCCCTCAACATACACATCTTAAATTGCTCCATCAATAGATGAGGCCTATGTTCTTTCTCCTTGAATTCAGCAGGCCTTTGACTACAGCAAAAATGAAACTGCATGATTTGAAAGGTTAAGTGGTAATAGATGATACAGATTTCTTCTGATTCTCTTTCTCTTGAGACACATGCCTCAGGACACAAGCCTACACGTAAGATTCTGTTTACTCCGTTGTTGCTTGCTGGAGAGGCAACATGGAGAGACTGCATATTGACAGGGAGAGAGAGAGAGAGAGATGTTCAAGGAGCCTCAAGTGTTCCAAACCTAGGTGTTTCAGCCTTCCCAGCCCAGGTACCCAGAGAGTGAATGAAGTTCAGGTGATTCTAACCCTCCGGCTTCAAGATGTTCCAGCTGATGCTGAGCGAAGTATACATGAGCAGTTTCCACAAAACCCAGTCCAGATTGTAGATTCATGAGCAAAATAAATGTGCTCACTATTTTAAGCCCTTATGTTTTGGGGTAATTGGTTATGCACTCCTCTTAACTGGAACACCAAGTGTTTCGTACAAAAGGAGGTTCTTAGTTGTGTCAAAAACCTCTGTAAAGTAAGATGGTGGCTGAGAACTGACTATTGTATTAACAACATGGAAGGCACTGGCAACGATGAAAAGTGATGAGGCAGAGCCTAAATGAGGAGGGTATAAGAAAGAATGGGAATTGAGGAACTGGAAATAACCAATGATGACAACTCATTCAACAAGTTTTGCTAAAAAGCAGAGTTGAGAAATGGAGCAGTAGCTAGAGAGGAAAGTGGGTTGAGAGAGAGACTTTAGTTGATATGGGAAAAGTAACAAATTGCAAGAAATATGAATGATCCAGTAAAGAGAGAGAATAGGGAAACGTGGATGGGAAAGAAGAGAATTGCTAGAATCCCCTTGCAGGAGAAAGTACGAAGGTATAGGCTCTATAATGCAGACAAAGGGAACTATGTTAGATGGAGCTTGGTCAGTTTATTCATAGTTATAGAAGGGAGACAGAGTCTGTTGGCACAGATGCAGGAGAGTGGATAAAAACAATGGGAAGAAGAGTAAGTTTTTCTCTGCTTGCTCCCATTTTCTTAGTTGGAGAGTGAATAGGCTAGGGGAATAGCTAAGTTGATTAAGGATCTAAAAAGAGACTAGTTAGTGTGGTTGTGTTGTTGTTTAGGCATATTCAGTGGCCTAGGTGCATGCACAAAGTAGGTGGAGTGTTGGATTTAATCAGGATTTTGCTAAGTGAAAACTAAGGGAGGGGGCAAAAGAGTGAGGGTCTATGCAAGGGAATGATTATAGTGATTGACTATAGAATTTAAACTGGTAAAGAGTAAAGGGAAGGTTGTGGGGGTTGAGGGATTGCAAAGACACAGTAGGATCCATGGGTTGTAAGCCTGCATAGGACTGAGGAATTGTTCAAGTTCATATATCTTAATTATCTCCAACCTGAAGATGAGGAACTTTGGCTTAGAGAGGTTTTGCAGGTAAAGTAGCCAGAGAGTGGTAAAAGTGGGATTCAAATCTAGGCTGCCCAACTCTTCCAAATAGTGAAAAGGTGTCCTTTCACAGTCTAAAAAAAAAAAAGCAATTGGTATTAATAGTCACTAGCTAAGAGCTCCTTGGGAGCTCTGGTGGCATAGTGCCTAAGGCATCTGACTGCAAACCAGAAGGCTGATGGTTCAAACCCACCAGCCACTCCTTGGAAGGAAGATTGGGCAATCTACTTCAGTAGTGATACTGCCTCAGAAACCCAAGGAGGGGTCACTATGAGTCAGAGCTGACTCGAGGGCAATGAGTTTAGTTTTGTTTTTTGGAAGAGCTCTTTAAACAGGATCTGAAGAAATCTCAGGGAGAGATCATTCATGTTGTCAAAGCTTAGTATATGCTCTTTGAAAGATTAATTATTTTTCTTAGTAACTGATTTCTCTCTACAACAGCAGTGCAGTGGAAAAGCTGACACATGGTCTGCTTTGCAGGTGGAGAAATTAGAACCGGTAGTTTCAATTTATCATGTGTGGCTGTTGCATAAGTACTTCCCTGTTGATGTATTTCCTGCAGCCCATGGAAGATTTCATCGAAGGAAGCATGTCTTAATTTCATCATGAAATTATCTCAAGTTTCTATTACAGTCAATTAATTATAATAAGAACCAGGAGGCTCTCTATTTCTACCCAGATGAGATCCCTGGGCCAATAGCAAGACACCACAGACACAAGAGGACTGTGGTAAGAGGAAGTTTTGTAAGAATTTGACAAGGCCCTCATGTGTGTTGTATTTGCAAGTTCATTTCCTATAGTTGACTGTCCTGTAATTCTGGTTGTGCCACTCCTCTGGCACTGGTAACATGTTTATTCCGAGAGGAGGTAGTTTGGGTGGGGAAGAAGGGGAGAGCTAAAAGACTTCTCTGCGTGTTTAAAAAGGGCAAGTTAGCCAGAATGTAATTCTCTTCTCTTTCTTTTGTTGAAGAGGAAAAAAAAGTGAGTAAGCTTGGTGATCTGGGAGAGAATATTAAAATAATTTGAAGGAAATTAGGTCATTCAAAACTGAACTAAGTTTGTGAGGAAGAAAGCATATTTTTCACTCATTGCTCAAACCATATTATTCCGAGTCCACCCCATTTCCTTTTTCCCAGTCCACTTTGTGGACGGCTTTTTGTACTCCCATTATTGTATAAATTCCAAATGAGAAGAAGTTTTGTCCTGAGAAAGACTTAGGTTTCTAATCTAAGTTTCATTACTAATAGCTGGGTAGCCTCAGTTTCTTCCTCTGTAAAATGGGATGGATCATAATACTTTCCTCATAGAGTGATTTGGCTGTTTAAATGAGATAAAGTATGACAAGCATCTGATTGCTCATGGAAACCCTATTTTTCTTTACTCTAGAATTTTCTTAAATGCTGAAGACCTAGAGATTTTGGTTTTGATTTTCCAACCATGTAGGGCCATCAGGAGCAATATCTTGATCCCTTATAGTGAGGAGAGAAGATCTCCAGCAAATCATTAAGTTTGGTCTTGAAGAATAGGCAAATATTTGGACTAGCTTTATGACCAAACAGGTTCAATCATCTTTATAATTCATAAATTCAAGACTATCCTGACTTTTATTGTTGCAATGTGTTTAAATTAAGTTAATCATTGCTCTATGTTTCAATTATCTTTCTGCCTACTCTCCATATCACATCCTCATGAACCAAAAATTCTAACACTCCCATGTTAGAAATCTGAGAATCTTCTAATTATAGTTTTATTTTAGAGAAGACTGTGTTTGTGGTGATTTACATGTCCTCAGACAAATCTGTGGAATCTTGATAACCTCATTTGTCTGAAGTGTGACCCCATTTCAAATTTGAACCCCACTGTAGGGTACATGAGCCAAGGGAAATAAACACAATTTAATGCTGAAAAATGCATTAAATGTTTGAAGTTTTATTCATATATACACTGTCTTTTGAAATAAATCAAGGCTCCTTTCTGAACCAGATTTTTATTCAAATATCACTGGCCATTATCTATTGTCAATACTATGAACCCCTGGATTAAAATTATCTTGTTTCCTTTCAAATTTATCATGGCATGTTTTTAATATTTTAACTGTATTTGTGCCTTTGTGTTTTCTATTCCAAGGAAGCTTTAAATTATTAAAATATTATATACTGTAAAAGCCTGAAGTAAGGTGGATATTCTCTCTTGATCACTAGAGCCATATTTAAAAAGACAATCCCATTTGCATTTAAGCATATTTGGAAATGAACCTTCAACTCACCATAATATGAATCACACTTTGTGTTAAGCAATGAGAGGTAAAGCAAGATACAGAGATGATGCTTATTTTGGAGTATGTGAGATTTACCTACAAAATAATTAAAGAGCTCTTACAGATAATTTAAGATAAAATGCTAAATGGAATATTAGCAATTGGTAGAGAAGATTATCTGTGCTATGTATATACAGAATATAAAATATTTTCTGTTTTCATATTTTTGATATGAACTCAAATTGTTGGTAATTAGTGCTTCTCAAGGCATGTCAGGAGCCCTGCATTCTGGATTCTCAGTATGTGAAGTGTCATGAATGGTGATAGAAGAGGTCATTAGAAGTCTAGAACTTTATTGAAAAACCATTTTAATGGTCTGTTTCAGGAAAACAAACTGCCCCCAAATCTAGTGGCTTAAAAACAACAACCATTTTATAATCTCTCCAATTCTGTTGACTGGGACCATGTGGTATTGACCATGACTCTAGTCATTATATGGTGCTTCATTGGACTGGGTGGCTAAGATGAAGATGGCTGATGGTTAATGCTGGCTGTTGGGAAGCTCAACCAGGACTAGAGACTGAGTGCCTCAGTTCCCCTCCCTGTGGTCTCTTCATATGCTTTAGGCACCTCCCAGTATGGTGACTATATTCCAAAAAGAAGGAAGCAGAAGCTGCCAGATATTTTAAGATTTGAACTCAGAAGTCCCAAAACATCACTTTGCATAACATTCTATTGGTCAAAGTACTCACAAAGGTAGCCCAGACTCAAGGGAAGGAAAAGTAAACTTCCCCTTCCAATGACAGAGTAATATGTGCTTAGAGGCAAGAGTAGGAATTTATGGTGGCTATCACTGGAGACAAGGAACTCTGGTGGTATAGTGGTTAAAACATTCAGCTGCTAACCAGAAATCAGGGATTTGGACCCACCAGCTTCTCCATAGGAGAAAGACGAAGCAATCTTCTTCCGTCAAGATGTATAGACTTAAAAACCCTATGGAGCAGTACTACTCTGTCCTAAAGTGTCACTATGAGTCAGAATAAACTCAATGGCAATGAGTTTATCATTGGAGACATCTATCATAGAGCTCAAGCAAATGTACAAACACACATGGATAATGCAACACTTTGGTGTTGCTCAGCCTGTCAGAACGTTGCTGCCAATTCTGCTGCCACTCTCCTGCCTTCATCTTCTTCCCATTTATTCTTTCCTTTTGTGAAATGAACATATGACTTCTGAATATATTCCAAACTCAGAATGCCTGTATCTTGCCTGTAATTGAATGCCTCCTTCATGGACTGACCTACCTTCTGTACCCTGCACACCATAGAATTGAAATGAGTTATTTCTCAGGCCGATGTTTAGGGTCCTGATGCCTACTTGCCTGTGTGGGACTTCACTGATAAAGCATAGGGTAGGGATCCGGACAAATAGTCATGAAGATCCCATAGATGTTAAGAAGAAGAATGAAACAGACTTAGACTGAGCTACAAGACAAACAGTATGAACAAAAGCATACAATTAGGACAAAGCATAAGATAGTTGCAGAACAGAGAAGGTAGAGAAAACTTGGCTGGATAAGAGGAAGAAGGTTGGGATAAATGGAAAAACTAGAGTGTGGGGCCAAATGGTGACAGCCAAGCAAAATATTTAGATTTGGTGTGATAAGAAGTAAGTCATTGTGCATTCTTGAGCAGAAGTGTGACCTGGTGAATAAATTGCTCAATCAAGATGAGTGCAGAGGTGAAATATAGGATAGAATAGAGGAGTTGAAATGGAAGAGATTACAGGCTCATGGGTGATAAGGGCTAGGATTAAGGGGGCCGCAATGGAAATGGTGAAAAAGAGATGAGTATCAGAAAGGACTTGAAGGAAAAAATATTTACAGGACAGTGACTTCTTGTATATGGGAAATTAAACTATAGATAACAAAGAAGTAGACTCATAAGATAGTCAATGAGAGGTTTTTATAGGCTCTGGGGAGGGAGGAGTTGGAATGATTGACAGCAGTGTGCCAAAAGGAATGCACAGGGAGAGGCTGGGTAAAAGAAAGGCCATTTAAATAGTAATGACTCTCTCATCTAGGCTGATGGATGCCTCAGTGAAGAAGGGTTGACTCAGAGGAGGTTTTAAAGCCATAAGAGATGGATTTTCATGAAAGATTCAATTGAGAAGAACAAGAGAAAGAATAGAGTGGAAGAAACTCACCTGGCTTTTGAAAACGACTGGAGCCATTGGCAGAAAAAAGGACATGGTGAAGAAAGTTTGGTCTGGAAAAAGGAAGGTGAATATCACACAGACTAAATCTAATGTTAACACTTGGCACTGTGAATATCTAGAAGGGCCTAAAGGTGAAGTAAGAAGGTAAGTAAGGCAATATGAAAGGCAGAATGAGATCCTGTACTAGTACTGATGTGATATCCTCCAACATTTTTGCACCACTTTGGGTTTGCTCTTAAACATCATGAGTCAAGTGTAAAATGACAAGGTAGAAAGGCAGATAGTACAGAGAACTCTTACATCTGCCTTGTTGCATACTTGACCTCCTGCATCCAGTATGAACTCTCTGGTCACTAGGTCTAAGGGAATAAGATTATGTTACTGAGGTATCTCATAAGGCCAACTCACTTCACTCAGATTCAAGTAAACTGAAAGCCATAGATTTCAACCATCTGCTACAAGGAGGGGGCAAACTGAATGCCTAAATAATCCCTTTATCTACATGTCTCAATGCTCCTCTAGTCCTTGAGCTCTGATGTGGCAGTGCAGACCAGTTCATCCTTCCATCCCATTTCAAACTGAGTATCCTGAGTCCTGAGAACGTCTCAGGAGGAATGAGTCCCTCTCCTCATCATCACTTCTAACTTGGAGCATAGATGGTGCTTCCAATTTGACTCTTTTCCTGACTCCTGGAATTTGGATATCTGTGTCTCTCAATTAGCAATTTGCATCCAGAGAACCTCCATAAACCTGACTCTTCCAATCAAGCAGAAGAGTCCTTCTTTCCCACAAAACTCTGATATCAGAGTTTTTCAAACAATTCTCTCTTTCTCTTTGCTGAATCTGCTGAAAGTAAATTGTATACATTATGGCAGTTTAATCCCTAAATGCTTCAGTATATATCATCTAAGAAGAAAGATAGTTTCTATTATAATTAGTTCAGTTATTGACTTTATCTATTGCCATTAGTATTTGTAATTTTTAATCAAACAAGACATAAATTAATTACTTTTAAAAATCATAGCATTACAGAAAAACTAAAGCTTTTAACAATCCTCTTCTCCAATCCTGGCTCCCTCTATCCTGCCAGAAGTAATCATTGTTGTGAGTCTTATCTCTATCTTTCCAGACATTTATTTTATTTTTTTAAACAGCATTACATACATAACAACCCAATGAAACATTAAGCAAAATATTTGAAAGGAACTGCATAGTGCCTAACACACTTGCCTGCTAACCAGAAGGCTGGTGGTTCAAATCCACCAGCCACTCCTCAAAAGGAAGGTTGGGCAATCTACTTCCGTAGTGATACCGTCTGGGAAACCCAAGGAGGGGTCACTATGAGTAGGGTCTGACTCGACAGCAAACAACAACAACAACAATTTTCAGAACAACATGAATGAATCTCAAAAGCATTACGCTAAGTGAAAGATGCTATACTCAAAACGCTATATAATTTCATTCATATAACATTCAGGAAAAGAATGACAGAAAATACATAAGTGTTTTCCAGTTGCTTTTTTTTTCTTCTATTCTATGTTAATATGTAGAGTTCTAGTTCATTCTTTTTTAACTGTTAGTATTCTATCACATTAGTATCTCACTTTTCAAATATGTAGTCCCCTGCTGATGGACATTAGGTTGTTCCCAGTGTTTTATTGGCTTCTTCCTTTGTCTGCCTCACTTCCCCACTCCTTGCTAGTATTACTGGGATCACTTCCCAAATAAGCTATTAGCACTCCCATACCTGTGTTGGGGTCTTGTTTGAGCCAAGGCAGTTAGGGAGGGGTAGCTTCCCAAGCTCCTCATAGACCCTATGCATTCAGAGCTCTGAGTGAAGAGCTAGCCTGGGGTCATCTAAATAGGAAGAGGTGAAACCTCACCAGAGGCCATCAAGCTGGCTGCAGGACTTGGCAGGGTTTTGAAGGTCCATAGAAGGAGCTCTGGTAGCATAGTGCCTAAGGCACTTGACTGCTCACCAGAAGGCTGGCGGTTCAAGCCCACCAGCCACTCCTCGGAAGGAAGGTTGGGCAATCCTACTTCCGTAGTGATACTGCCTCGGAAACCCAAGGAGGGGTCGCTATGAGTCGGGGCCGACTCGACGGCAAACAACAACAACAAGTTAGGGAGAGGTAAGGGGAAGTTGATCAGCCAAAGAAAATGGGTGGCCATCCCTGAGGGCATGAGACAGACTGTGAGTTCTCCAGTCACAAACTACATTCCCAAAGGACAACTCATTGCCATCAAGCTGGGTCTGACTCATAGTGACCCCTCCTTGGGTTTCCAAAGCAGTATCACTACAGAAGAAAATTGCCCAATCTTCCTTCCAAGGAATGGCTGGTGGGGCAAAATTCATCATACCAAGAGGAAGCTACAGGATACCATCCCCAAGACCCCAAATCTTCTTTGCTAAATAAGCCATTGACCTCCTCTCATACACTCAAAGTCATCTTGCATAGGATTCTGGGAAAGGAGTGTGTATGGTCAGTAACTGCAACCCCTCTAAATGGATCTCAGATTCCATCTTATTTAGTCATGCTTGTAAGAACTGCAAGCCATTTTCCTTCTCTCTCCCTGTCACATATCCCCCTGCTCCCCCTGTCAAGTATTAACCACCTTTGCTGTAATATATTAACTCATCCTTAGCATAGTTTTAAGCGATAAATCTTGCCAACTGGCAGCATCTTATCAGAGCACACACAGGTGGTGGTCTGGGGCCCCATCCTGATTGGGACTTAACACCACCGAGTCTGAAGGCAGTCATGTAGCCCTCCATTCCCAGTCATATAGCCCCCATCCCTAATTCCTCAAACTCAGGTATAAATATCCCTTCAAAGTGGGAGGGGACTAGTGGTCATCTTGGATAGACTCTGGCCCACTGCCACTGGACGCTGAATTGCTAGCAACATTTGTAAGCCTGCTTTCTTTTATCCTTTTTCTTTTAAATCCTTTCTCTCCTGATTCTCTCTGTTTCTGTTCTGAATAAGCATTCATGTCTCTGTCTACGCCTCCAGAAAAGTTATTTGGGCTGCCGTTACCTACTCAGGGGGAAGTTTTAACCTCCTTAAATAATGCCCACGGAAGAGTGGAAGATGGAAAAATCTGAGAGACTGAGCACTGCTTCAAAGAATGCTTAAATGATCTAATTTTTGTTAGGTGCCATCAAGCTGGTTTCAACTCATAGTGACCCTTTGTACAACAGAAGAAATCACTGCCCAGTCCTGTGACATTCACACAAGCATTGCTATGTTTAAGCTCATTGTTATAGTCACTGTTTTAATCCTTCTCATTGAAGGTCTTCCTCTTTTTCACTGATCCTCTACTTTACCAAACATATCTTTGCCCCCTATATAATTTACTATATTCATGGACATATATGGAGCACAAATTAATAAATATGTAGAAATATTCTCGGCCAAACCTATATATATTCCTGGTGTAGTTCTATTCACCTTCCCATGCCTGTTCAGTTTGCCTATCTATGTATCTAACTACAGGTTATTATTACTGTTACTACAGAATTGTGCACATAATAATATTTAACTTTCTTCCCTTTAACTCTTGTATTTCTTCCAATGTCTTCCTTTGCTTTTATTGTTTTATGCTGATCTCCACCTTATCATAGTTTGACTTTCTCTTCACCCAAGTTAATATCCTTTTGTTAGTTATTTAAAGAAGTTCTGAAGACACAGTTCCTAAGACATTTGACTGCTAACCAGAAGGTTGGTGGTTGAAATCCACCAGCCACTTTGTGGAAGGAAGATGGGGCAATCTACTTCTGTAAAGAATTACTACCGTGCAAACCCAATGGGAGTTGCTGTGAGTCAGAATTGACTCCATGTAAGTTGATAGTGATTTATCGTCCCCTTACCTCCCATTAATCCCAGTCTCTCAAAGAATGTTTATTTCCATGTATAAACATTTTCTCAACTTTTTACAATAGTGGTCTCATACAATATTTGTCCTATTATGATTGACTAATGGCACATAACAACAACAATTTCACTCAGCATAATGTACTGTAAATTCATCCATATTATGAGGTATTTCACAGATTCATTATAATTCTTTAACCTTGCATAGTATTCATTGTGGGAGCTCTGGTAGCATAGTGCCTAAGGCATTTGACTACTAACCAGAATGCTGGCAGTTCAAACCCACCAGTCACTCCTTGGAAGGAAGATTGGCCAATCTACTTTTGTAGAGATACTGCCTTGGAAACTCAAGATGGGGGGGGGGGTCAGTATGAGCCAGATTCGACTCAACAGCAGTGAGTTTGGTTTTTTTGTTTTTAGTATTCATTGTGTGTATGTGCCATGGTTTATTTATCTATTCATCTGTTGATGAACTTAGGTTGTTTTCATCTTTTTGCTATTATGAATAATGTTGTGATGAACACGAGTGTGCATGTGTGTCACAGCACCTATTTTTGTAGGATATATTCCCAGTATTAGGATTTCTGAGTCATACAGTATTTCTATAGCCAATATTTTAAGGAAGCATTTTCCAGAGTAGTTGCATCAGTTTATATGCCATCAGTAGAGTATGAGGGCTCCAATCTCTCCACATCCTCATCAGCGTTTGTTATTTTCATTTTCTTTTTTAAAAAATTTGCTTTAATGCTGGAGTAAGATGATACCTCATTGCTGTTTTGATTTGCATGTCTCTAATGGCTAATGATTTTGAGCATTTCTTCATGTGTTTGTTGGCACCTGGAAGTCTTCTTTAGCACAGTGTCTATTCGTGTTCTCTGTTCATTTATTAATTAGATGGATTGTTTTTTGTTGTTGTTGTATTGAAGTTTTCTATAAATTTTAGAGAGTAGACCCTTATCAGATATGTCATTGCCAGATTTTTTTTCCCAGTCTGTAGGTTCTCTTTTTACTCTTTTCACTGGTAAAATCTTTTGATAAGCATAAATGTTTAATTTTTAGGAGGTTTCAGTGGTTTAGTTTACCTTCTGTTGTGTGTGTGTTTCATTACCTTTGATAGTTTATTTATGCCATGTATTAGGGCCCCTTATATTTCCCCTATTTTTTCTTTGATGATCTTTATAGTTTTAGGTTTTACATTTAGGTCTTCAATCCACATTCAGTTAGTTTTGGTATATAGCAAGAGACATGGATCTTATTTCATTTTTATGCAGATGGATATCCAGTTTTGCTAGCACTATATGTTAAAAAGCCTATCTCTTACTCATTAAATGCATTTTGGCCCTTTGTCAAAGATCAGCTCTCCATAGGTGGATGGATTTACTTCTGGGTTCTCAATTCTATTCCATTGGTCTGTGTGTCTATCATTGTGCAAACACTAGCTGTTTAGACTACTGTGACTGTATAATAGGTTTTGAGATTGGGAAGTGTAAGGCCTCTGCGGTGGTTATGGTTGTGTCTCAACTTGGCTAGGCCTGGTTGAGTGGCTGGGCAGCTGGATGTAGTTATTCCCCATGGTGAGATTAGTAACTTCATGGTGGAATATATTGGAGGAGCTGTGTAGCTGCGTTGGGTATGTGGTCTGCTTCCCATATAAAAGAAGCAGCTTTGGGAATAGTCTCTAGTTTGTGGCATGCTTGAACCCTGCACATAGCTGTGTCATTCAGCAGCCTGCCATGCTCTGCTGAACTTGGGACTTTCAATGGACTTGAATTAATGGCCTGTTGTGTGGTTTGGTAACATCTGGATTATGCCATTTTATTTGTCAACATTGGGCTTGTTAGCCTCAGCAGCCAGTAGCTGCCTGAGTGAAGAGATGCCTCTAGCTTCTTTGGGCTGGGAGCAAGAGGCAGAGCTGAACCTTAAGGTCAAGGGCTTTCACACAGCCCCTAGAGCCTGGCACTTTGAACTCGGACTTCCAACCTCCCAAACTGTAAGAGAATAAACTCCTGTTTGTTCAAGCTATTCCATTTGTGGTATATTCCTGTCAGAGTGGCACTAGGTAACCAAAAGAGCCTCTTTGTTCTTCTTTAGTGCTTTGCTTATTCCAGATCTATTTCCTTTCCATATAGAGTTGATGATTAGTTTTTCCATCTCTTCAAAGACTGGTGATGGAATCTGGATCAGAATTGTACTATATAATTAGATAATTTGGGGTAGAAAATTGACATTTTCATAATATTATGCCTTCCTATCCAAGAGCATGGTATACTCTCCAACTTATGTAGGTCTCTTTTGTTTTTTTTCTAATAGTTTTGCAGTTTTCTTTGTATAGATCTCTTATGTCTCTGGTTAGATTTATTCATAAATATTCCATCCTCTGCTGCTGTAGTGCCTAAGGCATTTGACTGCTAACCAGTAAGCTGGTGGTTCAAACCCACCAGCCACTCTTAGGAAGGAAGGTTGGGCAATCTACTTTCATAGTGACACTGCCTTAGAAACCCAAGGAGGGGTGGGTCACTATGAGTCAAAATTGACTCTATGGCAGTGATTCTGGTTTTTTTGTTTTTGTTTTTTCTTTTTGGTGTGTGTGGTTATTTTAAATGGCAATGTTTTCCTGATTTCCTTTTCAGAATTGTCTTTGTTGTTGTAGAGGAATATGACTGAACTTTGTACATTGTTCTTGTAACCTGCCACTTTGCTGAATCTTTCTATTTGTTCCAGTCGTTTTCTTGTCAAGGCTCTGGGGTTTTTATGCATAAGATCATATCAACTGCAAAAGGAGATAGTTTTACTTCTTCTTTGTCAATGTGGATGCCTTTTATTTCCCTTTCTTGACTTATTGCTCTGCGTAAGGCTGCCAATATTGTATTGAATAGCAAAACTCACTGCCATTGAGTTGATTCCAACTCATAATGACCCTCAATGGGTTACCGAGACTAAATCTTTATGGAACCTCACTGCCTCATCTTACTTCCACAGAGAGACTGGTGGCTTCAAATCACTGACCTTTTGGTTAGCAGCCAAATGCCTTAACCACTACACCACCAGAGCTTATTACTATATTGAATAGGAGCAGTAATAAAGGGCATTTTTGTCTGGTTCCCATTTGCAAGAGGAATGCTTTCAGTTCCTCCCCATCAAGACAAATATTGGTCATTGGTTTTGTGTATATGTTCTTAATTTTGTTGAGTAATTTCTCTTCTACTCCTATTTTGCTGAGTGTTTTTGTTGTTTTTTTTTAAATCAAGTTTGGGTGTTGGATTTTGTCAAATGCCTTTGTGCATTAATTGATCTGATAATATGGTTCTTTTCCTTTGGTTTTCATGTGGTGGACTGCATTGATTGTTTTTCTAATGTTAAACCCTCCTTACATACCTTGTATGAATCCCACTTGGTCATGATGTGTTATTTTTATTTATTTATTTATTTTTTTTTGATATGTTGTTGGTTTCGATTGGCTAGTATTTTGTCGAGAATTTTTGCATCTATGTTCATGATGTATATTGGTCTATACTTTTCTATAGTCTTTGCTGGGTTTTGGCATTAAGGTTATGCTTGCTTCATAGAATGGGTATGGGAGTATGCTATCCTTTTCCAAGTTCTGGAATAGTTTGAGTAGAATTGGAGTCAATGTTTCTATCAGTATTTGGTAGAATTTGCCAATGAAACCATCTGTTTTGGTTCACTAGTACTGCTATAACAGATATAACACAAATGTATAGTTTTAACAAACAGAGATCTATTCTCTTACAGACTAGAAGTCCAAGTTCAAAGTGCCAGTTCAAGGGGCTGAGTGAAATCCCTTTGACCTTGGGCTTCAGCTCTGCCTCTTGCTCCCAGACAACTGAAGCTGAAGGCTTCTCTTAACTTAGGCAGCTGTTGACTACTGAGGCTGACAATCACAAGGTCAACAAGTAAAATAGCACAATCCCAAAATTAGCAGGCAATATGGCAGGCCACTAGTTAATCAGTTCCAAGATCAGCAGACAACTTGGCAGACCACTGATGACTTGACCAAATGCAGGATCCAGATGTGCCAAGAAACTACAGATCCTCCTCAAAGCTTCTTCTTATATACGGGAAGTAGACCACAACCCTAAGGCAGCTACTTAACTGCTCACAGCAGATTCCACCATGGAGTTGATTACCAGGATCATCATGGGGAATAACTACATCCAGTTGCCCGGCCACTCAAACCAGGCCCAACCAAATTGACATACAACCTTAATTACCACACCTTCCGAGACAGGATTTTTTTAAGACCTGTTCAATTTCTTCTTTTGTGATGGATCTCAAATTTTCTATCTCACATGTCTTAGTTTGGATAGGTAATACGTTTCTAGAAATATGTCCATTTCTTCTAAGTTTTCAAATTTGTTGGAGTGCATTTCTTCATAGTATGGTATTATTATCCTTTTTATTTCCATAAGTTCTGTCATGACATCACCTATTTCATTTCTTATTTGTATTAATCTTCTTCTTTTCCTTTGCTAAATTTGTGAATGGTTTGTCAATTTTATCAATCCTTTCAAAGAACACCTTCTAGTCTTGTGGATTCTTTCTATTGTTTTCTGTTTCATTTATTTCTGCTTGAATCTTTATCATTTCTTTTCTTCTCAAGACTGTTGGCTTTTTTTCTTTTAATGTTCTTTTTCTAACTTTTGGAAATGTTGAGTGAAGGTGTTGATTGCTATAAATTGTCCTCTGAGCATGCTTTTACTGTGTCCTAAAGATACTGGTACTTACTCATCTATACCAATAAATTTAGAAGATGGCTACCTGGCCAACTGACTGGAAGAGATCCTTATTTGTACCCATTCCAAAGAAAGGTAATCCCACAGAATGTGGAAATTGTTGAACAATATCATTAATATCAAACAAGTAAGATTTTGCTGAAGATAATTTAAAAATGGTTGCAGCAGTATATTGATAGGGAATTTCCAGAAATGCAAGGCAGATTCAGAAGAAGACATGGAACGAGGGATATTGCTGCTGATGTCAGATGGATCTTGGCTGAAAGCTAAGAATACCAGAAAGATGTTTACTTTTGTTTTTATTGAATATGCAAAGGCATTCAACCATGCAGATCATAACAAATTATGGATAATATTGTGAAAAATGTGAATTCCTGAACACTTAATTGTGCCCATGAGGAACCTGTACATAGAGCAGGAGGCTGTCATTCAAACAGAACAAGGGGATACTGCATGGTTTAAAATCAGAAAGGGAGTATGTCAGGGTTGTACCCTTTCATCATATTTATTCAGTCTGTATGCTGAGCAAATAATCCAAGAAGCTGGACTATATGAAGAAGAACATGGCATCAGGACTGGAGGAAGAACAATTAACAACCTGTGATATGCAGATGACACAACTTTGATTGCTGAAAGTGAAGATGACTTGAAGCATTTACTGAGGAAGATTAAAGATTTTAGTCTGCAATATGGATTACACCTCAACACAAAGAAAACAAAAATCCTCACAACTGGACAATAAGCAGCATCATGATAAATGGAGAGAAGATTGGAGTTGTCAAAGATGTCATATTACTTGGTTCCACAATCAACACCAATGGAAGCAGCATTCAAGACAACGTATTGCTCTGGGCAAATCTGCTGCAAAAGACCTCTTTAAAGGGCTGAAGAGCAAAGATGTCTCTCTAAAGACTAAGGTGTGCCTAACCCAAGCCATGGTGTTTTCATTCACCTCATATGCATGTGAAATCTGGGCAATGAATAAGGAAAACTGAAGAACTACATCATTCTGTAACTACATTATTGATGCTTTTGAGTTGTGGTATGGGCAAAGAATGCTGAAAGTACCATAGACTGCTAAAAGAACTAAAAAATCTGTCCTGGAAGAAGTGCAGCCAGAATGCTTCTTGGAAGTGAGAATGGACAAATTTCATCTGACCTACTTTGGTCATGTTGTCACAAGAGACCATTCCCTGGAAAAGGAAATCATGCTTGGTAAAGTGGAGAGTCAGGAAAAAAGGGGAAGGCCCTCAATGAAATGGACTGCAATGATGGGCTCAGGTATAGCAAGGATTGTGAGGCTGGCACAGGATTGGGCAGTATTTTGTTCTGTTGTACAGAGGGTCACTATGAATCAGAGCTGACTTGACAGCTCCTAACAAAAACAACAAAAGATATTGGTATGTTGTGCTTTCATTGTCATTTGATTCAAGGAATTTTTTATTTCCTCTATTACCCAGTAGATTTTAAGCAGAGTGTTATTCAGTATCCTTATATTTTAGTTTTTTCCTTGCTCTTCCTGTTGTAGATTTCTAATTTGATAGCACTGTGATATTATCTGTTTCAGCCCCACCAGCCAGCCCTCAGAAGAAAGACTGGGCAATCTACTTCCATAGAGATACCACCTCAGAAACCCTAAGAGGGGTCACTATGAGTTGAATCGACTTGATGACAGTGAGTTTGTTTTTGGTGATCTGAGAAGATGCTTTGTAGTATTTCAATATTTCTAAATTTACAGAAGCTTGTCTTTTGCCCCAACATATGGTTTTATCTGGAGAATGTTCCATGTGCACTGGAAAAGAATGTATATTGTGCTGTCTCTGGTTGGAATGTTATGTACACATCTATGAGGTCTGGTTGGTTGATTCCTTTGTTTAGATATTCTGGATATTTGTTGAGTTTCTTTCTAGTTCTGTTCTTTATCAATGGTGGTTATTAAAGTTTCTTACTATTTTTGTGGAATTGCCTATTTTCAATTCTGTTAAAGTTTGATTTATGTATTTTGTGGCTATTTTATCAGGTGTGTAGATATTTATTATGGTTACTGTGGTGGTTAAGTTTGTGTGTCAGCTTGGCTGGGCCTGGTTGAATGGCTGGGCAACTGGTGGTAATTATTCCCCATGATGAGACTAGCAATCAGCTCTATGGTGGGATCTATGACAAGCACCTGAGTAGCAGCTGATTTGGGTATGTGGTCTTCTTCCTGTATACAAGAATGGTCTTGGCAATGGTCTCTAACTTATAGCATGCTTGAATCCTGCACGTAGCTGTGTCATTGTTCAGCAGCCTGCCATGCACTGCCAACCTTGGGACTTACAATGGACTTGAATTAATGGCCAGCTGTGAGGTTTGGTAACATTGGGACTGTGCCATTTTATTTGTCAATATTGGGCTTGTTAGCCTCAGCAGCCAGTAGCTGCCTGAGTCAAGAGATACCTCTAGCTTCAGTGGGCCGGAAGGAAGAGGCAGAGCTGAAGCCCAAGGTCAAGGGGCTTTCACATAGCCCCTAGGACCTGGCACTTTGAACTCGGACTTCTAGTCTTCCAAACTGTAAGAGAATAAACTTTTTGTTCAAGCCATCCCATTTGTGGTATATTTCTGTCAGAGTGGCACTAAGTAAACTATGTTCTCTTGTTGGATTGACCCTTTAATCATTGTATAATGCCTGTCTTTTCTCTTTGCTGTTTTTGCCTTAAATCTATTTTATCAAAAATTAATATTGCTACCCCTGCTGTTTTTCAATTGTCATTTGCTTGATATATGTTTTTCCATCCTTTAATTTTTTTTTTTTTTTTTAGCTTATTTTTGCTTTTGTGTAAGGTATTTTTCCTGTGGAAAGCACTGATGGGTCATGTTTTCTTATCCATTCTGCTTCATTTAATTTAGTTCATTTACATTCAACGTACTAATCAACAGGTATGAATTTACTGCTGTCATTTTTTTGCATGTGGTGTGGATAGTTTCTTTGCTCCATATATTTTTCTGTGACAAGTCATTTTCTTTATGGATTTTTTTTTTTTTCTTCATTGCTGTTGTTTTAGAGTTTACTGAGACTTTATGATTTTCTTGTGTTTTAGTGAGAAGGGTTATTAATTTTCTTTGAAGTTACTCTGTAATTTATTATTTCCCAAGTTTAAAACTGTCCTTTTTATCTTGATATCATCTTGACTTCTCCCTTTGGAAATGCTGCAACTACATCATTTATTCCCTCTTTTTGCTTTATAATTGCCATCATTTACAAATTCCTATCTCTGGCTCCCTTTCTTTCTAATTGTAGGGTTTTTTTGTTTGTTTGTTTGTTTTTTGTTTTTTTTTGATACTTCTATATATGGGTTGATTTTCAGGTGATGTTGTCATGTGTCTTACCTTCAGTTGCTGTCTGACATTGTCACTTCTGTCAGACAGACTCCCTTTACCATTTTTTATAAGGTTAATCTGGTTTTTACAAATTTCCTTAATTTCTGTTTATCTGAGACTGTCCCAATTTCACCATTGTATTTGAGGGAGAGTTTTGCTGGATAGACTGTTTTTATTTTTTCATGGTTTCATATATGTCATCCCATTGCCTTCTTGCCTGCATTGGGTGTTCCAAGAAATCAGAGTTAGTCTTGTTGGTTCTTCTTTAAGGTAAATTTTTGTTCTTGAAAGTTTTGGAAAACTTGATTATGATATGTCTTGGTGATTTTTTGGGGGGTCTATCCTATCTAGAATTTGTTACAATTTCTAAATGTATATCTTCTCATCTTTCATGATATTAGGGAAATCTTCTTCTGTGGTAGTTCGTGTGTCAACTTGGCTAGTCCTGGTGGAGTGGCTGGGCAGCTGGTGGTAGTTATTCCCCATGATGAGACCGGCAATCAACTCCATGGTGGGATCTACCATAAGCAGCTGAGTAGCTGCCTTTGGGATGTACATAAGGAGAAGCCTTGGGAATGGTCTCTAGCCTATGGCACACTTGAACCCTGTATGTAGCCATGTCGTTGCTCAGCAGCCTGCTATGCTTTGCCAACCTTGGGACTTACAATGGACTTAAGTTAATGGCTTGCTGTGTGGCTTGGTAACATCAGGGCTGTGCCTTTTTATTTTTCAAGCTTGGGGCTACTCACCCTCAGCAGCCAGCAGCTGTCTGAGTGAAGAAAAGCCTCTCGCTTCAATGGGCCTGGAGCTGGAGGCAGAGCTGAAGCCCAAGACTGAGGGGCTTTCACCCAGCCCCTAGAGCCTGGCACTTTGAACTTGAACTTAAAGCCTCCAAATTGTAAGAATAAACTCCTGTTTGTTAAGGTCATCCCATTTCTGGTATATTTCTATCAGAGTGGCACTAGGTAACCAGAGCATCTTCCAATAAGTCTTTGACAACTTTCTTGGTGCTTGTTTGCCTCTTCCTATTCTGGAATTATGATCACATCTAAGTTATTCCTCTTGATGGAGTGCTACATAATACTTAGGCTTTCTTCATTTTTTCTCATTGTTTTTGCTGATTGTTTCTCTAGCAGATTAATATTAAGAGATTTGTCATCAATTTTGTGAATTCTGTCTTCCATTGATTCATTTATACTCTTTTGCCATTCTAGTGCATTATCTATATTTCTAAATTTTTGATTAATATTGTGAATTTCTATTTGCTATTTTGTGTGGTGTCTAATTTTACATTTATTTTGTCAATTTGTTTTTGTTTTGTTTTCCTGAATTCTTCTAGATTTTTGTCTGTGTTTTCTCTGATTTTGTCTGTGGTTTTCTTCATCTCCTTCTTTACCTGCTGGAAAAAACCTAAGTATAAATCTTCTGAATTCCTCATGAGGTATTTCTGATAGCATTTCTTCCTGTAGAAGATTTTTTGGCCCTGTATTTTGGTTGCTTTTGAGCCATCTTGTCCTTCTTTTTGTGTATTATTTGAAGTTGTCTGTTGTCTCTGGACATTGTGGTGTTACTGTAACAATTTTTTGATGGTATGTTGGTTTGTTTCACTCTGATTTTTTGTTTTGTTTAGTTCTAATACATCCAGGCAATGGGGCAGGTGTGGTACTTTAGTCACTAGTTTGGCAGCACTGGAGCACTTGCCACCTGTCTCTGTGTGGATGTGGTAGCAGGTGGGAGTGTCAGCATGAGTCTCTGATCATAGGTTGTGCTGAACAGCTGAGGGCAGGCTTAGAAGGTGTTGACTGCTATCTGTGGTCAATCCAATAGTGAGGCAGCAGGTGTGGTGGGTGTGGCTGGGTAGTGTAGCTGGCTCCCAACTTCTGGGGGAAAATATCCAAAAAAGGAAGGGAAAGAGGAAGAAAAAAAGAAAAACAATTGAGGATGGAAAAAGAAGACTCAAGAAGAATGAAAAAAATAAAAAGAAAATGAAAGAAAACAACAAATATAGCACAGTATTGGTACAAGCATTAGCTGCTAAACACAGTTGAGATGGGGATGCAGCACTCACTCCATGAAGTATATACCACTGAATACAGAGGGTCAGGGTGCTGCTGAATGTGGAGTTGACAGGGAGCAGGGCCTCTACTTTGCAGTATGAAAAAGAAAGAGAGAAGAGAAAGAAAAAAGAGAAAAACAAAGAGAAGGGGAAAAAATTAAGAAGAAGGATAAAGAGAGAGAGAAAGAGCACAGTGCTGGAGAAAGTGCTATCCACCAAACATGGCTGCAGCAGGAATGCAGTGGTTGCTCCATGGAAGCTTATCGGGGAGAGGTATGGGCAGTTGCTGCCAATCGTGGAGGCAGTGGGGGATGAGACATCAGTTCCATGAAATCAAAAATAACATATAAATAAGTAAATGGGTGAGGGAAGAGAAAATTTAAAAAAGGGGAAGGGAGAGGGTAAAATTAAGAAAGACAAATAAAGAAGGAAAAAAAGTGGAACAGCACTGGCATTGGGGTGGTTTGACCAGCTGCTGGGGGTGGGGCATGCATGCCTCTTGTCCCCAGGAGGTTGTGAAAGGTAAGGTGGGAGTCCACATTTCTAATTGCTTATTACTGATGAGGGTGCTGATGCAGTCCTTGGTGTGTGAAACTGGTTCTCTGGTTTCTGCTCCAATCAGAATACTACTTGCAATAATTCGAAATGGCCACTCTGTGCTGGTTGATTGTTCACTGGTCTGTATGCCTCCTTTTTTGCTGATTTCATTCAGTCTCTTTCTCTAAACAGTATTTGCTCTACTTCTTTATCCTTTCCTTTGAAGCTCTGAATTCTAGGATTGTCATCCATATGAGTTTCCTTTGGTTTCGTGAGTCTTTATTGTTGAAGGTCTGGATAGTGTATCTGCGTAGTCTGTCATCTTGGACCAGGACTGATCTTTAAAGAGGTCTTTGGCAGCAGAGTTGCCCAATGTAATACATCATTTGATTTCTTCGTTGCTGCTTCCATGAGTGTTGATAGTGGATCCAAGTAAAATGAAATCCTTGACAACTTCAATATTTTCTCTGTTTACTGGGGTGATATGATCAAATTAGCAGAACTAAAAGTTAATTGCTTTCTCCTGCTCATGGGTAGTAGAAGGTTCAGGATCAAGGTAAAACAATAAAAGGAGCTCTCTTTTTTCTCCACTAAGGTGTGCTGTGTGCCTGTGAGATGGGGATCCAGACTCTTAAATTTCAAAATCTAGAAGTATTACCTGCCACCACTGATGGGTAGAGATATGAAGCTCATTTAACATTATCTTCAGAATACCTGGATTTGAATTGGTCTTTTCAGTCCTAGCACACTTTCAGGGGTGGCTCTTGGTTGTTTCATGATTCCTCTCCACTTGTGAATTCTGGCTTGACTTCTAGGAATAGGGTGTTAAGCAACGAGGCCAAGTTTTTTATGGGGCTGTGGCTCTTCTGCCAATGTATCAAAATGCACAAAGCCACTTGTAGTCTGCTATGCTTTGTGCACCACTCAAATGGCTTATCCTCCAAATTGTAAGGCAGGGAAAGTATGACCACATTCAGCTCTGTGGGATCCACTCCAGTCTCTCAGGCAGTTCTGGGTGAGCTACCAGCCTCCCTGCAAAGCTAGCAAACAACTGCCACTGGAAATTGCCTATGAATGCAAAGACAGCTTGTAAGCCTTAAAACTTTAGCTTTTGACTAAACAGCAACACAGGTATGATTAACGGGGTGGTGGGAGGGCAAGGGAAAATAGGAGACACA
Source organism: Orycteropus afer afer (assembly GCF_000298275.1). Lineage (NCBI taxonomy): Eukaryota > Metazoa > Chordata > Mammalia > Tubulidentata > Orycteropodidae > Orycteropus > Orycteropus afer. The sequence continues at coordinate 253,860 of NW_006922086.1, read as the reverse complement.
CTATTCTAAAGAAAACAGGAGGCTACTATAAGAAATGTTCACAGCACCTTCCTGTTGGCAGAAGTTTAATTACTCTTTCCCAGCCAGCTGGGATCTCAAATGCTTGGCTGACAATGCTTCTGTCCTCTGGGTCCATTCAAGGAAGCAGTTTGAACCCTCTTGCTTGAGTAAACACACCCTGAGTATCGGTTTCTATAGCCTAAGCAATATTGTAGAATAAGGCTCCAAACCATTTCCTCTACTGACAGAAAAGTGAATTTTCATTAGGATAAGCTCCAAATGCAAGATCAGAGGCCAATCTGCAGCAAATGTGTATGTGTGTGTATGTGTATGTAGAATTGTAACCAGGGACAGATTACCCAGTAAAGAAGGTAAACAGATAAAGTGAAACCCATTTGAAATTGTTCACTACAGATTAGTGAGTAAGTACAAGTAAATCCATGCTTATCCTGCTTCCTGAATACTCCATCCCTATTAGGGATTGTAAATTTGAAAAGAGGTTTTGATTCTGTAAATTGGTGTGGAGTTGTGAAAGAGATGGATGCCAGCCATATCTAGAAGTAGACTCTTTGATATGGTGAAAAAATGTGATATTATTCACTACAGATTAGTAAATAAGCACAAGTAAACTCGTGCTTACCTCACTAATTGGGTAATCTTACACTGACCATACCCATTGGAGCAGCAACAGCAACACCATTAATGGAGATTAGGCAGTGAGCCTCTTCTAAATGCCAAACATTAGTGTGCCTTGGGCAACTCTCCATTGTCCTTGTCCTCATGGTATGTAGGGAGGAAATGCAGTTAAGAGGAGAAAATTGTCCCCAATAGTAATCCTACAAGTGATAACTGGCTGAGCCAGGAAGCCAAAATTGAAATTCACTATACTCAAACTAGTTTTTAATCTATATTCCTTGTGTGTCTGTGTGCGTGTCTCTTTGTCCTTGCCTCTCTGTGTCTATTTCTGTTGCCCTGTCTCTCCCTCTCTGTCTCTGGATTTCATTATCTTCAAAATCTTTGGTTTACAAACCAAAAATTGAGACACATAGTTGACAATTTTTTCCAAAGGCCTAATATCAAGTCACTTAATTCATAATTTTAATTTTAAAATAAAGACTGTTGTAGAATTCTGTATTGTCTCAGAAAATGGGGATGCACCATTGCTCTATTTCAGGTGTTTTTCACCTGCTGTAGATTTGGTTTCCTGCTTGAACAGGGTGGATGGGTTGTAATTTTTTCACCCTTATTTACATAATTTTGTCAGTATAACCTTTGTGTTTAGTTCCCCTTTCCCCTTGCACTGGCACACAAGCACAGTGACCTTTCTTTGTAAATCTCTGTGGTGCTAAATCTCCTTTACAGAACTTTTCCCCTTACCTCTCCTAACACTGACTCTGATTCCAGTTCCAGAAACACAGTTGAGGAACAAGGAGAAGGGAGAAATAAAAGTTGCTGCCTTTTACCCTCTATTTCCACCCAAATAAACAGTACTTTAAAGTTCAGTTGAGTGCCTTTTTCCTCTCAGCATCACAGGCAATGCAAAAAAACAAAACCAAAAAACAAACTTACTGCCACTGAGTGGATTCCAACTCATAGCTACCCCCCACTGAGCTTCTGAGGTGGTAAATCTTTACAGATGTAGACTGCCCCACCAACCTCTTGGTTAGCAGTCAAATGCCTTAAGCACAGCACCACCAGCGCTCCTTATCATTTATGAAACCATAACTTATCTTTCCTCCAGATCCCTCTACCTCCTTTGTTCCTTCTACAACAAAGGAGAAATACCTAGTAGGCTGTCCCATCTAATTTCGACCATCTCTTGCTGAAAAACTCATTCATTGCTATCAGACACAATTTGTTTTCCTTTTTAAAGGCAATGTTAATGAATGCTTAATTGTCTATTTCCACAAGCATTTAAATTGTATTTCTGATCCTACAAGTGAATCTAAATTGTATTTCTGATCCTACAAGTTATACCTGTGGTTGGTTTCAATCACATCAATTTTATCTTGCATAGCAATCATACTGCAAATATATTCACATTCCATACCAAGTATTGAAAAGAAAAAAAGAGGCTACAAAGTTATTTAATGTGGATTCGTTTTCTGTAGCCAGTTTCTCATTAAAGGTTCCTGTAGGACAATTTCACATGGCTTATTTCTATGTGCCCACTATCACCACAGTCTCAGTACCATCTCCTAAAATTGGTACTGGGAGACTAAGATTATCTAACATTATTACTAAAAGTGGTTGTGTATCTTAGAGAATGAGGCACTTGTAGTTCAGTGGTAGAATTCTTGCCTTCCATAATGGGAGACCAGGGTTTGATTCCCAGCAAATGCACCTCATGCACAGCCACCACTCATCTGCAGTGGAAATGTGTGTGTTGCTATGATGCTGAACAGGTTTCAGCAGAGCTTCCAGACTAAACTAGGAAGAAAGATATGGTGATTTACTTCCAAAAACAGTCAATAAGAACCGTGGGAACACAGATTCACAATGGTCCTACTGGGCAGCATTTTTTTCTGTCGTACATGAGGTCACCATGGGTCAGGGCTGACTCAATGGCAGCTAACAGCAACAACAATAATTTCACGGAATGGAACCCACTTCTTCGTGGGTTTCTGTGGGATTTTCCACTGCTCTAGAGTAAGAATACAGAGAAAATTACTCAAAGATATTTGCTAAAAGGTAAACTTTAATCATCTAAATTGGACTGTTCTTCATAAATCAGGTTATGTAATATGCCTGTCACCTCTAAAGGCTCCAAGTCTATGCCAAACTGTGTTTGTTTGACATGCTTTTGATATGGTGCCTAGCATCAGGATGGATCTCCCTACAATGGCAACTTCATTCTGGCACTGTCTTTGCTGAGATCCTATGTTCAGGCCTCACTTAAACCAGGACACTCTGGGGCATCACTCTCCCCATCTACTATCTAAAGCAATTCTACACTGGTAACCAGTCAGTGAAGCCTCCAAGGATAAGGTGAGTTGTTGTTGTTGTTGTTATTTGCCGTCCAGTTAGACCTAACTCATAGCAATCTCTCCTTGGGTTTCCAAGGCAGTATCACTACAGAAGTAGATTGCCCAACCTTCCTTCTGAGGAGTGGCTGATGGGTTTGAACCATCAGCCTTCTGGTTAGCAGTCAAATGCCTTAGGCATAATAACAGCCACAGCTAACATTTCTGAAGCACTTCTCAAGTACTGAGTAAAACTCCAAGGGCTTTAGAGGGTCATCCATTGCATCCTCCCAGCAGCTCTGTATGACAGCAGAGCCTGCCTGAGTCCAGCAGGTAGAGGTGGCATCCAAGAAGCCCAACTGAAAGGCTTTTAGTGAAAGTGCATTTATAGAGGTGAGGGCAGGATTGAAGGACACATGGGATGGTGAATGCCTAGCAAACAGCAACCGTGGGAGGTCTTTACCAACCCTGACAAGGAAATAGTCTGATGAGAGCAGGAGTCATGGAAGAGGGTCTGTTTGGCAGACCTCAGGTGGAAAGGTTCAGCCTGAAGAGAGGTGTGGGGGAGGGGGAAGGGGAAAGGAGGAAGGAATAGATATGATACCCCTGGCCTCTCTCCTTTCCCACCTTCCAACCTATGCCAGCGGTTTCTCTTGGCCGCATCCAAATGGCAGGCAAGAGGTGAGGAGCCAGGGGACACAACCTGGAGAGGCCAGCCCTCTGGCACAAAGCATGGCAAAAATGGCCAGAGAGGGGTTTGGGTAAACAAATGTATAAAACCAGCACAGTATAGTAACTTATTTTCATCCCTATATGAAATGGTCATGTAAAAAAGGGGCAACTGACACTCAGAGAGTACTAGTTTGCTAACTAAAAGGTTAAAAGTTTAAGTCTATCCAGAGTTACCTTGGAAGAAAAGCCTACTGGTGTACTTCTATAAAACCAACCATTGAAAACTCTATGAAGTGCAGTTCTAATCTGACACAGGGGTCACCATGTGTTGGAATTGACTAGATGACAACTTTTTTTAGTAAATGGCTAAGGTAGAGATACAGACTCAGGCTGTCTGACTTGGAAGCCCCTTATTTAAGGTCTTCAATGTAGCCTCAGCCCCTTCCCCCTTCAGACCAAGGAGTTCTGAGCCATAAATATTGTCCACATCTTTTCTCTTCCCTGTGACAAGTAGCTTAGGGCCCAGAGTCTCTTTCCTTGGCCAGGTTTCTGTGCTAAGAAAGGAATTTCAACATGTCACACTCAATAGATTATTCTGAAACTGTGAAACCACAGACTTGATTTGGGTTTCATCTTTAAGAGCATAACATGCAGCAATTGACTACTGTCTTCATGAGAGAAAGACTTCTCCCTCACATTCCTTCTCCCATTGCTGGAAAGCTGGCACCTGGGTAGGCACCATGCCCCAATCACCTCTCACTCTACAAGGCCTTAAGTGGTGCCTAGCATATGGTAGTGGCTCAACACATATTTATTACTTCTGCTAAACCAATATTCTGATGGGACAGAACTCCAGTGTCAAAGGCAAGAGGGAGAACTAAGCAAAGAAACAAGAGCTCCCCATAACTTTTGACTAATTCCTGCTGAATCTTGTTTTTGGATGTAAAAGCAGGTAGTTGTTCTGATAACTTACACTGTTTGGACAATAGTGGCACCTCTGTGAATTGCTTCTTTGTGTAAACCACAAGGAACTTGGAAAGATATGACACAGCTTTTTGTGGTTCATCAGCCTGGGTCAATTTGAGCGACAAAATAAATTCTGATAATAATGGATTATAACCCATGTTGTTGTTAGGTCCCGTCACGTCGACTCTGACTCACAGCCACCCTAAGTACAACAAAACAAAACATTGCCCAGTCCTGTGCCAGCCTCACAATCCTTGCACTACCTGAGTCCATCGTTGCAGCCATGGTGCCAATCCATCTCGTTGAGTGCCTTCCCCTTTTTCATTGACCCTCCACTTTACCAAGCATGATATCTTTCTCCAGGGAATGGTTCCTTCTGAAAACATGACCAAAGTAGGTCTGATGAAGTCCGGCCATTCTTGCTTCCAAGGAGCATTCTGGCTGCACTTCTTCCAGGACAGATTTGTTAGTTCCTCTGGCAGTCCATGGTACTGTCAGTATTCTTCGCCAACACCACAACTCAAAAGCATCAACTCTTCTTCAGTCTTCCTTATTCATTGTTCAGCTTTCACATGAATATGAGGTGACTGAAAACACCATGGCTTGGGTTAGGCACACCCTAGTCTTCAGAGAGACATCTTGGCTCTTCAGCTCTTTAAAGAGGTCTTTTGCAGCAGATTTGCCTAGTGCAATACATTGTCTGATTTCTTGATTGCTGCTTCCATGGGTGTTGACTGTGGAACTAAGCAATATTAAATCTTTGACAAATTCAATCTTTTCTGCATTTATCATGATGCTGCTTATTGGTCCAGTTGTGAGGATTTTCATTTTCTTTATGTTGAGGTGTAATCCATACTTCAGACTGTATTCTTTAATCTTCATCAGTAAGTGCTTCAAGTCATCTTCACAGAATACAATAAATATCCACAAATTTATACAGATATAAAAAATAATGAAATGAATACATAGGGAGACAGGAGCACTCTTGGTTGTAGCAGAATTCTACTTAAAACATGCAGAAGGAATATTGGAAATAGAACAATTATCATTTGGCAAAACACCGTGTAATAATTGTTCCAGCAAGAAACATCAATGGATGCTAAAGTTAATGGATAAAATATGGAAGACAAATTATTTGCATAGTTTCAAAGTAGAGTCCTACTTGTAATTTTTAATTCCTTTGCAGTTTAGAGAATTGGGAGGCACCACCTTACTCAAATTATCAAAGTTAACATCTCCACTAACCCAATTTAGGCATTTTCTATCTTCCAACATGATACATTCAGAAGGGCACAGAATCATTTTGGTATATTCGTACCAGGAATGTATGACCTGAAAATCATGAAGAAGCATCAGACAACCCCAAATTGAGGGACAATCTCTGAAATACTGCCTACAACCCCTCAAAGTGTCAGGGTCATGAAAGATAAAGAAAGACCAAAGAACTATCCCAGGCTGGAGGAAACTAAGGAGGTACAACACCAAAATGCAATGTAGGTCTTTGAGTGTATCCTGGACTAGAAAAATAGGAGACTAGTGAGTGGTACATTTAGCAAAATATAAATAGAATCTGTAGATTAGTTAATAGTACTGTATCAATGTTAATTTCCTGGTTTTGATAATTATGTAATGTTTATATGAAATATTAATACTATAGGAAGTTGAGTGAAGTGTATAGAGAAATCTCTACCCTGATTTTGTAACTTTTTGTATAATTATTTGAAATTTAACATGATTCATTAAAAATAAACTAACTCTTCCATGAAATACATTATGTGTCTGAATTATGATTGAACTTAAAAATGGGTTTATATAACTTAAAAGAATTTTGTTGCATTCTTTTGCCTCTTTTCTACATGATCAGTCTCTTCATTTTAATTCATTACATGAAAGCAGATTCTAAGACTATTCATCTGCTCATATCTTGAAGATTCCATCTCTACTTCTCTATTGCTTTCAGCTGGACCTTACATTATTTTTTCTTTCCTATACCTCTCTCATTCTTCACCAAAAGAGATGAATGGATGGAAGAGGAGAAGAATAATGACTGCAGCCAAAGAACCATGCTCAGCTGGCTCTTGATAACCCACATGGGCAGAGACAGGGAAAAATTGGGCTGGGTGAAAAAGCTGTTTGGAAGAAAGACTCCAGAGGTCAAAGAGGAAGGATAAGAAGGCTCCTTTGTAATGTGCAAGCAAGGCAACATCATCTTAAGGAGTTCAGAATATGTACCTCTTGAGGGAGAAAACCAGGAGGACATATCCCAACAGAAACACTCTGAGGTGGCTGAGATGTGGCTTGATATAGCTGATGCTACATTTCTTCCAGGAGAGGTTTCCAACAGGGAGACAAACTTGTCTGTTTGTCCTACCATGGTGACATGTTGATGCGAATTTTGAGGCTGAGCCACTGGTGTTTCAAACCCAGCGGGATGCACATGGTGCACAGGTATCAGCCCAGCTTAAAGACTAAGAGACTGGGAAGAAGGAAGAGGCCATCCACTTCTCAAAGAATTGTCCAGGGAAAACCTTATGAATAGCAAAGAAACACTGTCTGATACATTACCGTGCAACTTTATGAATAGTCCAGTAGGTTAGAAGGCTCTCAAAATAAGACTGGGAAAGAACTGCATCATCAGAGTAAACCCAGCCTTAGTCATATAGATAAGGTAAAGCTTTTGAGACCTCCATTTGTTGATGTGGCACCACTCAGATTGAAGAGAAACAGCTGCAGACATCCCTTAATCATCGGAACATGGAATGTACGAAGTGTGAATCTAGGAAAATTGGAAGTTGTCAAAAATGAAATGGAATGCATAAAGATTGATATCCTCAGCATTAGTGAGCTGAAATGGACTGATTTTGGCCATTTTGAATCAGACAACCATGTGATCTACTATGCCAGGAA
>NW_006922086.1:235535-244102 GCF_000298275.1 Orycteropus afer afer | reverse complement strand
AGAGCTGGACAATGAATAAGGAAGACTGAAGAAGAGTTGATGCTTTTGAGTTGTGGTGCTGGTGAAGAATGCTGAAAGTACCATGGACTGCTAAAGGAACTAACAGATCTGTCCTGGAGGAAGTTCACCCGAAATGCTCCTTGGAAGTGAGAATGGCCAGACTTCATCTCACTTACTTTGGTCATGTTGTCAGAAGGGACCATTCCCTAGGTGAAGGATGTCATGCTTGGTAGGGTGGAGAATCGACGAAAGAGGGGAAGGCCTTCAACGAGATGGATTGGCACGGTGGCTGCGACAATGGGCTCAAGTACAGCAAGGATCATGGAGCTGGTATGGGATCGGGCAGTGTTTCATTCTGCTGTGCACAGACGGGGGTCACTGTAAGTCAGAAATGACTTGACGGCACCTAATAACAACAACATTTCTTCTCAGAGGTCACTGGTAGACAGTTCTCCTCCAATTTTGAGACAGTTTCTGCATCTTTGTGCCCAAGGGTGTTTCTCTGGCCAGCACAGAGCAGTCTGCAAGTGCCAGTGAACTGAAGTTAAAGTCCAAGGCACAAACTTCACCCAATAAGGGATGGGAATTGATGGCTAAATATCCCAGTTTCCTTGTCTCTCAGTAGGAAGACAATGTGTTGTATTCCAGACGCTTCCTTAGTGGGACTCCAGTGGTACTGAGCTCCTGTTGCCCACTACAATAGCCTGTTCATGAACAGACCTACATTAAATTTCCTCCCTTCCCTGATACCTTTCTGTTCCTTCACTGTGCTTCCTGCAATCACCTTTTAATTGGCTATTCATATCCAAATCCTTGTCTCAGGGCCTGCCTTAAGAATGACCCCAGCTAAAATACCAACTGCACAAAAACAAATGCCGTAGGATCTCTCTGTTGGGACAGACCACCTCTAACTCCTCGTTTTCTCTCAGGCTTGCATTTCTTAGTCCTTGGGAGTCAAGACAGTCATGGCACCCAATTTTGTTTCCCTCTACCATTTCCTAAATTTGAGAAAGAAGAGACTGTATTCTCCCTATGATTCTCATGAAACTTACTAAATGGTCCTGGGTATACACAGGGCAGATGCAGTTATGGATTGAATTGTGTCACCCCAAAACTTATGCTTATACCCTTGGTACAGGTATATGTGACTTTGTGTGGAAAAGGGTCTTTGAAGATGTTATCAGTTAACATTAGGTCATATCTGAGTAGGTTTTGTTCTAATCCCATCTGTGTCATGTCCTATAAAAGAAAAGAGACAGAGACACACATACAGAGGGAATATAGTCATGTGAAAATGCATCTACATGCTAAGGAATGCTGGGGGTTACCAAAAGATGAGAGGGACAAGAAAGGATCTTGTCCTAGAGCCTCCAGAACTGTGAGACAATGAATTTCTGTTCTTGTAAGCCATCTGATTAGTGATAATCTCTAGTATTATGGAAACTAAATAGATGTTCATGTTATTAAACCTAATGGAGGAAGACCTACTGAGCTAGCCTTGATCCAGGAGCTGACACTTGGACCACCTCCACTTTAGTGATGATGAACTCCTAACCCTCCAAGACAAATGGTGAACCCAAGAACTCAAGCATCACTAGACCAGCCTAAACTTCTGTAGTAATTACTGAGCAGAAGGAGACTCTAATTACCCTGTTGGAAGTTTGTCACAACACCTGCTGTCAGCAGCAATTAATACAACTCTCCTAGTGTCTACTTAATTGCTCCATTAAGTTGATTGGGACTGTCTCATTTACTTATGGACCTGTACAGGCTTGAAAAGGAAGCTCTTTTAAGTGAAAAGCTGAACGATTAGGTAGGAAGTCACCAAAAATTACTCTTCTGATTAATTTTGTTTCTTTAAGAGAGTATCATTCAAGATCTCATCTGTTTTACTTTAAGTGATTTTTTTTTCTGGTAATGAAAGTGATACATGTTCATGTAAAAAATTTGGAAAGGCACAAGCCTGAGAATAAAAATTGTGTCAGTTAATCCAGGTTAACATTTTGGGGACTTATGGTTTCTTTTTTCTGCACTATACAGTATTGTAGGAGCTCTGGTGGCATAGTGCCTAAGGCATTTGACTGTTAACCAGAAGGCTGTTAGTTCAAACCCACCAGCCACTTCTCTGAAGGAAGATTGGGCAATCTACCTCCATAGTGATACCTCTTCCGAAACCAAAGAGGGGTCGCTATGAGTCGAATCTGACTCAATGGCAGTGAGTTTGGTTTCTTTTTCTCCATACAATATTGTAGAAGCATGCATATATTTACATAAATTATAAAATTTGTATCATATTGTAATACAGTTTTCTATTCTTCCTTTCTTTCTTTTCTTTTTTTTTTTTTTTTTTGCCTAACATTAGAATATGAACATTTTCGCATGGTATGATATACTTGTAAAATAATTTAATGGCTGCATACACAATATTCCATTGAATGAATATACCATGATCTCTTTATTTTCCCTTTGAAACTTAATTATAATTTTCAAAATTATTGAACAGTGCTGTAGTGAGTATCTTTACACAAATGGTGCTGTGGTGTATAACTATATATGTATTTCAAATTTCCTATTTTTCCTTAGGATGTTTAACTTTGGGATTGTTGAGGTGTTTGTTGTTATTGTTGTTTTTAACATACATACAATAAGGAGCACTGGTGGTGCAGTGTTCAAGTGCTCAGCTGATAACTGAAAGGTTGGTAGTTCTAACTCACCAGGAGAAAGACAGTACAGTCTGCTTCCATAAAGATTTACAGTCTTGGAAACCCTATGGGACAGTTCTACTCTGTTCTATAGGATCGCTGAAATCCAGAATCAACTTGATAGCAACAGGTTTGGTTTGTTTTAATTTTACATACAAAAAATGCACAGTTCTTAAGTGTCTAGTTCAATGAATTTTGATAAATGTATACACCTACGCAACAACTTCCCCAAACAAAATATTTGGCTTTAAAAAAAAAAATCATTTAACAACAACAACATATCTCTTCTTAGTCAATCTGCACCACCCCTCCAATTAGGAAAGCACTTCCTACCTTTTATCAATAGAAACTAGCTTTGCTTGTTCTAGGATGTCATATAAATGTATTCATACAATATAAACTCTTTTGTTAGCTTCTTTCAGTCAGCACAATTTTTGAGGTTAATCTGTATTACTGTGTATATCAGTAGTTCTTTTTTTTTTTTTTTAATTGTGAGTGCTATTCCATTGTATCCACCACTCATCTATCAGTTTGTCATACTGTGGTGGCTTATGTGTTGCTATGATGCCGGACACTATGCCACTGGTATTTCAAATACCAGCAGGGTCACCCATAGTGGACAAGTTTCAGCAGAGTTTCCTGATGAAGATAGACTGGGAGGAAGGATGGGGCCATCCACTTCTGAAAAAACTGGCCACTGTAAACTTTATGAATAGCAGTGAAACACTGTCTGATGTATTACTGGAAACATTGTCTGATATATTGCCCAAAGATGAGCCCCTCAGGATGGAAGGGACTCAAAATATGGCTAGGGAATGGCAGTACCCTCCAAGTAGAAATGAACTTAATGACATGGATGGAGTAAAGCTTTTAGGACCTTCATTTGCTGATGGGGCATCACTCAAAATGGGAAGACACAGCTGTAAATATTCATTAGCAATTGGAAAATGGAATACATTAAGTATAACTCTAGGAAAATCAGAAGTCATCAAAACTTAAATGGAACTCATAAAGATCCATATCCCAGGTATTAGTGAGCTGAAATGGAATGGTACTGGCCATTTTAAATCATGCGATCATATGATCAACTATCCCTGGAATGACAAATTGAAGAGGAATGGAGTTGCATTCATCATCAAAAAGATATCTCAAGATCTATCCTGAAGTACAATACTGTCAGTAATAGGATAATATCCATACACCCACAAGGAAGACCTCACCACTTGTCTGTCCATTTGTTGTACTGTGGTGGCTTGTGTGTAGCTGTGAGGCTGGAGGCTATGCACCAGTATTTTAACTAGCAGCAGGGTTGCCAATGGTAGACAAGTTTCAGTGGAGCTTCCAGATTAACACAGACTCAGAAGAAGGAAGCGGCCATCAACTTCTTAAAGAACTGGACAATGAAAACTTTATGAATAGCAGTGAAACACTGTCTGATATATTACTGGAAAACTTTAGGAATATGCCTGAAACATTGTCCAATATAGTACTGGAAAATGAGTCCCTAAGGTCAGAAGGCACTCGCCTCCTCAGAGTAGAGCCAAACTTAATAACGTGGATGGAGTAAAGCTTTAGGGATCTCCATTTGGTGATGTGGCAAGACTCAAAATGAGAAGAAACAGCTGCAAACATCCATTAATAATCATAACATGGAATGTACAATATATGAGTCTAGGAAAATTGGAAGTTGTAAAAATTGAAATAGAACACATAAAGATCAATATCCTAGGCATTAGTGAGTTGAAATGGATTGGTCTTGGCCATTTGAATCATACAACCATATGATTTACTATGCCAGGAATGACAAATTGAAGAGGAATGGTGTGGAATTCATCACCACAAAGAATGTTTCAAGATCTATCCTGAAGTACAATACTGTCAGTGATAGAATAATATCCATATACCTACAAAGATGACCCATTAATAATACTATTATTCAAATTTATGCACTGACCACCTGTTCTGGTTATCTAGTGCCACTCTGACAAGAAATATACCACAAATAGGATGGCCTTAAAAAAACAGGAGCTTATTCTTACAATCTGGAGGCTTTAAGTCCAAGTTCAAAGTGCTAGGCTCTAGGGTCTGGGTGAAAGTCCCTCAACCTTGAGGTCCAGCTCTGCCTCCTGCTCCTAGCCCACTGGAGCTAGAGGCATTTCTTCACTCAGACAGCTGCTGGCTGCTGAGGCTGAGAAGCCCCAAGGCTGACAAGTAAAAAGGCAGAGTCCTGATGTTACCAAACCAAACAGCAGGCCATTGACTTAAGTCCATTGTAAGTGCCAAGGTTGGCAGAGCATAGCCAGGCTGTTGAACAATGACATGGCTACACGCAGGGTCCAAGCGTGCCATAGGCTAGAGACCATTCTCAAAGCTTCTCCTTATATACAGGAAGCAGACCACATACCCAAAGGCAGCTACTCAGCTGCTCACAGTAGATTCTACCATGGAGTTGATTACCAGTCTCCTCATGGGGAATACTACCACCAGCTTCCCAGCCACTCAACCAGGCCTATCCAAGTTGACACACAAACATAACCACCACATCACCAAAGACAAAGATGAGGAAATTGAAGATTTTTTATCTACTTCTGCAGTCTGAAACTGACAAAACGTGCAATCAAGATATGTTAATTATCACTTATGACTGGAATGCAAAAGTTGGAAACAAAGAAAAATCACTGGTAGTTGGAAAATATGGCCTTAGTGATAGAAATAACACTGGAGATCACATGATAGAATTTTGCAAGACCAATGACTTATTCACTGCAAATACCTTTTTTCCACTATATATATATGGCCTTTCCCAGATGGGGTACATAGGAATCAGATTGACTACATCTGTGAAAAGAGGAGAAGGAGAAGCTCAATATCTTCACCCACCAATCAATTGTTCATATGAAAGTTCAAGTTCAAGTTGAATCTGAAGACAATTAGAAGAAGTCCACAAAAGCCAAAATATGACCTTGATTATGTTGTTGTTGTTGTTAGTTGTTAGGTGCCATCGAGTTGTCTCCAACTCATACTAATCCTTTGTACAGCAGAATGAAATTGCCCCCAATCCTGCACCAGCTCTACGATTCTTGCTATACTTGAATCCATTGCCGCAGCCACTGTGTTGATCCATCTCATTGAGGGCCTTCCCTTCTTTTGTCAACTGTCCACCTTACCAAGCAGGACATCCTTCTCCAGGGAATGGTCCTTTCTGACAACATGACCAAAGTAGATGAGATGAAGTCTGGCCATTCCCGCTTCCAAGGAGCATTCCAGCTGCACTTCCTCCATGGCAGATTTGTTATTGTTTTAGTAGTCCATGGTACTTTCAGCATTCTTCACCAGCAACGCATCTCAAAAGCATCAATTCTTCTTTGGTATTCTTTATTCATTGGACCCTGATTATATCTCTCCTGAATTTAGAGACCATCTAAAGAATAGTTTTGATGCATTGAACACCAATGACTGAAAACCAGAGGGATTGTGGGATGACATCAAGAATATCATCCATGAAGAACAAAAGATCATTAAAAAGATAAGAAAGGAAGAAAAGACCAAAATGGATGTCAGAAGAGACTCTGAAACTTGCCCTTGAACAGAGAGTAGCTAAAGAAAATGGAAGAAATAACAAGATACAAGAGCTGAACAAAATATTTTAAAGAGCAGCTGGAGAAGACTGCTATTACAGTCTTATTATTATTAAAGTCAATTATTACAACAAAATGTGCTGAAGAAGACAAAGTCAATTACTATAATGAAATGTGCAAAGAACTAGAGTTAGAAAACCAATAGGGAAGAACACACTGAGGATTTCTCAAGCTGAAAGAACTGAAGAAAAAATTCAAGCCTTGAGTTGCAATATTGAAGGATTCTATGGGTAAAATTTTGAATGATGCAGGAAGCATCAAAAGAAGATGGAAGGAGAGTTCTGGTAAGATGTCAGAATAGGCAGAAAGACTGCATGGACCCTCTTTAACAAAGAAAAGGGGAACTAATTAACTCAGATACAAAAGACAATCCTGGACCCCTTAACCTTGAACGGAAGGATATAGAAGTGGACTGAACTCCAACTAGCAGAATAAATTGCATGAAAATACCAAAAAAGTTGACATATGGAGCTCCAGTCTGCCAGTGATCCTGACAGCACAGACAGTGTGGATATTGCCACGTTGTGGTAGGACCTAAGAATTAACCTAAAAATTAGCCCTGCTAGCCTGCACAGAGGACTGCTCTGATGGCTGGGGAATAAAAGGCAAAGCTGCGGAGAGGAAGGCAGACTGAGCTGTGGACTTTTGCCTGTCCAGAGGACACAGCCATTTTTAATGTTTATAAGTGGCTTGCTGATTTTGGATATTTAAAGCAACAGCGTTCTCCCAGATTCCAGGCTCTGCTTCCTGGGAAAAGACATCCCGGACACATGAACTATTGAAAAGGTAAGACATTCCTCTTGTTACTCTTATATCTCATACCCTCTTAGTGAACAGAGATGTGTCCAGCTCTCACTCCCACCCACCTTCTAGGCTGGCAGGAATTCCATGCCAGTCTGTGTGCTCCAAAGGAGCGTGGGTGCCTTGCCCTGCCCTGATTTTTTTTTTCTTTTTTTCAGTTTGTTTGTTTGTTCTTGTCTGATTTAAAATTACTACTATTATTATTACTTTTGTCCTTCTTCTCATTCTTTATTCTTCCCTTCCCAGGTTCTAGTTTTCAATTTTTTTTCTTTGCCCTATTCCTGGTTCCATTTTTTTTTCTTTCTTTCTTGTGGGTAACACCATTCCTTGTTTTTCTTTTTGTGTTTTTCCCATTTTTTTTCATCATTATTCTTCTCCTCTACTTTTTTCTCTTATTGCTCTCTCCCCACATACTGCATTTTATTTTTTTCCCTTTTCACCTTTTTGGTTACTGTTCCTGTGTGATTACATGGTGCATTTTTTTTGTCCATTTGCTTTTACTTTTTTGATTGTTATTGAATTGTTATTTTGTCTAACTGAGTGGGAGATAGTAACAGTCCCCATATGGAACAACTACACCCACAACTCCTGCAGCTTCATTTACTGAGTGAGAGTCACCACCTCCTTCTCCACTAACAGGCCTACAATAAACAACCACCAAGAAGATCCTGACTCACCATTAGCTGCTCTTCACCAACAGTTAACAGAAATCTAAATACAGCAATGTCACAATGTCTCAGAGACAAGAGACCATCACAGTCCACACAAAGAAGCAAGATAAAGTGGTAGAAACAAGGGAGAAGGATACAGACCGAGAATACAACCCTGAGGAAGAAACAGCATTGGAACTCCCTGATAAGGAATTCAAAATAATTATATTTAGGTATCTTCAAAGGATTGAGAGACAGATCAAGGAAAGCAGACAAATCCCTAGAAAAATTTTGGAAGAAAATAGAAGAACAAAATGACAAAATAAATGAAAACATAGAAATTATTCAAAATCTACAGATAGAAATCCAGAAGATTAATACCAAATTGTCAGAAATAGATAACACTTTGAAAGGGCAAAGGAGTAGAATAAATGCAATGGAAGACAGAATTAATGAGATTGAACACAAACACCTGATACTTCTTTGGAAAGGGGCCAATCAGAAAAAAGATAAAAAGAAAATGAAGAAAGCCTATGGATTATGTGGGATACCATCAAAAGAACTAACCTATGTGTCATTGGAATTCCAGAACAGGAAGAGAAAAACAAAACCACTGAGAAAATTGTCCAAGACTTGTTGGAAGAGAACTTCCCTGATATGATGAAAGATAAGAATGTATCCATCCAGGAAGTCCAACAAACCCCAAACAGGATAGACCCCAAAAGAAAATCACCAAGGCATACCATCATCAAACTCATCAAAACCAAAGACAAAGA
>NW_006922086.1:232774-235182 GCF_000298275.1 Orycteropus afer afer | reverse complement strand
GACAACTACAAACCAAAAAGGGAAAATACTGTGTAGTCACAGAACTTCTAAATGGTGAGGAAGTCAAGAGAGTTGCAAGATAGAATGGACTGTTCTAATCTTGGGGAGAAAATTATAAATCACAGGGTAACCTCAAAGAAAAATGATAAAACTTCATATCACAATAAAAAGAGGTAAAACACAAATATTCAGCAAATACTAAAACAGCAACAAAGGAAATGATAACACAATTCATAAATATATTGAGCTCAGCACAGAAAATAATATGGAGCAAAGAAACCAGGGAGACCATGAAAAAAAAAACAACATAACAAAATGACAGCAACCAATTCACATTTATCAATAATTACACTGAATGTTAATGGAATAAATACACCACTCAAGAGATGGAGAGATGCAGATTGGATAAGAAAACAAAATCCATCAATATGTTGCTTCAAGAGACACACCTTAGAGACAAAGACAAAAATAGACTAAAAATCAAAGTTTGGAAAAAGTTGTACCAAGCAAATGGCAACCATTTTAAAAGAGCAGGAGCAGAAATATTAATTTCTGATCAAGTTGATTTTAAGATAAAAACCACCATATGAGACAAGGAAGGACAAAATGTAATGATTAAATGATGCATTGAACATGAAGATATAATCATAGTAAATATCAATGGACCCAATGAAAGAGCACCAAAATACATAAAACGGACTTAAAAAGAGTTGAAAAGTCAAATAGATGATTCCACAGTCATAGTAGGAGACTTTAATACATCACTTTCAATAAAAGATACAACAACTGCAAAGACACTCAACAAAGATACAGAAGAACCAAACAAAACAATCCACCAACTTCACCTTATAGACATTTACAGAGCACTTCACCCAGCAGCAGCACAATACACATTCTTTTTCAGTGCACATGGAACATTTTCCATGATAGACCATATGTTAGGCCATAAAGCAAGTCTTCATACATTTAAAAACATTGAAATACTGCAAACCATCTTCTCAGATCACAGTGCTATCAAATTAGAAATCAAAAATAGGAAAATCAAATGGAAAAAGAGTAACCACATGGAAACTGAACAATATCCTCCTTAAGAAAGACTGGGTAAGAGAAGAAATAAACAGTTGAAATTGAAAAATTCCTTGAATCAAATGAGAATGAAACACAACATACCAAAATCTTTGGGATACAGCAAAAGCAGTAATCAGAGGCCAATTAATAGCAATAAATGCACACATCAAAAAAGAAGAAAGAGCCAAAATCAATACTTTAAATCAACATCTCCAAAATTAGAAAAAGAACATCAAGAAAACCCTATAGTCACCAGAAGAAAGGAAATAATGATGATTTGAGCAGAAATTAATGAAATTGAAAAATAGAAAGACAACAGAAAAAATCAACAAGACCAGAAGCTGGATTTTTGAAAAGATCAATAAAATTGACAAACCACTGGCAAATTTAACAAAGGAAAAGAGGGAGAGAATACAAATAACACAAATAAGAAACAAAATGGGTGACATCAAAACAGAACCAAATGAAATCAAAAAGATAATATCAGGATACTATGAAGAACTGTACTCCAACAAATCTGAAAATCTGGAAGAAATGGACAGATTTCTAGAAACACACCACTTATGTAAACTAACACAGAATGATGAGGGAAAGCTGAACAGATAGATAACAAAAGACGATATTGAACAGGTCATAATAAATTTACTAACAAAAAAAAAGTCCCAGCCCAGATGGTTTCACTGGAGAATTCTACAAAACATTCAGAGAAGAACTAACACCAATCCTACTCAAACTATTCCAAAACACAGAAAAGGATGGAAGCCTCCCTAACTCATTTTATGAGGCAAGCGTAACTTTGATACCAAAACCAGGCAAAGACATCACTCAAAAGAAAAACTATAGACCAATATCCCTCATGAATATAGATGCAAAAATCTTCAACAAAATCCTAGTTAATAGACTCCAACAGCATATCAAGAAAATCATTCATTATCACCAAGTGGGGTTCATATCAGGTATGCAAGGATGGCTCAACATTAGAAAAACAATCAACATCATCCACCACATACATAAAACAAAGGAAAACAACCACATGATCATATCAATTAACGCAGAAAAGGCATTTGATAAAATCCAAACCCATTCCTGATCAAAACTCTCTGCAAAATAGGAATAGAAGGGACATTTCTCAACATTATAAAGGGCATTATGCAAAACCAACAGCCAACATTATTCTTAATGAGAGAGACAGAAACCATTCCCCTTAAGAACAGGAACCATTAGAATTAGAAAAAGAACATCAAGAAAACCCTATAGTCACCAGAAGGAAGGAAATAATCAAGATTCGAGCAGAAATCAATGAAACAGAAAATAGAAGGGCTATAGAAAAAATCAACAAG
>NW_006922086.1:230440-231619 GCF_000298275.1 Orycteropus afer afer | reverse complement strand
AAAGAAAACTATAAAAACTACTTCAAGAAACCATAAGAGATCTACATAAATGGAAGAACATCCCATGCTCATGGATAGGAAGATTGAACATTGTGAAAATATCAATTCTACCCAAAGCAATCTATACATTTGATGCAATCCCAATCTAGATCCCATCAACATTTTTTAAGGATATGGAAAATCAGTCACTAACTTTATATGGAAAAGAAAGAGACCCCAGATAAGCAAAGCACTATTGAAGATGAAGAACAAAGTAGGAGGTCTCACATTGCCAGATCTCAAAACCTACATACAGCCACAGTAGTCAAAACAGCCTGGTATTGGTACAATGACAGACACATAGGCCAGTGGAATAGAATCGAGAACCCACAAATAGATCCATCAACCAATGGTCAGCTGATCTTTGACAAAGGGCCTAAATCCATTAAATGGGGAAGAGAATGTTTAATAAATGGTGCTGGCAACACTGGATATCCTTTTGCAGAAAAATGAAAGAAGATCTGTACCTCACACCATACACAAAAAGTAACTCCAGATGGATCAAAAACTTAAATGTGAAACCTAAAATTATAGAGTTCCTCAAGGAAAAACTAGGGGCAAATTTAGGGGCCTTTTCCTTGGAAGGAAGATGGGGCAATCTACTTCCGTAGTGATACTGCCTCGGAAACCCAAGGAGGAGTCACTATGAGTCGGGTCCAACTCATCAGCACATAACAAGAACACTATATGGCATAAATAGACTATCAAGCATAACCCAAAATACACAAACAGCACAAGAGAGACTAGATGAATGGGACCTTCTCAAAATTAAATTTTTATGTGCTTCCAAAGTCTTCGCCATGAGAATCAAAGGAGAACTTACAGATTGGGAAAGAATATTCTGCAATGACATATCTGACAAGAGACTTTTCTCTAGAATTCATAGAAAACTCCAACACCTCAATAACAAAAAGACAAATAATCCAATTAAAAAAAGGGCAGAAGACATGAATAGACACTTCACCAAGGAGGATATTAAGGCAGGTGACAAACATAGGAAGAAATGTTCACGATCTTAGCCATTAGAGAAATGCAAATCAAAACAACAATGAGATACCATCTTTGCCCAACACTAGCAGCAAAGTTCAACAAGACAGAAAATAACAAATGCTGGCGAGGATATGGAGAAATTGGGACTCT
>NW_006922086.1:221320-229944 GCF_000298275.1 Orycteropus afer afer | reverse complement strand
AGTGGCTGGTGGGTTTGAACCGCCAGCCGTCTGGTTAGCAGGCAAGTGTCTTAGCCACTATGCTACCAGAGCATGGATTAACTTGGAGGACATTATGCTGAGTGAAATAAGCCAATCACAGAAGGACAAATATTGTATTAGTCCGTTATTGTAAAAGTCATGGAATGGTTTATGTATGGAAGGAAATTTTTTTTGTTGGAAGTAGATCACCCACTCTTCCTTCCAAGGAGTGGCCAGTAGGTTTGAATGGCCAGCCTTCTGGTTAGCAGTCAAATGCTTTAGGCACTACACCACCAGAGCTCCCAAAATATGTGTGTGTGTATATATGTACATATACATGTGTGTATATGTATGTATAACTATGTATGTATGCATGTATACATGTGTGTATATCTGTATGTATAGGTGTGTATTATATATGTATATATGTGTACATGTGTATTGATACATACATATCTATATGTATATATCCATATATATGTATATGGATATATATTGATACATGTATATGTATATATATGTACTGATACATATATATGTTATGTGTTGTTTATATATATGTATATATATGTATATAAGCAGAAGGGGAGAGAGAGATTTAGGTCAAGGAAATGGCTCATGCAGTTGTAGAGGCTGGTGGGAAGTCCCAAGCCCCTGGATCAGATGTCAGGCTGGAGGCTTCCCCTAACTCACAGAGCTGCAGAGGCTGATGAACCCACGATTGTAGGTCAAATGGCAAGCTACTGTCTCAAGGGCTGCAGAGACTGAAGAATCCCAAGGTTAGCAGGCAGTATGGCAGGCCACTGACTCAAGCCCAAAGAGCCAGAGGTCAGATGATGATGAGCCAGATACAGGATCCAGATTGAACAAAAAGCCAAAGAATGTTGCCAGAATATCCATATATATTGGAAGCATGCTACAATTCTGAGGAAACTCCCTTTCACCTGATTGGCTGCCCACAGCAGATCTCATCATGGAGTTGATTGCATTATATCAGATCTCATCATGGGGGATGTCTACATCATAACTGCTAAACCACTGAGAAACATGACCCAGTCAAGTTGACACACAACCTTAACCATCACATACCCACAGTCTCACAGACTTGAAAATTTTCATGCTAAGATTGCTAAAATCTGGTCTCCCAAATAGTGCTCACCAGAGTGGGTTGCCGGGTGAATTTATACAGGGCAGAGTGGATGAACTATAAACATGACATTTTCTCTGCCAGAAAGAGGTGATGGTATCCATGTATCCCATATGTGTTTAACAAGTGCCCATTAGATGCCATTCTAGAGTGACAGCAAATATACCTCCAAAAAATTGAAAAAGTTAATTTCTGATTGCAAAAAGTGCTCTGAAGAAAATAAAGCAAGTTGCTGTGAAAGGGAGTGAAAGAGAGTTGGGCCTTTAGACTCAGAGTGAGGCTGGTATTGGGTTCCAGCCGAGTTAACAGCAAGTGCCAAACCATGAAGTAGAATGGCTTGAGGGACAGAAAGACAGCCAGGGAAGACTGCATAGAGTGGATAAGGGAGAGAGTAAAGGAGAAAAGGTCTGAGAGATCAGAGAGGCCAGGTCGTGAAGCACTTTGGGAGATCTAGTGGCATAGTGCCTAAGGCATTTGACTGCTAACCAGAAGGCTGGTGGTTCAAACCCATCAGCCACTCATCGGAAGGAAGACTGGGCCATCTACTTCTGTAGAGATATGGACTTGGAAACCCAACGAGGGGTCGCTATGAGTCAGGACCGACTCAACGGCAGTGAGTTTTTCTCTTTTTTTACTATTGTATTTGTTTCCTAGGTTTGCCATACAATTACCACAAAGTGAGTGGCTTGAAACAACAATTTTATTGTCTCTCAATCCTGGAGGCCAGAAGTCTGAATTTAGGGGAATGGCAGGGCCACTCACCCGATGGAGGTTCTAGGGGAACCTTTCTTGTCTCTTCTAACTTCTGGTAGCCCCAGGTGTTCTTTGACTGGGGCAGCATCATTACAATCTCTGCCTCTGTCTTCACATGGCCGTCTTTCCTATCTGTCTTTCTGTGATTTGTGTCTCTTTTTATAAGAACACCAATTATATATGGTAGGGTCCACCCTACTCTAGTATGACCTCATATTAACTACTTATATCTGTTGTTGTTGTTTTTATGTACCATCAAGTCGGACCCAACTCATAGTGACCCCTCCTTGGGTTTCCGAGGAAGTATCACTATGGAAGTAGATTGCCCCATCTTCCTTCTGAGGAGTGGCTGGTGGGTTTGAACCATCAGCCTTCTAGTTAGCAGTCAAGTGCCTTAGGCACTATGCTACCAGAGCTCCCAATCATATCTACAAAGAGTCTATTTCCAAACAAGTCACATTCACAGGTAACAGGAATTAAGATGTCAATGTATCTTTTGGGAAAAACACAATTTAACCAATGATATCTACTCCTCGGAAGGAAGGTTGGGCAATCTACTTCTGTAGTGATATCGCCTTAGAAACCCAAGGAGTGGTCGCTATGAGTTGGGTCCAACTCGACAGCACATAACAACAACAACATCTACTTAGAAGATGATGGTACTTCTCAGTAGAAATTCCTCATAAGCAGAAGAATGTAGTCCTTGTATATACAGCCAACCTGGTGGACCCCTTCCATCCTCACTTCACATGTATGCCCTTTCCAGGTCTGCCATTGTTTCCACAGGCCTACTTTGAATGAATGGGAGACATGGGAAGTGCTGCTATACCAACATGCTCACAGAACACTCTCCAGACAAAATATGGGTCAATTTGGCTAGGCCATTATTCCCAATACTGTGTGGATGTCTTCCATTTTATGAGCTAATGTAATTATCTTCCCCATTTTGTTATGTGTTATAAATCTTAGCCTGTGTACCTGTGGTTATGGTCTCATTTTGGATGGCATTGAGTTTGGGTTTTTGGTTTGCAGCCTAAGCAATGCAGAGTAGCCAAGAATATGGAGTGAAGAGACATACTGCCTGGATTCAAATCTCAGCTCTAGCAGTTATTAACTTTAGCAAGTGACCTAATATCTCTATGTCTTAGTTCTCCTTATTGTTACAACAGGGATAATAATAGTCCCCACTTCATGTAGATATTGTATAGATTAAATGAGATAATATAAGAAAACAGTAACAGTGTGCTTTAAGAATTTTAGCTATTAATATTCGTTAAGTATTGTTTCCATTAAGTATTTAACACAAAATATTGATGGCCTGATATCTGTTAGCATAGAAGTGCTTTGAGGTCTCATGAATATTTTAAAACACTTCAAGATCTCCGAACTCAGAAACACAGAAAGTTTTCATTATTTAGGGTATCACCTCTAAATAGCAGCAGAGTCATTACTGTCTTGATTAGGTAACTGCTGCCCACAAAACAGCTGAATCATAGCACCCGATTCCTCCTGATGGAAACTCACATGGTCATTGTGCTCATTTTCTATTTTTGAAATATACCATTATGGGTGTAATTTTTGGTGAGGAAATGAGGGTAAACCAAGGCTTTCTAATTCAGAAATCTTGTGTGTAATCACATTGATTCAGTGAAAATAATGTTTTGCTCAGAATCAACTAATGGGGGGGATGGGAAAGGAAAAATATCCATTTATTTAATCTAATTGCTAGCAAGAATAAAGACGTGAAAAGGAATGGAATAAGCTAAGTTAATATGCATTTTAAAAAAAA
This sequence comes from Orycteropus afer afer, assembly GCF_000298275.1. NCBI lineage: Eukaryota > Metazoa > Chordata > Mammalia > Tubulidentata > Orycteropodidae > Orycteropus > Orycteropus afer. The sequence continues at coordinate 226,255 of NW_006922086.1, read as the reverse complement.
AATCAAATAAGACAGAGCAAGCCAAATTCTGAATCATCTTCCTGGCTGCCTATTTTTATTGCATTGAAATAACAAAAGATGGGAAATTAAAATGACCTAGATCCCCTTTCTCCCTAGGCTGTCTGTTTTCAGTGTTCCAGGTTATCCAGCATATCCCGGAATTTCCCAAGGGATGATGACTGTTGATGTAAGTCAGTATTCTGAAAATGGAGTTTTAAAAAACTGAAGGGTAGAAGAAAGAACCTAAAATCAGAGAAAAATGTTCTGTTAGGCATGGATGATAATTCTTCCTTATTAATTGAGAGTTTTGCTAATTTTGCATAAAACTGATTCTATATTTTTTTAGTACATGCTTCTTGGAGCATCAGTAATTTCTGTAGACTTGAGGGAAACTTTTAACAAGTAAAGGCTTAGATTGATAGGTGACATTGATGGCTAGAGATACTCTTTCCTCAGGACCTCTCTGTCATCTAGAAGCCCTGGAATGTGTCTTGCTTGAATGTCACCAACATAATTCACTTTCATTTGGCTTTTATAATATTGGTTCATACTTTGTTGAATTCAACATTGGGATAGAAAAACTGGGACAATTTTAGCTATAATTCTACTAACAGCCTCAGTTTATTATTTTGACTCTGTCCTCCTGTGAGACTGGTCACTCTCTTAGATTGAAACACCAATTTGAGTGAAAGAAGTTTATTCAGGAAGTAGTAGGGTGGTGAGAAAGTGAGAAAATGAAAGGAATGGGCCCATATGGGGGTTCATTATCAAGCTGATAACCATGTGGATAATTGGGGCTCAAGTCCATTGTAGAAACTGTACAAAGCACTCTCTTCAGAGTTACACCATTTAAAGATGAGGAAGGTAGGACTTTTATCCCCTAAATCCTTGTCTGTCATTGGTTGAGAGTTGAGAGCATTAAGAAAAAAGCCTTTCGGCAGAGAGTCACAAGTTTTCATATAAGTGGTTTCTGGGTATACATGTGAGTACAGAAAGTAGGATACCAACTGTATCGGCTCACACGTTCTCAAGTGAAGATTACCAGGAGAAATTTTAACTGCCAACATTTCCAATTAATCTCCAATTTATCGTACAACATACCAGAGACAACTATACAGAGATTGCTGTTTTCTGGTGGCACAGTGGTTAAGCACTCAGCTGCAAACCAAATGGTTGGTAGTCTACTCTATGAAAGAAAGATGTGGCAGTCTGCTTCCTTAAAGATTATAGCCTTGGACACCCTCTGGAGCAGTTCTATTCTGTCCTATAATGTTGCTGTGAGTCAGAGTCAACTCAACAGCAATGGGTTTGTTTTTGTCACTTTCTAAAGCAAGAAACACACAACCCATATAAATATTACATTGAAGCTCACACTTTTTATTAGAAAGGAAAAGTTTCTGTGTGCAAGGACACAGGATACACTCCCAGGTTTCCAGAAGATGGGTTCTCTATCAGTAGATATGAGGTTGGGTTGTATTCTGCAACTAAAGAATCATCAGCAGAGGAGTGCTGGCTGTCCAGGAAAGGCCTCACAAGATGTGAATTTATGGGGAGGATCACCATGAATCTGTTGTCTGCAATTTGTCTATGAAGGTCTAAAACCTCAGCATTATTATGTATCCTTGTGATTTGCAAGCTCTGAGTAACTGCTCAACATGCTGACCAACCAAGTCCATAAAAGAATTGATAAATCTGAATATGAACTCTTTCCAGATAGAATACCCACTGCCGTCCAGGCAATCCCAACTCATAGCAACCCTATAGGAAAAATAGAACTGCTCCACAAGGTTTCCAAAGATGCAAATCTTTACAGAAGCAGACTGCTACATCTTTCTCCTGCAGAGCAGCTTGTGGGTTCAAACTGCTGACCTTTAAGTTAGCAGTTGACTGCTTTAATCACTGTGAAACCAGGGCTAGAATAGGGGAAACCATATCAGTAACTAGAGGACCACTCGTTAGCATAATCAGAGCAATGGGTATTAGAAGTTCTTGAGTGATACTTGTAGTTTTTCTCCTTAAGTAGCCATTGTAGTATGACTGTGGGTGCATTGTTTCTACCCCCTGAAAGTCCTGGACAAATATGGAGATGTTTTACTATCTCATTTGCCTTTTAATCAGTCATCCAAGACATAATTGCTTTGGAACAGGAAAAGTATAATGTAATTAGTTGGTTGTATTGTTCTCATTTCAGAAATTCCTTTCTGAGAACTAAACCTGGATCTCTAAATAAAGACTTAGAAAACCCATTAGTATCACATTTAACACACATATTTCCTGTGTCTCTGGACAGCCTTCTTCCTCAGATGTTAATGTTCAGTGGTCTCTAGGTCCCTTCAAATGGGTGGGGGACATTGGAGCATGATCACATAAGCATAGCCATGTGAATGATCAGGCAGAAATGTGAGTTCCTTTAGTGTAGATATAGGAGCTCTGGTAGCGTAGTGTCTAAGGCATTTGACTGCTAACCAGAAGGCTGGAGGTTCAAACCCATCAGCCACTCCTCAGGAGAAAGGTTGGGCAATCTACTTCCTAGTGATACCACCTAGGAAACTCAAGGAGGGGTCGCTCAGACTTGATGGCAGTGTGTTGTGTTGTTTGTTTTTGTTACTGTAGATAAAGGACTGAGGAATATGCAGAGCGATGGTTACAGGAGCTCTGGTAGTGTAGTGCCTAAGGGTTCAAACCCACCAGCCACTCCTAGCAAGGAAGATTGCCATGGGAACCTCCCCAAGGAGGGGTTGCTATGAGTTGGGCTCACACATATCAAAAACAATGATTACAGCAGCACTCCTTGTTGGAGATGCAAATTTTCTTTGCTTTGAGTCCCCAGGATCATGGTAGATCCTTTGAAAAGCCCCCTCTGTCCCTTTTCAAGGTTGATCTTTTGTGTGTGTGTGTGTGTGTGTGCGCGCGCTTTGGGGCAAATTTATACAGCAGAGTTGGTTTTACGGTCAACATTTTGTGCACATTTGGTTTCCTCCCCAATTACCATCCCCAACCCTATCCCACTCTCCTCCCCTCTCTTCCCAGTACCCGCTCCCCCTGTGCCCCTCATAGTTATGCACTCCTGTGTGTCCTCCATTTCCTCCATGGCAATGTTGCCCCTCTGGTGCCCCATGGTTGATTGCTCCAAGGGATTCATCTCCACAGAGCATGTGGGTACATGACCTGGGCTGAGTGGTCTGCATGTACGTCTTGTTTACTATTGGGCTGCTAGTCAGCACCTGGGAGTGAGTTTTATTCCAGGCCAAAACTGTATCCCAGGGCCATAGTATTGGGGGTCACACCAGACTACATCAGACCAGTAATTCTGATCATTATTGTGTTTTTGGATTTTTCCTCCCACTCTATCCGGGATCTCCAGTTTTAATCCTTTCTTGAGTGGTTGGCATTGGTAGCCAGGCACCATCTAGTTCTTCTGGTCTCGAGGTCCATCATGTCCTAGGGCTGATTGTTTCCAAATGCCCTTAGTGTTTGCACTCTTCTTTGCTTTCAATGACAGGAGACCATTAGCTGCATTTGATATGGCTGCTTGGAAGTTTTTAAGACCCCAGTTGCTACTCACTGATGTAGGTTGTGGAACAAGATTTTATGTATTTTGTTGTGCCAATTGAGTCTGTTGTTGTTGTGGTTATTTGCCATCAAGTCGGCCCCGACTCATAGCAACCCCTCCTTGGGTTTCCAAGGCCGTATCACTATGGAAGTAGGAATGCGCAAACTTCCTTCTGAGGAGTGGCTGGTGGGTTTGAACAACCAGCCTTCTGGTAGCAGTCAAGAGTGCCTTAGGTACTATGCTACAATTGAGTCTAGTGTCCCCCAGTAGATCCACTGGATCTCTCTCCCACAGTGTCTGGTTTTCTGTGAGAGATTGTTCTATGTCTGTCTTCCATTGTTTCTGGAAGAATTGCAAGTATTTTGTATCACTGATATCTGTGCAAGATTAGACTCAACTGAGTCTATCCTTGGTCTAGAGTATAATCCTGTTCACTGACCCCCATATGATCTTCTCAAATGTGTTTATCTGTAGCCTGGTGGTTGGTGTTAATGGTAATGCAATATTGTAGATACACTGGAATTAGCCTCTGTCATATATATCTTTATGTGCACAATTCAGTGTCTACCGTTTCCCCAATGTTATCATGCTGGTCACAGACTCTTTCACACCATCCTTCTCCTTGCCCACCTGAGCATGTGGCCCCCAACAAGCCTGAAGTTATTCTCTCCTGTTCCCTCCCCACCCTCATAATCTACAAAGTGAGTTCCCTTCCTGAAGCAAACATTTCTTGGCTTTTTACAGAAATGGGCTCATATATTTGTCCTTCTGTGAATGACTTATTTCACTCAGCATAATGTCCTCCAGGGTCATGCATGTTGTGAGATGATTTGTGTATTCTTCATTATTCTTTAATATAGCATAATATTCCATTGTGTGACTGTACCATAATTTGGTTATCCATTCATCTGTTGATGGGCATATAGGTTGTTTCTATCTCCTTGCTATAGTAAACTGTGCTGTGATGAACATAGGTGTGCATATGTCTGTTGGTGTCCTGTCTCTCACTTTATTTTTTATTGTGATTTGGGTGAAAATTTACAGAGCAAATAAACTTTCCATACAGCAGTTCATATATACTTTGTCTCATGACATTGACCACAATTTACTACAATGCAACATCTCCCCTCCTACTTCCTCCCCATAGTTACCTCTTCCCTGTGTCCATCCTCCATGCATTCCTGCCCCTTGAGCTGTCTCCCTATGCATAAGCAGCCCTTCTTTCTCCCGTGATTGTTCTCTCCAAGGAGTGCATCTACCTCAGGTAAATGCACAACTCATATACCTGTCTATTGTTTGGCTAGAAGCCACAGGCATGGGTTCAATTCCAGACCTGAGTGGCAGCTAGGGTCCATAGTCTCAGTGGTTCCACCAGGCTCTAT
>NW_006922086.1:220199-220937 GCF_000298275.1 Orycteropus afer afer | reverse complement strand
AGTAAGTTATGCCAATTGAGCTTGATGTCTGCTGCGGCTATGGTCCCAAGCTCACAGGTTCAACTACTCATTCCCTCTGGGTAGCTGGCTATGACGCAGCAGTGACTACAACCTTGCCCCTTGTCAGCTCCACTGTACACCTGGGAATTCAAATCATACACATAAAGTTATAGGACCATTGTCTGTCAACCCTAAACCTGTTCTTGAGTACCCTCCCACTTCATAGACATACCTAATAGTTCAGCCTGTCCACCCATCTATCAACCCATATACCCATGTTTGCCTTCACTTACAATGCTGTACTATATGTGCAAAAGGGTTCATTTTTGTTGTCTGTCCTTCCCACGTACGTCTCTATGGCTTTCTCTTCCTCATGCTACCATGTTGATCACTCACATTTGGTACATTGCCCTTCTCTTCACCCAAATCAGTACTTATCTCTATCTATCTAACACTGTTCTCTCCCTTCCCCTCCAACCCCTGGTAACCAACAAAGAAAATGTCCTTCCATGATAAACGTTTCCTTGACTTTTACAATAACAGACTAATAAAATATTTGTCCTTTTGTGATTTACTTATTTCACTAAGCATAATGTCTTCCAAGTTCATCTACATTATGTGGTGTTTTGCAGTTTCTACATTATTCTTTGTTGTTGTTGTTGTTGTTAAGTGCCATTGAGTCGTTTCTGACTCATAGCGACCCCATGCACAGCAGAACGAAACACTACCCAATCCTGC
>NW_006922086.1:194008-195918 GCF_000298275.1 Orycteropus afer afer | reverse complement strand
CTTTTTTGGTATTTTCATGCAAATTCTTCTGCTAGTTGGGGTTTAGTCCCCGTCTATACCTTTCCCTTCATGGCTCAGGGGTCCAGGATTGTTAATTGGTTTTCCTTTTCTTTGTGGAAGAGGGTCTGTGCAGACTTTCTGCCTATTCTGCCCTCTTGGAATCAAATCCCTGTCTCTCATTTCTTTAGGGTATATTCCTAGTAATGGAATTGCCAAGTCAAATGGTATTTCTATTTTCAGGTGTTGTTTTTTTTTTTTTTTAATTGTGCTTTATGTGCAAGTTGACAGAGCAGAGTTCATTTTACATTCAACATTTTGTGTACATTTATCTCACTCCCCAATTACCATCCCTAACCCTAACCCAGTGTCCTCCTCTCCCTGCCCAGTAACCAACCCCCCCCCATCCATGCCCATCATAGTTATGCACTCCAGAGATGTCTTTTCATCCCAGTGCAAGCTGGTGCTTGAGCCTGCTCAATTAGCATAGACAAAATGGTTTCTACCTCTTCCTGGCCAGTGTTATCTCCTATAGTAGTGTTTTATAGTTTTCTTTGTATAGGTCTTTTGTGTCTGGTAAGATTTATTCCTAGATATTTTATCTTTTTAGTAGCTATTGTAAATAGTATTGTTTACCTTATTTCCTTCTCTTTGTTGGTGTAGAGGAATGCAACTGATTTTTGTATATTGACCTTGTATCCTGCCACATTGCTGAACCTCTCTATTAGTTCCAGTAGTTTTTTTTGCTGATACTCTTGTGTTTTCTCTATATAGGATCATACCATCCACAAATAGAGATAGCTTTACTTCCTCTTTGCCAATCTGGATGCCTTTTATTTCACTTTCTTGCCTTATTGCCCTGGCCAGTACTTCCAATACAATGTTAAATAGGAGTGGTGATAGAGGGCATCCCTGTGTGGTTCCCATTCATAAGGGGAATACTTTGAGTCTTTCTCCATGAATACTAATATTGGGTGTTGGCTTTGCATAAGTGCTATTTATAATGTTGAGGAATTTCCCTTCTATCCCTATTTGCTCAGAGTTCTGAAAAGGAACAGGTGTTGTATTTTATCAAATGCATCAATTGATATAATCATATGGTTCTTTTCCTTTGTTTTGTTTATGTGGTGGATTACATTGATTGTTTTTCTGATGTTGAACCAACCTTGCATATCTGGTATGAATCCCACTTAGTCAGGATGTATTATTTTTTTTGATATGTTGTAATATTCTGTTGGGTAGGATTTTGTGGAAGATTTTTGCATCTATGTTCATGAGGGATATTAGTTTGTAGTTTTCCTTTTTAGTGGTGTCTTTCCCTGGTTTGTGTATTAGTGTTACGCTTGCTTCATAACATGAGTTTGGGAGTATTCCATCTTTTTCTATGTTCTGGAATAGCTTGAGTAGTATAGGTGTCAACTCTTCCCTGAATATTTGGTGAAATTCCCCTGTGAAGGCATCAGGGCCAGGATTTTTCTTGTGGTAAGCTTTTTATGCCTGTTTAATTTCTTCCCATAATGATTATGGGTCTGTTCAAGTATTCTGTCTTTGAGTGGGATAGTTTACGTGTGTCTTGTGATTCTAGAACTTTTTCATCTCTTCTAGGTTCTCAAATCTGCTGGAGTACAGTTTTTCATAATATTCAGTCACTATCTTTTTTTTTTTTTTCTCATATGAAAATTCAACTTGAAGTTAAAGACAATTAAAACAAGTCCAAGAGAGCCAAAGTATGATCTGGAATATATCCCTCCTGAATTTAGAGATCATCTAAAGAATAGATTTGATGCATTGAACACCAATGACCGAAAGCCAGATGCATTATGGGAAGATATCAAGAACATTATCCATGAAGAAAGCAAGAGATCACTAAAAAGACAAGAAAAGAAGAGAAGACCAAAGTGGATGACAGAAGA
>NW_006922086.1:176052-192219 GCF_000298275.1 Orycteropus afer afer | reverse complement strand
GCTCAAGTATAGCAGGGATTGTGGGGCTGGCATGGGATCGGGCAGTGTTTTGTTCTGCTGTGCATCGGGTCACTATGAGTCAGAAATGACTCGATGGCACTTAACAACAACAACAACAACAACAACAATCTTTTTTTATTTCAGTTGGTTTTGTTGTAATGACACCCTTTTTACTAGTCTAGTAATTTGCATGTTCTCTTTCTTTTCTTTTGTTAGATTTGCCTACGGTTTGTCAATTTTGTTAATCTTTTAGAAGAACCAGGTTCTTGTTTTGTTGATTTTCTCTATTGTTTTTATTTATTTATTTATGCTTTGATCTTTATTATTTCCTTACTTCCAGATACTGTAGGATTCTTTTGTTGTGCTTTTTCTAATTGTTGGAGTTAGAGTATTGATTTTGTTTCTTTCCTCTTTTTTGACATATGCATTTATTGCCATAAACTGACCTCTGAGTACTGCTTTTGCTGTGTCCCATAGGTTTTGGTAAGATGTATCTTCATTCTCGTTTGTTTTTAGAAATTTTTTTATTCACTCTTTATTTCTTCTATTACCCAGTAGTTTTTGAACAGTGTATTTCTGAACTTCCACGTTTGAGGTATTTTCCTTGATCTTCCTATTATTAATTTCTAATTTTATAGCACTGTGGTCCGAGAAGATGCTTTGCAGCATTTCAATGTTTTTTAATTTATTGAGGCTTGTTTTATGTCCTAACATATGATCTATTCTGGAGAATGACCCATGTGCACTGGAAAAGAATTTGAATTGTACTTTTGTTGGATGGAGTGCCCTGTATATGTCTATGAGGTCGACTTGGTTGATTGTGTTGTTGAGTTCTTCTGTATCTTTGTTGAGTTTTTGTCTAGTTGATCTGTCCTTCTTGAAGGTGGTGTGTTAAAGTCTCCTACCACTATTATACAGTTTTCTGTTTTCCCTTTCAATTCAATTAATTTTGCTTCATGTATTTTGGAGCACTTTCAATGGGTGCATTAAAAAAAAACAAAAAAACCCTCAAAATCCCACCCGCCACTCCTCAGAAGGAAGGTTGGGCAATCTACTTCCATAGTGCTATTACCTCAGAAACCCAAGGAGGGGTAGCAATAAGTCAGATCTGACTCAATGGCAGTGAGTCATTGGGTTCATAGGAGTGTAATTAGTGATAGGTATGCAATGAATGCTGTCATTCCACTGTGGGGTTTTTTTGTTTTTTTTTTCATGTTGTTGAAGTTTCCGGGTCCTGAGATCATTTTGTTGTCAACTATTTCCTCTCTTTTCTTCTTTATTGTTGGTTTTGTGCTTACTAAACCCATATGTTTCCCTTCCTTCTGTGTTTGCTTAGGGGGATTGTGAATTTTCTCTGTGGTTATCTTGGAGTGAATTCTTGTCTCTTATGTTTTTGAAACAATCTGTTCTATGAGGACATTGTCCCATTTTCCTCTCCATTTGGAAGTGTTGTACCTTGAACTTTTATTCCCTCTATTTGGTTAGTTGCTGTTGTCATATGCAGGTTGACTTCTTTTTTTAGTGTACAATGTTTTATGGTCTTATTTTGGTGTCTATTTCTGATTTGGTTTTAGTGTTGATGTCATGTGTCCTGATTTTGTTGTTCTCTGTTGTGGGTTCTCTATTGGAAGGACTTCCTTAAGCATTACTTGTAGTTGGTCTGGTTTTCACAAAATCTCTTAATTTCTGTTTGTCTGAGAATGTCTTGATTTCACCCTCTTATTTGATGGAGTGTTTGGCTGGATATAGGATTCTTGGTTGGAAGTTTTTTTTTCCTTCAGTGTTTTATAAATGCCATCCCATTTCCTTCTTGCCTGCATGGTTTCTGCTGAGTAATCAGAACTTCTCCTAACTGTTTGATTATTGTAAGCAATATTTCTTTTGTCTGGGGCAGCTTGCTAGATTCTTCCTTTGTCTTTGATTTTGAAGAGTTTGATTATGACATGCCTTGGTATTTTTCTCTTGGGATCTATCCTGTATGGGGTTCTTTGAGCTTCTTGGACAAATATCATTCCTTCCTTCATGATATGGGGGAATTTTTCTGTTAGAAATTCATCCACATTTTTTTTCAGTTTTTTTTTTTTTCCTTTATTTTTTGCCTCTTATTCTGGAATTCCAATGAGGTGTATGTTGTTTCTTTTCATGTCATCCCATATAACTCTTACATTCTTGTCATTTCTCTTAAATCTTTGTTCTGATTTTTCTTCATAGAAAAGGGATTTATCTTCTAGTTGGGAGGTGCATTCTTCAGCAAGTTCTAGCCTATTCTTTTGTGCTTCCACTGTGTTGTGTAATTCTATAATTTTGGTTTTCATGTTCTGGATTTCTATCTGATGTTTTTGGATGAGTTCTGCTTGTGTATTAATCTTGTTATTTTGTTATTGAATGGTTTTCGTGAGTTCTTCCAGGATACTGTCTGTGTTCTCCTTGCTTCTGTTTGGGGTTTCCTTGAGCTCTTTGTAGAGTTCTATAAACATACTTTCTAAATTCCTTCTCAGATAATTCTATTGCCTCCTCTTCCTCCATGTTTAATGAGACTTTTGTTTGGGATTTTATTTCTATTGTCTTATCCTGTTTCTGTGCTTGATTTGAGGTCACCTGTTGTTTCCTAGACATTTTGTCTTGATTTTATGATTTAAGATTTTTGCAAAGGTGGAACTGGGGTATTTTATTATTTTTGGTTATTAATTCAGGTATGCTGGATTGTTCTGCAGTTTTCTTTGTGATGATGGAATCACTGTGTGGAATGTGGATGCAGGTCTCTGTTTGTTGTGAAGGGGGTTTAGGATTCGAGCCAGCAGGTGTTGTGGTGGCTTAATGTGTTTTTTTCTGTTGGTTGAGGCAGGGGAGAGGTGGGGAAAGAAGGAAGAGAGAAAGAAAAAAAAAAAAAAAAAGCTCCAATGTGCCAGTAGCTGTTCCCAGGGCTTTGAGTAAGCTAGTAATGATGATGTTATACTGTGACTCCCAGGCCCTCAGCTCAAGTTTGGTAAAGACCCCAATGTTTACAGGGCTGCTACTTTCTGTCAGATTCAGACAACTGCAAAAACCCCTTACTCCAGGCCCCTCTATACCAAAAAGCTGTCCTGGGACAGCTGTCCCTACCTGCACCACGAGTTAGTCCCAGGGTCTGCCTACTTGCGGTGAGCTTTCTTCTCTGCTCCCCATTCAGCAGCATCTGGAGCCAGAGGGGTCTCTGCTCCCTCCCTGTTGTCCAAAGTTTACCAATAGAAGCAGGTGCTGAAGGTAGATCCATGGAGTGGCCTCAGGTCCTCTGGTGTGTACTCTCCACTGTCCCCAGGGAACCCTCTCATGCCCCATCTCATTGTCCGGTCAGTGCTCCTCAGGGTAAGTTCCCCTATTTTTTATTCCTTCTGGCTGGTTACACTATCTCTCCCTCTTTTGTACTCCTACTCCACTGAGTTTGTCATTCTATGACTTAATGAGCTGCTTAGAGTGCCAGAATCCCCACTTCAAACTGCTGCACCTAGTTTTTCAGGCACTAAGAAGCTAGAGGGAACTAATGTGTGGGCTAGGTAAGACACCATCTTCCCGTCACCTAAAGGTTGATTTTTTTAAAAAAAACTTTCTGTGGTAAATTGATTAATGGTCTTAATTTCTCACCCTTCTGTATTCCTTTTGCTCTCCTCCTCTACTCTTGGCTCAGTTGTATAAGATGCTTTGGTCAATAGAGCAATAGCAAACATTTCATAATCTGAGGCTTAAAACTGCTCTGTGCAATTGAGTTTGCTTATTCCTGTCCTTAGCCATTATCATGAGAAAGTCATACCCAGCCTAGCTCACTGGTTCCAGGAGGAAGAGAATAATATAGATCAGACTCAAGTTGTCCTAGGCATCTCAGACAAGCCATCACAGATCAGCCAACTGCTGGTTACCTTCTAGACACATAAGTGATCTCAGCTAAAGTCAGGTAAAGCCAACTCAGATCTGATGAAACTCATGTTTATTGCCAAGGCATGCACATAACAAAAGTGGAAATTAAAGACTTCTGAGACATTGCTTCAACCTATTTTTCCTTATTTGATGGTGTCTAGTGTAACTGTCTAAAACCATAGAAAATCACATTGTGTAAACTCTCCCATTAAGCAGAGTTATCGATAATGCACTCAAATGGACAATCTTAGCATGTATAAATGGCCTTGCTCATATCTTCTTGGAAGTAAGGAAGAAGAGAAAAGCAAAATAATATTGATTAAACATTTTTGTGCCAGGCACTGTGCTGAATTTTGTTGTTGCTGTTGTTCTCAATTACTCCTCAGATAGTCCAAAGCAGGTTAACTTCATTTTATAGATGAGCAAAACTGAAGCTCAGAGAATTAAGTCACCTACTGAAGATTACATAGTTGGTGAGGGGGAAGGACTGGGACTGGAGCCTTTGCTTAGGGTATCATCTCTTCTTGCCCTTCACAGATTGAACATAAATGCTCTTATCTCTTATCATTTAAGATCATCACCTTGTATTTTCATTTGGGCTTGCTTTCCCTACAACCTCTGCAGTATGCTGGATACAGCCACAGCACAAACCTGGCAGCAACCACACAAAACCAAACTGCTTTCAGTAATCCTCACACAGTCCATTGCATCTTATCTTCTTACCTTGGTCTAAAATGCATTCAGTTCCTTTCCCTAGTTCAGCTGTCACTTCCTCCAGGAAGCCTTCTCATAGCTCTCCCCTCATGCCTATTGCCCAGCCCAACATTCTTTTTTCTTTTTCTTTTTTTTTTTTTTTTTTGTGATTTGGGTGAAAGTTTACAGAGAAAATTCACTTTCCATACCGCAGTTCATATACACTTTGTCTCATGACATTGGCCACAGTTTACCACAATGCAACAGCTCCCCTCCCACCTCCTCCCCACAGTTACCTCTTCCCAGTGTCCATTCCTCCATGGGCTCCTGTTCCCTGAGCTGTCTCCCTGTTCATAAGCAGCCCTTCTTTCTCCCATGATGGTTCTCTCCAAGGAGTGTATCTACTTGAGGTAAATGTTCAACTCATATGCTGTCTTTTGCTTGGCTGGAAACCACAAGTGTGGGTTTGATTCCAGACCCAAAGGGCAGCTAGGGGCCATAGTCTCAGTGGTTCCATCTGGCTCTATCAGACCAGCAAACCTGGTACCCCCCCCCTTTTTTTTTTTTACCTCCAATGATTTTGAGTTTTGTTCCACATTGTTCTCCCTCTCTATCCAGGATCTCCTACATAGATCCACTTTCAAGTGGAAGACAGTGGTAGCCGGGCACCATCTAGTTCTTCTGGTCTCATAGTCATAAAGGTTGCAGATCAGATGGATGGTGTACCAGTCGCTAGGACTAATTGTTTCCATGAATTTTGGTTTTCTTCATTCTTCTTTGTTGTGGATGAGGAGAGACCCATAGCTGCATCTAGATGGCAGCTTGCTAGCTTTTAAGATCCCAGTTGCTACTTGCCACGGTAGGAGGTGGAACAATGTTTTGTGTAGTATGTTATGCCAATTGAGCTTGATGTCCCTTGCGCCTATGGTCCCAAGCCCGCAGGTTCAACTACTTGGTCTCTCTGGGTAGCTGACTGTGACCAAGCAGTGACCACAACCTTGCCCCTTGTCAGCTCTACTATACACCTGGGAATTCTGATCATTCACATAAACTTGTAGGACCATTGTCTGCCAACCCTATATATGTACTTGGATACACTCCCCAATTCATAGACATACCTAATTGTACAGCCTGTCCACCCATCTATCCATTCATATACCCATGTTTGCCTTCATTGACAACTGCCCAACATTCTTGCAATGAATAATTTTCACTTAATTAGCCAGTCATTTTCTGTTGCTTATAACTAAGAATCCTCTCTGAAACACCAGGTCCAATTAATTACAATTTAAAACATATACCATATTTTTGCATATAACAATACGTTGTCATTGTTGTTATGTTCCATCAAGTCAGATGCAACTCATAGTGACCCCTTCTTGGGTTTCTGAGGTGGTATCACTATGGAAGCAGACTGCCCAACCTTCCTTCCAAGGAACCTTCTGGTTAGCAGTCAAGTGCCTTAGGTACTACACCACCAGTGCTCCTATATAACAATATGCCCATGTATACAATGTGTATAGCACACATAGGAAATTAATTCATGGAGGTTGTGCAGTTTGCAAAAACCCCCCCAAAACTGTAGAATGTGCAGTATTTATGTAAAAATTTGGTATTTATATTCTTAGACATATAATTATATTTATAGATTAGCGTAAGAATTTGTATTCCTGAGAATTATTAAACTTCTCAATAATTATTTAGATGATATACAGGTGGATAAATGGGTGGACAGGTTGGACAATTAGGTATGTCTATGCAGAGAAGAGTGTGCCCATGATCATGTATAGGGTTGGCAGACAATGTTTCTACAAGTGTATTTGTATGTTCTATAAGAATTTCCAAGTATATAGTAGAGCTGACAAGGGACAAGGTTGCAGTCACTTCTTGGCCACAGCCAGCTACCTGGAGCGAGTGAGTAGTTGGACCCATGGGCTCGGAACCATGGTCACAGGGGACATCAAGCTTAATTGACATAATGTACTACACAAAAACATTGTTCCACATCCTACTGTGGTGAGCAGCAACTAGGATTTCAAAAGCTTGCAAGCAGCCATCTACATGCTACAATGGGTCTCTCCTTGTCTAGAGCAAAGAAGAATGAAGAAAACAAAAGATGCATGGAAACAATTGCTCCAAGGGACTGGTACAATTAGTTCAAGACACTGTGATCCTTGGCCTATATGACTATTAGATCAGGAGAACTAGTTGGTGCCTGGCTACACTGTCATCCACTCAGAGGGGAATCTATGGATAGAGTGGAGAACAATGTAGAATAAAACTCAAAATCCTAAAAAAAAAAAAAAAAAGAAGGACCAGGTTTGATGGTCTGATAGAGCTGGATGGAACACTGAGTCTATGGCCCCTAGCTGCCCTTCAGATCTGGAATTGAACCCACTCCTGTGGCTTCCAGCAAAACAAAAGACAGGCATATGAGCTGAGCATTTACATTAGGCAGATACACTCCTTGGAGAGATCGATCATGGTGAGAATAGAAGGGCTGTGTATGCACAAGGAGATGGCTCGGGGAGTGCGTGGGAGGGAAGGATGCAAGGAAGAGGTAACTATGGGGAGGAAGTGGGAAGAGGACTGTTGCACTGTGGGAAACTGCTGTCGATGTCATGAGACAAAGTATATGTGAGCTGTTGTATGGAAAGTGAATTTGCTCTGTAAATGTTCACCCAAATCAAAATAAAAATTGAAAATAAAAAAAAAATTTACTTTGAAATCCCCTTTTATGGAAAATTACAGGATTAAGTAAAACAAACTCCATGATGGATTTTTCCATTTTGAATGAATAGTTTTTAGACATTCCGTAATCTGCATTCATTTTTCCTTCTAAAGTTTATTTATTTTGTTGTTGTTGAGAATATACACAGCAAAATATACAGCAAGTCAACAGTTTCTACATGTACAATTTAATGACATTGATTACGTTATTCAAGTTGTGCAACCGTTTGAGTTATGAGAATGGTTGCACAATCTGCATTCATTTTTTAAATAAAATCTAATATCTACTTCCAAATAAGAGAGTAAAACTGATTTAACATTAAACCTAACCTAATGGTGGCACTTTATATATTGTTGGCAGATGTGAGGCAACTGGTGATCAGCACTCTTTCCTAGGCTTCTAGCCTTATCTGACTGCATATTTCTCTAGTCTTTGGGCACTGTCTTCTACTCAAATTTTACTTAGTCTTTAGTTTCAATGAGTCCTGATTTTTCCAGCATTGTCATATATATCCATAAAAAAAAAAAAAAAAAACAACAAACTCATTGCCATTGAGTCTATTTCGACCCAGAGTGATCCCTCCTTGGGTTTCCAAGGAGGTATCTCTATGGAGGTAGATTGCCCAGTATTCCTTCTGAGGAGTGGCTGGTGGGTTTGAACCACCAGCCTTCTGTTTAGCAGTTAAATGCCTTAGGCACTATGCTACCAGAGCTCCCTATTCTTGTAGTATTTACTTTGGGTTTATATTTATCTAATTTTCATGTATATCCATAATTCAATACTGAAATACTGAATACTATTTTGATGATAAAAATGAAAATATATCTAAAGCAAATGACAGAGTACTTGGAATAAACAGTTGTGAAAACTTCTGTTGAACTAAATTTAGAAAAATGATTGGGTTTCTTTCCCTTCAGGCATTACTTTGTAATCAAGTGTTTATTAGATGTATGGAAATGGATACTACATTTTCAAAAATGTTTCAAGTCTGTCTTTAAGTGAAATTCTCATATAAAATGATTTATATTGTTGAGCTAAAACTTAAGTATCAAATTACCTTATGTGATGGTTGATGTTATATGTCAACTTGGCTAGGGTATGATTCTCAGTGGTTTGGCAGACACCCTGTAATCAACTTCCATTTGGTGAGGTGATGTGAGCAGTTGAAAGGGGAGTTTCCAGGGGTGTGGCCTGCCTCTAGTATAAAAACGGATGTTCTGGCAAAGCTCACTCTCTTTCTCAGCCCTCTACTCTTCTTGTTGCCTGACCTCCAGTTCTTGAGATGTAAGCTTGCAGAAGTCTCTGATATGCTGGTTGACTGGCAAATTTTGGCTTTTCCAACTCCCACAACCCCATAAACCAGAAGAGGCTTCCAGTCTGCTGTTTGATGTGCAGGTTTTGGGTTCTTTAGCCCCTGCAAATGCCAAGCAAGTAGAGGCCTTTTGTTTGACCCACATATTTGGGACTTGCCAGCCTCCACAATTGTGTGAGCTATTTCCTTGAAGTAAAATTTTCTCTATATATGTCTACATATGCTTCATTGATTTTGTTACCCTAGAGCACCCAGACTAAGACACCTTGCCTGATAGACATTTGGAAAGAAAAGAAACAAATAGTTTCTATTGTGGTGGGGAGGGCACACAGTTCATAAAATTTTGTTCTACAGCCTAATTGAATGAGTAGCTACTGGGGTCTTAAAAGGTTTTGAGCAGCCATCTAAGATATAACTATTGGTCTTCTCTTGTCTGGTGCAAAGAAGAGTGAAGAAGATGAAAGTCATCTGGGAACAATTAGTCCAAATACAAGATGGACTATGAGGACCTCAGCCTCCACAACCTGAGACCAGAAGAACTAGATGGTGCCCAGCTACCAAGGCCAACTGCACAGAAAGGGATCAAATAAGGTGTATAGAACCCTAATATGGTGATTGGTCAGTTTTGCCATCCTGCTAGGCTTAAAATGAACCTGCCCAGAGGCAGAAATGGGAGATCTCACTACCGTCAAGACAGAGAGCAGCCAGGAGTGGAGTACATCCTTGGACCTGAGATCTCTGCATTGAGACGGCAGAGAAATGACAGCAGCAGCAATAGCAGCAGCAGCAGCAATGGCAACAGACGTAAGAGACCGGCACCAGACAGAGTGGAGGCCTTGCCTGCTCATGAGTGAGAAAGCTCAGTGCTTTTGGGCAGAAGCCTTGCTGGCAGAGTGCAGTGCACCTAGGTGTACCTATGGGCAGAGCTGTAAGAGCTTTGTAACAAACACTTTCCCGAGCAGGGCAGAGGCCAGGCTGAGAGGCCAAGGGCCGAAGAGAGTCACACCTGAGGGCATGGCTTAGGGGAGGCTGTCCTCATTGAAGAACCGTATTCTCAGCGATCCTGAACCTGAGTTATAACCTGTTGCTTCCCTAATAAATCCCATAATCGTGAGTACTGTCTGTGAATTCTGTGCGGGCACTGCAATGAATTTTCAAACCCAGCAGAGAAGCAGAGAATGTGTGGGAGGGATGGTTGGTATCAGAATTGGTAAAAACGGTGGTAGGTAGTGGCATGTTTGAATTCTGCCTCACAGTAATCAGCTTTGGGCTGCTGATGGTGATTTTCATTCCCCCTTGTCAAGTCAGAGGAAGTTGGAGGATTCCATCCCATGTCCTTTTTGTACTGGGGTTCCTTGATCCTTAAGCATTGGATTTGGCATTTCATTCTTCTTAGGGCTTGTCATCCTTTTGATCTTCGGAATTTTAGGTTAAGTGTAGATTCTTAGGGGTAAAACCTGCATATTGAAAAAATGTAAAATTAAAATTTCAGGGCAAAAGCAAGTACAAGAAAAAATATCTGGATTTATTAGGTTGTAGCTTTTTTTTTTTTTTTTTTAAAGAAATGAGAATGCAAAGGTCCTGTGATTAAGACAAATGGACTCTATGTCATGGGTCCATCAGAGGGTTGGCTCTTTGTGACAACAACATCCAAATAAAGATCCACAGTATAGATGACATGACATCCTAAAAAGATGCTACTCTTGGGGCAGATGCAATAAGCTTAACTGATAGGGAAAGTTTTGGCTAAAAATTGAATTGTTTGGCATACTAAAATTAACAAAATATTTGTGACAATTAGGAATAGCATGTAGGTACAAGATATTCTAGTTAATCTGGAAAAAAAAAAAATCTCCCAAATTGAAAACTGATGAATGAAAAATTAGGCAATAAAACACAACAACATTTAGGTTATTGGGAAACTATCCTGCTGACAGGTTTAAGTTATAGAATGATTCCAACTGTAGAAGTTAACAAGGAAAACAAATTGTCTCTGATAGCAGTGAATTAATTTTTCAGCAAGAGATGGTTGAAATTAGATGGGAGGTCCTACTAGGTATTTCTTCTTTGTTATAGGAGGAAGAGAGAAGGTGTAGGGATCTAGGGGAAAGATAAATTATGGTTTCATAAATGATGAATAAGATGTTTAAGAAGAATGGAAGTCTGAGGTATATTTTAGAAAGATTTCTAAGAAAAAGAGTAGACTTTTAACGTTAGCATACAGAATATTTAGTTAAGCTGTATGAAAAGTGAATTTACTCTGTAAATCTTCACCCAAATCCTAATAAAAAAAAAAAAAAAAGAATATTTAGTTAAAATAAAAATATCTTGCCAATCACATTCTCTAATTAATTATGCTGTCTGAGATAGTAATGCATGAATAAATGAACAAATATTGATTTTTGACCTTGGCTCTATGCTGGGCACAGACTGGAAACAATGAATCATAGAATTGCCTAAATATTTAACATTAATGATGATACAAGTTGCAATTTCCACATAAGTCTTTGAAAGAAAAAAGAATGGGAAAGTGCAAAACTATGATCATCACAATTTAGTCATGGTAATTGAAGGTTGGACAACCTACTTCTGTAGTGATACTGCCTGGGAAACCCAAGGAGGGGTCGCTATGAGTCGGGTCTGACTTGATGGCACATAACAACAACAACAACAACAACAATTGTTCAATACCACCACACATCTGTCACTTTGTTGTACTGTAATGACTTGCATGCTGCTATAATGCTGGAAGTTACGCCACTTGCATTTCAAATACCAGCAGGTTCACTCCTGGGTTCCCTGTTAGTTGCAGCAGAACTTCTAGACTAAGACAGACTAAGAAGAAAGGCCTGGTGATCTACTACTAAAAATTACTCATTGAAAACCTTATGGATTACAACAGAACATATTCTGAATCACTTACTTTAGACACATCATCATCGTTGTTGTTGTTAGGTGCTGTCAAGTCAGCTTCCACTCATAGTGATCCTATGCACAACAGAATGAAACACTGCCCAGTCCTGTGCCAGCCTCACAATCTTTGCTATACCTTAACCCATTGTTGTAGCCACTGTGTCAACAGAGGGCCTCCACTTTACCAAGCATGATAACCTTCTCCAGGGAATGGTCCCTTCTGACAACATGACCAAAGTAGGTCAGACGAAGTCATGTCACCAAGAGTAATCAATTGCTGGAGGAGAACATCATGTTTGGTGAAGCAGAGAGCCAACAAGGGAGTTAGAGACCCTGAGTGAAATGGATTGGCACAATAGCTTTAACGATTGATTCAAACCTGCTAAACATTGTGAGGATGATGCAGGACCGAGCAACATTTTTGTTCTGCTGTACATAAGGTCATTATGAATCAGGGTCAACTCAATGGCAGATAACAACAAGTTGTTCAATAAAATTTGTTGATTTAAATTTTTATAAATAATGTCAAAAACAGCATTGGTGCGTATTTCTATTTATTCTTAGGGGTTTCTTGGTCTTTTATACTATGTGCTTGCTTTGTCATGGTCAGTGTCTTCCTGAGCAATAAAACCCAATTTGTTGTCATCAGTAGAACATGATGTATTTCTGGTAAATGATGCAGAGAGGAGATGATAAAGCCCTGCACCCTCACTTGGTTAGGATCTTAAAGCAAGCATATTCTCCAGATCTCATTTATTTACTGAGAAAGGTCTCATGTCTTTAAAAAAAAGAGAAAAAAAAAAGTCTTCCGGACACATCAAAGGTGCAAGAAATGTGATTTCTGTTGTTCTCTGCTTGAAACACTGTCAAGTACATTGGAAAAAAATATATGTTTTGAGTATTATAACAGATTCCTCAATTTTTGTTTATTCAAAGTGTTATAAATCATCACAGCCATGATTCTTTTGGATGATAAAATTATCTCATATTTGGCCATAAGGTGCTCCTTCAAGCTTACTCTTATGTTTTTCAGGGATTTTCCCATTGGTCTTTGGGCATTATCTTACGTTCACTTCATATTTTTCTTGCCCTACATCTAGAAGAAGGCATTTCTCCAAAAAGTTCTGATTCCTTTTGGTGGTTTGGAAATCAAGATCTTGCAATAGGTGCATCTGTTGCTGTTGGGGTACCAGTGCTTCTAGGCTCTTTCAGAGATCACAGTTAGGAAAAATATCTGTATCTATATATATCTATATATATATATTTGTTGTTGTTATGTGCTGTCGAGTCGGACCCGACTCATAGCAACCCCTCCTTGGGTTTCCAAGGCAGTATCATTACGAAAGTAGATTGCCCCATCTTCCTTCCAAGGAGTGGCTGGTGGGTTTGAACCACCAGCCTTCTGGTAAATAGTCAAGTGCCTTAGCCACTATGCTACCAGAGCTCCCAACATATATATATATATAGAGAGAGAGAGAGAAATCAATTCTAAAATTTATATGGAAACGCAAATGACCTAGAATAATCAAAACAATCTTGAACAAGAAAGATATACATAATGTCATTATCCTTGTTTGAAAACAAAGAAGAGTTACCGGTAGTTGGAAAATATGGCCTTGGTGATAGAAATAACACTGGAGATCATGTGATAGAATTTTGCAAGACCAATGACTTATTCATTACAAATACCTTTTTCAGCAACATAAGCGATGACTATACATGTGGACTTCATCAGAAGGAATACACAGGAATCAGACTGATTATATCTGTGGCAAAAGGTGACAGAGAAGCTCAGTATCTTGGGCCAAAACAAGGCCAGGAGCTGATTGTGGAACAGACCATCCATTGCTCATAAGCAAGTTGAAGTTGAAGACAATTAAAACAAGTCCACAAGAGCCAAAATATGACCTTGATAATATCCCTCCTGAATTTAGAGACCATTTAAAGACTAGATTTGATGCACTGAACACCAATGACCGAAAATCAGAGGAATTATTGTATAACATCAAGAACATCATCTGTGAGGAACTCAAGAGGTAATTAAAAAGATAAGAAAGGAAGAAAAGACCAAAATGGATGTCAGAAGAGACTCTGAAACTTGTCCTTCAGCAGAGAGCAGCTAAAGCAAATGGAAGAAATGACAAGATAAAAGAGTTGAACTGAAGATTTCAAAAAGCAGCTCGAGCAGACAAAGCCAATTACTATAATGAAATATGCAAAGACCTAGAGTTAAAAAACTAAAAGGGAAGAATGTGCTTGACATTTCTCAAACTGAAAGAACTGAGGAAAAAATTTAAGACTCGAGTTGCAATATTGAAAGATTCTATGGGCAAAATATTGAATGATGCAGGAAGCATCAAAAGAAGATGGAAGGAATACACAGAGTCACTGTACCAAAAAGAGTTGGTCAATGTTCATCCATTTCAGGAAGTGGCATATGATCAAGAACCAATGGTACTGAAGGAAGAAGTTGAAGCTGCACTGAAGGAATTGGCAAAGAACAAGGCTCCAGGAATTGATGGCATACCCATTGAGATGTTTCAACAAACGGATGCCCCACTGGAGGCACTCACTCGATTATGCCAAGAAATTTGGAAGACAGTTACCTGGCCAACTGACTGGCAGAGATCCATATTTGTACCCATTCCAAAGATAAGTGATCCCACAGAATGTGGAAATTATCAAACAATATCATAAATATCACATGCAAGTAAAATCTTACTGAAGATAATTCAAAAACAATTGCAGTAGTATATTGGCAGAGAGCTTCCAGAAATGCAAGCTGGATTCAGAAGAGGATGTGGAATGAGGGATATCATTGCTGATGTCAGATGGATCTTAGATGAAAGCAAAGAATAGCAAACAGATGTTTACTTATGTTTTATTGACTATGTAATGGCATTCAATTGTGTGGATCATAGCAAATTATGGATAACATTGAGAAGAATGGGAATTCCAGAACACACTTGATTGTGCTCATGAGGAACCTATCATCAGGAGGCTGTCATTTGAACAGAACAAGGGGATACTGTATGGTTCAAAATCAAGGAGGGAGCACGTCAAGGTTGTAACCTTTCACCATACTTACTCAACTTGTATGCTGAATAATCCGAGAAGCTGGATTATACGAAGAACGTGGCATTGGATTGGAGGGAGACTCGTTAATAACCTGCAATATGCAGATGACACAACTTTGCTTGCTGAAACTGAGGATGACTTGAAGTACTTACTGAGGAAGATTAAAGACTACAGTCTGCAGTATGGATTACATCTCAATATAAAGAAAATAAAATTCCTCACAACTGGTCCAATAAACAGTTTCATGGTGGATGTAGAAAAGAGTGAAGTTGTCAAGGATTTCATGTTACTTGGGTCTACAATCAACACCAGTGGAAGCTGCAGTCAATACATCAGATGACATATTGCACTCTGCAAATCTGCTGCAAAGAACCTCTTTCAAGTAATGAAGAGCAGGAATGTTTCCTGGAAGACTAAGGTGCACCCAACCCAAGCCATGGTATTTTCAATCACCTCTTATAGACATGAGAGTTGGACAATGAGTAAGGAAGACCGAAGAAGAGTTGATACATTTGAGTTGTGGCATTGGAGAAGAATGCTAAGAGTACCATGGTCTGCTAAAAGGACTAACAAATCTGTCTTGGAGGAAGTGCAGTCAGAATGCTCCTTGGAAGTAAGAATGGCCGGAAGCGAGAATGGCCAGACTTTGTCTCACCTACTTTGGTTATGTTGTCAGAAGGAACCATTCCCTGGAGAAGGATATCATGCTTGGTAAAGTGGAGGGTCAAGACAGAATGGGAATGCCCTCAGCAAGATGGATAGACACAGTAGCGGTAAGGATGGCTCAGGTGTAGTAAGGATTGTGAGGCTGGCATAAGACTGGGCAGTATTTTGTTTTGCTGTGCATGGAGTTGCTATGAGTTGGAGATGAGTGGACGGCACCTAACAACAACAACAAGTGTATGCTATTTTTCTGATCAAAGTAATGAAGGCTATCTTCTTTTAAGGGAATAATGCAT
This sequence comes from Orycteropus afer afer, assembly GCF_000298275.1. Classification (NCBI taxonomy): domain Eukaryota; kingdom Metazoa; phylum Chordata; class Mammalia; order Tubulidentata; family Orycteropodidae; genus Orycteropus; species Orycteropus afer. Next base: position 176,642 of record NW_006922086.1, on the reverse strand, counting down.
TGAACTTTGTGATTTACTGTGTGTGATAAGGTACAGACTAAGCCCAAATATATTAAGAGTAAAAGTTATTATTATTATCTTTTTCATTACAATATTGGTAGGGTTTGTGGTCCTGACTTAAGGTGTCACCTGGGGACCCAGGATTGTAGAGCAGTTCTGTCATCATCCTGAGTATGATGACATACTCTGGGTCTGTGAGATTCATGCACATTGTGCTTATCAACATTTGTTCCTTTTTACTCCTGAGTAATATTCCTTTGTAATCTCAGTTCTATCAAGCCTATTTTAACAACTCTAAAAATCAATAAAGGTTCTAACAACATATGACAGTAACTTTTTGCATCCCTGATGAAATATGTAGGATTATTTTAGCTTTCTATTCTAAATTTATAATAAACTTTTTTGAGCCCTTCTAGAGGTGTAACTACACAGTATTTTCATGCTTACTCACTGATCTGCACTGAACACTTTCCCTTGTTACCCTCCCGAGAGGGACCGGGTCTCCGGGAGCAAGGTAAGCACGGGCGGGCTTGTGCTAACTCAGTGATCTGCACTGAACACTTTCCCTTGTTACCCTCCCGAGAGGAATC
>NW_006922086.1:158184-172801 GCF_000298275.1 Orycteropus afer afer | reverse complement strand
GGTGGCTGCGATGATGGGCTCAAGTATAGCAGGGATTGTGGGGCTGGCGTGGGATCGGGCAGTGTTTCGTTCTGCTGTGCATGGGGTCGCTATGAGTCGGAAACAACTTGACAGCACTTAACAGCAACAACAACAAGAGGCAAATACTGTGCTGAGTGATGGGAAATAAGTAAGAACACCCCAAATTAATTTAGAACTCCAGATATGAGTGGTGGCTATGCTAAGTTGTGAAGCTAAAGCTGCACTTTGAACCAAAAGTTAACTTCTAACCTAGCAATGTAGCCTGTCTTTCCTGTAACTCTTATTCCTATAACTCCTGCACCCTGAGAAAATTACATGGTAAACAATTTCAGAGAAGGTAATTTTGTTTGCTTATGGATTTTTCTCATAAGAAGCCAGGTCCAAAATTCTCCCAACAGATGCTAACTCAAAAGAAACTTTAGAATTATGCATGTCCTCCTAGCAGTCATGCAATCAGGGTCTCATGATTGTTTTGAGGCCACATGTACACTATTTAATGATTACTTTGCAACTTAAAAAAAAAATTTTAGAAATGTATATAATCTCTTACCAATCAGATGTACCCTTATCCAATTTCGTAACCATTACTTTTATATCATTAACAATATCATTAATATCACATGTAAGTAAAATTTTCCTGAAGATAATATTAAAATGATAGCAGCAGTATATTGGCGGAGAAGTAACCGAAGCAATTTAAGCCAGATTCAGAAGAGGATGTGGAATGAGGGATATCATTGCTGATGTCAGATGAATCTTAGCTGAAAGCAAAGAATTCTAGAAAGAATTTTACCTTTTTTTTTTTTTTTGACTATGCAAAGGTATTAGACTCTGTGGATCATAACAAATTATGGATAATATTGTGAAAAATAGGTATTACAGAATACTTAATTGTTCTCACGAGGAACCTGTACATAGACCAAGAAGCCATGGTTTGAAAAGAACAAGGAGATACTGCACGGTTTAAAATCAAGAAAGATGTGTTTCAGTGTTGTATCCTTTCACCATACTTGAATAATCTGTATGGTAAGCAAATGATTCAAGAAGCTGGAATATATGAAGAACGCAGCCAGCATCAGGATTGGAGGAAGACTAGTTAACAACTTTCAATATGCAGAAGACACAACCTTGCTTGCTGGAAGTGAAGAGAACTTGAAGCATTTATTGATGAAGTGCAAAGGCTACAGCTTTCAATATGGATCACACTTCAATATAAAGAAAAATCCTCACAACCTGACCAATAAGCAACATCATGACAAATGGAGAAAAGTTTGAAGTTTTTAAGGATTTCATTTTGCTTGGATCCACAACTGATGTCCACGGAAGCAGCAGTCAAGGAATCAAACAACATATTGCACTGGGAAAATCTGCTAAAATATTTGTAAAAGGCCCTCTTTTACCTCTTTGTTAGAGAGCAAAATGTTACTTTGAAGAGACTAAGTTATGCCTGACTCAAGCCAGGGTATTTTCAATAGTGTCATATGCAAGTGAAAGCTGGACAATAAATAAGGAAGAACTCCTGTTGTCAATCCAGAAGCCAAACTTTGATGCATTTGAATTGTGGTGTTGGTGTAGAATATTGAACATATTATGAACTGCTAGAATGAATGAATCTGTCTTTGAAAAAGTATAGCCAGAACGCTCTCTAGAAGTGAGAATTGTCAGTTTTCATCTCTTATTCCTTGGTTATATTGTTAGAAGGACCCAATCCCTGGAGAAGAGCATCATGTTTTGTAGTGCTTAAGTAGAAAAGGGGAAGACCCTCAACAAGATGGCTTGACATAGTGGCTGCAATGATGGGCTCGAGCATAGCAAGGTTGAGAGGATGGTACAAAACCCGGCAGTGTTTCATTCTATTGTGCTTAGGGTCACCGTGAGTCAGAACCAACTCTACAGCATCTAACAACAATAAGACCTAAATGTTACCCAATCACTGATTTTTTTTTTCTGAAGTTAGTTGTAATCATTACCTAAATGTCAACCAATTACTGAATTTTTACCAAAGTTCCTTGTATTTTTTTAATATAAACTCTCTAAACTGTCTCCTCCTTGGATCACTTAGTTTAGAATCCTTTGCATCTTGTTATTCTCAATTTACAAACAACCTTACCTCTCAATAAGCACTCTGCAATTTAATTTCAACAAGACTGCCATTTTGCTCTACAACAGAATAAACCACCACGAGTTGCTCTCCAGCGGACCTCAACTCATGGCAACCCCAACTCATGGCAACTCCACTTACGTCAACAGACCTGTGCTCCACAGATTTTTCAACGGCTGATCTTTTGGAAGTACATCACCAGGTTTTTCTCCCCAGGCACCTCTAGGTAGATTTCATCCTCCAACCTTCCCACTTCCCAGCACATTATCTATCTGCCCTGTCAGGGATTATAGGAATACAAAGGTGCATAAATTCCAGGCTCTTCCTTCAAGTTACCGTTCACCTAGAGCATAAAGACAGTTTGGTTGTTACACACTTTGGATGGAAATCACATGATTTTTTAAAATTACCTTAAATAGTTGCAGGAAAAGTTGAAATTTGTCCAGGCTTGGAGCACCAAAGATTCCAGATGCCAAGTAATAATCCTAAATAGCTCTTACAAGAAATCTCCATACCATCTCAAAGTCTTGCCCCAGGGAACAGGGTCCAGGCCATAAAAAAGTACAGCTGCCTGAGAGGTCCCTCAGGTTTTTTATCTAGTTCTGCTGCTGTACTGGTATTTGACCTTGTGCAACAGAGAACGTGTAGTACCTCCGGAGCAGGAGGCAAGGTTCAGGGGAGGCTTCTGCGCTCTTCCTGGGCACACTTTAAAAGCAACCTCTTCCTACGTGAGGTTCAGTTCATAGCTCGCAGGACTCCTTACCTGGAGCCTGGGCATGCCCTTTCAAGCTGCCAAAGCCATTCATTATAGTGTTATAGTCAAAAGGACTTCAACTCGTTTGCTTCCCGTTGTCAATCCAGAAACCAAACTTTAACATGGTTTGCATTGTTAGAGTCTTGGAACTTTTCTTAAGTGAGATGTTTTGTGGTTCACGTTACACTATAGGGTAACGGGGCGTGCGCGCAAATGGGAGAGTGAAAGTTCAGATCCCCTGGACTTCCCGCGGGCGGAGGCAGACCGTTGTATGGGGGCCGCCTCTCGGAGACGCTAAAAAAAAAGACTGCAGCGCATCGCCTTCTGAACTACATTTCCCTGGGGTGCTTGCGACCCACCTCGGGGCTGGAGGAGGCGCTCGGAGCCAGACTACTGACTACCGCAGCACCAAGGGCTCGCAGGTCTGGTGGGAGGGCCGTCTCGCGGTGCATGCCGGGGCTTGTAGTGCGGCATGCGCATGGGACGGTCTCCTCTGTGATTCGCGGTGCCGACTCAGCGCTGCGGGGCGGCTCCGGGACTTGTGGCTCGGATGGGTCTTCTGAGAGGCGGGTCCGGGCTGAATGCGCGTGCGTCGCGCCCGAAGGGTCGGCTGTGCCTCCCGAGCGGTTGGACTGTAGTTTTGTGTGGACACCGCCTTCCTGCTCCGCCCCTTGCCTGGCTGGCCCGCCCCTCCTTCCTGGAGCCACAGCTGAGGAGGCGGCGGGCGGCGAGTGGCCCGGCGACTTGTGCCGGCCGAACCCTATGCGTTGACTCGCGAGACATAGGTGCCTCCTGCCCTACCGGCGGGGCCTGGGCTTCCTGCGGCGGGATGTTCTCCCGAAGGAGCCACGGAGATGTGAAGAAATCCATCCAGAAGGTGCTGGACCCGAAGAAGGACGTGCTGACCCGCTTGAAGCACCTGCGGGCGCTGTTGGGTGAGCGCGCGTCTGGGCGCCGTCTGTAGGGGAAGCCGAGTCGGGCCACCTGTCCCGGAGGGCGCCTCCTGAGGCCAGCCTGAGACTTCGCGGCCAGTGAGGGTCGAGGGGCTGGGGAAGCTATGGCCGTCGGGGCGGGGACGTCGAATTCTGTTCCCTGGCCGGTGCGTGGACCCCCCCGAAGCATTGTTCCCTACGAAGGGGACAGCCTGGCTTGCGGGCACTGTCCCTGTCGCCTTGATTGTAAATTTACTCCAGATTTTCACCAGACGCCTGCCTCCCGGGTAACCTCGAGGCCGGACACGCTGTGGCTATATACCTTTCCCTCCCTAGCAAACAGACTAAACCCCCAAGTTGTCTCCATACGTAGTCTGAGACCGTAAATAGACCTCAAGTCTCAGCACACATTTAACAGATTTAATTTAACTGTCATCTCTCTCAACCCCATGAATTTTTTTTTAATAGTCTGCGACCCCAGCCAGCCTGAGCCACCAAGTGGTCCTAGAACACGTTTAACTGTCATCGTCTTTGTCATGCCCATCTTTTAAATTTTATCTTTATTTTAGGTCTGGCTGCTTCAGTTCCTTTGTGCCTTTAGTATGAAGGGACTCCTTATGCCTGCTTGGGAGGAATGGAGGCTTTCCTGGGTTGGGGGAGGCTGCTTTTCTTTATTGCCAGTGTAACAGTGATGGTTATATGCATTCCGGGGTTTTGTGGACTGCTGGGTGGAGGTTCTGAGCAGTTCAGGTGGGCCTGGAGTTGATCTGTGATGAAGCTCACCTCTGTGGTGCAAAGTGTTCACAAGGCTTCCTGTCACCTCCTGCATGTGACTTGTAGCTGGCTCACCGAGACTGTGTTTTGTTTTCTGTTTTCTTATCTCCTTAGTCTTATGTTAGGAATTCTGGTGGCGTAGTGCCTAAGGCACTTGACTGCTAACCAGAAGGCTGGCGGTTCAAACCCACCAGCCACTCCCGGGAAGGAAGGTTGGGCAATCTACTTCCGTAGTGATATCGCTTCGGAAACCCCGGAGGGGTCGCTATGAGTCGGATCCGACTCGAAGGCAGTGAGTTTGGTTTGGTTTGGTTTGGTTTTTTAGTCTTATGTTTAATCTTTGCTGTCTCTAGACAGACTTATGTTTGTGTATTTGGAGAACAGGAAAGGACAACTTATGTTTTTTCTAGACGTATTTTTATTCTTAAAATAAGTGGGAAAAAAAAAAAACCTCATCTTGCAGGACATGTAGTCTTCATGTGACTGAGAGAATATGGCATAAAATAATTCATTTTATATGTGAGATTTTAAAATAAAAATCTTCATGAGATAAAAAGTTGCTAATTATTTCTATTTGTACTCTGAAGTGCCTCTAAAGAAAAAACAAAGATCTGATTTTACCAAGTGAAATTATTCACAATTTCAGATTCCTTGAAATTACAGTCTTGTTCAGTTTGGAATGAAATGTAAATTGTTTACCATAGAGGGATTAGTTTTCAAGACTTTTGAAAGTGAACTGTAAATTGGTAAATTGAACCTTCGACTTCCTGTAGTAAAATACCATGTATACACAAGTTGCATTGTGTGTCAGTAGTGACTGATTAACACCTATTGCAGGGGCATTTGTTATAAAGGAGAGTTGAGCAGTATTTTAAAACATTTGCTACTTTGGGAATTTTTTTTGGGGGGTAGAGAACTTGGACTTTTGTTCTGTCCAAGTCAACAAGATTAAGTTTGCCACATTTTGTAAAGGCAGAATTTATTAGACCTAGATCAGTTTGTTTTCTTAGAGGTATACAGTACACTGATACTATTCTGAGAAAGTAGACGATTTTCAACTCTGTGTAATTGTGGTTTCACTCTAAGGTCTTATTTTGAGGAACTTTCTTTTATCATTTCAGTGAACTCATTATGACCCAGTTTTGTGACATGTACAGGGTCTTTAATATTTCCTTAGGTGGGTGCTGTTTTTAGGGAGCTTTGGTGGAGTACTGGACAAAGAATTTGGCTGCTTGCCACAAAGTTGGCAGTTCAAACCCACCTGCTGCTCTTCCGGGGGAAGATGCAATCTAGTTCTGTAAAGATTTACAGCTGTAGAAACCAAAGGGGGTTGCAGTGTGTTGGAATTGACTCCTTAGCAGTGGGTTTATGCTGTTTTTGATTAATGCATTTGTTTGTGGAACTACCCAGTTTCCTTTGTTTGTTACTGTAATCTTTGTGGGAGCTGAGCTTTTTGTAAAATGTGCCCGAGGAATTCTAGCCATGATGTTTAATGCTAAGTCTTCCCCTGTGTCTATAAAGACTTTAAGAAAAATGGTACATTCATGTATTAAATTCTGTCACATCATCTATCTATTTATTTGGTTGCTGCTTTCAAAACCTTACATAGAAAACAAAAGTGTTCTTGAGCACAAAGATAGGAATGAAGCCAAGATCAGGGAAACTATTTGAAGGAAATGAATAGTAATTACTTTTGTATTTTTATTTGTATATTTATATAACACTCTTGCTTTTCACATAGTTTATCTTCAGGTAATAGTAAAAACATTATTTTTTAGATACAAAGATGCTACTAGACTCTGGGCTAGTTATTTAGCCTGTCTTTGAAACAATTTCTTTATCTGTACAATGCATATGGTAATGTGTGCCTTCTAAAGGTTATTATTATTATTTTTATTGTGCTTTAGGTCTAAGTTTACAGAGTAAAGTTTTACATTCAATTCATGTACATTTAGTTTCATTCCCCATTTACCATCACCAACCCTAACATAAAGGTTATTTTGAGTATTATATAAACTTCTCCAGCTTGGAGTAGATTTTAACAGTTTCCTCTTGTACTGTAAGCATACCTCATTTTATTGTACTTTTCCTTATTGTGCTTCACAGATACTGTATTTTTTACAAATGAAAGGTTTTTGGCAATACTGTGTCGAGCAAGTCTGTCAGGACCATTTTTCCAATAGTATGTGCTCATTTCGTGTCTCTGTCACTAACATCAAGTTGGAGCCCACACATAGTGACCCTTCCTTGGGTTTCTGAGGCAGTATCACTATAGAAGTGGCTTGCCCAACTTTTCTTCCGAGGAGTGGCTGGTAGGTTTGAACGTTTTGGTTATCAGTCAAATGCCTTAGGCACTATGCCACCTTAGAAATCCAAGGAGGGGTCGCTATGAGTCGAATCAACTCCAGACCAGTGGGTTTGGTTTGGATTAAATCTTTATGTAAGCAGACTGCCACATCTTTCTCCTGTGGAGAGGTTGGTAGGTTTGAACCACGTACCTTTTGGTTAGCAGCTTAGCACTTTAACCACTGTGCCATCAGGGCTCGTTTGTACCTTGTCCTCAGGGTGTCCGAAGTTTAAGATAAATAATCAGAATGCTGTACATAGAGTTACTTTGAGTCAGAACCAATGTGAGAGCACCTAACAACATTGGCAGGAGTTGAACTGGGAGGCAGTAGAGAGGGAGAAGAGTGGTCTGGCATGCAAGAGCTGAGGGAGATTGGAAGCCAGATCTTAAAGGGCTTTATTTGCTGGAGTTAGTAGCTCAGATCTTAACCTGAAAAGAGGGGGCCCTCTTGGAGAATCTTTAGTGGTTCAAATAATGAGATATGAGAACTGCTGTCAGCCAGGGGGGAGCTCTGGTAGCACAGTGCCTAAGGCACTTGACTGCTAACCAGAAGGCTGGCGGTTCAAGCCCACCAGCCACTCCTCAGAAGGAAGATGGGGCAATCTATTTCTGTAGTGATAGTGCCTCGGAAACCCAAGGAGGGGTCGCTATGAGTTGGGTCCGACTCGAGGGCACATAACAGCAACAACAACATCAGCCAGGGCCAGCAGGACCAGGATTAAAGGATTGGCAGTAGTGGGAGGAGTTAAAGTGGAGGTGGGGAGAGGGATAAGGTTGTGGCAGTAATGGAGCAGATGGATGATAAGGGCTTGAAATAAGGCTCTGTCCAGCGAATGGAGAGGAGGTATAAGATTATAGAGGCTTTGGTGGCACAGCTGTTAAAGCACTGAACTGCTACTGAAAAGGTTGGTAGTTTGAACCCACAGGCTGCTCTGTGGGGAAAGATGTGGCAGTCTGCTTCTGTAAAGATGTATAGCCTTGGAAACCTTATGAGGCAGTTCTACTCTGTCCTAGAGGGTTGCTGTCAGTAGGAATCAGCAGCAGTGGGTTTGGTTTTTTTTTTTTTTTTTTTTAGTGCAGCAGGAAGGGAACCCTGGTAGTGCAGTTGTTAAGCTTGCAGCCTCTCTGTAGGAAAAACCTGTGACAGTCTTTTTCTGTAAAGATTGTTGTTGTTATGTGCCGTCGAGTCGGACCCCACTCATAGGAAGCCCTCCATGGGTTTCCAAGGCAGTATCACTACGGAAGTAGATTGCTCAACCTTCGTTGCGAAGGAGTGGCTGGTGGGTTTGAACCACTAGCCTTCTGGTTAGCAGTTAAGTGCCTTAGGCACTATGCTACCAGGGCTCCTTCTGCAAAGATTACAGTCTTGGAAATCCTATGGGGCAGTTAGTTCTACTCTGTCCTATAGTGTTGCTAGATGACAGTGGATTTTGGTAGTGTAGGAGAAACCTAGTGATTCTCTAAGTAAAACAGTGAAAGTGAGGTTTGTAGAAGCTAGGGAAGAAGTAGTCAATCTAAATGAGAAGAGATTTGGAACCAAAAGTCACAGTCAAGTGAGATAAAGTGATACCAGGGTTTGGATGAAGTATTTAGAGATCTGAGAAAAATCTCACAAATGCTCTTTATATTGACAGAACAAAATATAACATTTTAGTATATTTTCTTTCCTGTACCTGTTCTTTAAGTAGGGGTAAGTTCACTTAGAATTTTTAAATGTTGCTTTCTAAACTTGTAACTATTTCCCCATGTTTTGTTGCTTTCATTGTTATTAACTACACATTTATTGAGACTGTGTACCATAATTTAGCTAATTATTTCCTGGATGGTTAAATTGTTTTCTTTGTTCCTTCTTTTCTCCTCTTCTCTCTCTCTTTTTTTTTTTTTTTCCCCTGATACAAATAATACTGCTGTAAACATCTTAGAAAGTAACTTTTCCTGTATTTTCTATTACTTTCTTAGAATAGATTTTACTGAAACTAAAACAATGGGTTTGAACATGTATATGACTTGATTCACAATGTTTATTAGATTAGATGTTTTCCTCATTAGCCCTGCCAACAGCAGTGATTGAGACTACCATTTTCATTGCAGTGTAGCCAGTGATAAACAAGTTTTTATAATTTGCTAATTGGTGATAAGTGTTTGGGAGGATGGGAGTGTCCTAGATAGAATCAGAAACGTTGGGTGAGGATTTTGGCTAATGAAGGGATAAGATGAGTTTGATTTTGCATGCCAGTTTGAAAAAATGGCAAGATGCAAGTAGAAGTGTATTAGAGGTTTTGGGACAGGTATTCTGGAGCTTAAATAAGAGGATAGAATGCTGTGAAATGCCTGTTTGTCGTCATCATCATCTCATTAAATCTTTCCACAACCTATGATGAAGGTAGTATTCTTACTTTCAACCCACAGATGAGGAAACTGACTCAATGATATTAACTAATTATCTACCAGCACCCAGCTACTAAGTGGGATTCATATGAATCCAAAGCCCATGTTGTACTTCTGTTAGTTATCTGATTCAAAAGTGTATTTATGTATCAGAAAATGTGTTACCCACCGGAAGGGATGTTAACATATAAACCAAAGCCCAACAGCTTTGCACGTCTTCCAAAGGTGTTACTTTGGTGTTTGCTGCTATCTTTTTGGTTTGTTTTTCTATTTTCTTCTAGGGGACTTGGGGCTATCATATTTGATTTGAACATGGATTCTTCTATGTAGTGGTGATCATGGGCCACTTCATATGTTTGGCAGGCCTAGCAGATGGTAAGATAATTGCATGGGCATGAATGCCACATGGACAGTTCTATAAACTAGAATGAAGTTAGGAGGTGTAGTTTTAGCTTCTGTGGGACTTAGTATACTCAGTTGACCTTGTTTGAAGCAAAGTGATTTTGCCATAATGCCCTCTTTTCTACTTTTTCATTGACTAACATTTTATGCCTGTCTCAGAAGGAAGGTTGGGCAATCTACTTCCGTAGTGATATTGCCTTGGAAGCCCAAGGAGGGGTCACTGTGAGTCGGGTCTGACTTGACAGCACATAACAACAACATTTTATGCCTGTAGTCTCTGGATTTAAATGAACTTTGAACACATGCCAGTAACATGAATACATCATCCTGAGTTCTGGGGCTTGAAGTTGTCTTGACTTTTGATTTGAGAAAGGTGAATCTAATATGTCTGATTGAGTTTATATGTTTTGTTTGCAGTAACTAAGATTGGCTTTTACCTTTTATTCTGAGATAGAAGATAATTGGTAGATCTAGAATATTTTGATGTAAACTTTTATAATTCTATTTTATTTGTTTTTTATAAGCCCTTTATTTATAACCAAAAATCAAACCCACTTCCACAGAGTCGATTTCAACTCATAGTGACCCTGTAGGAAAAAGTAGAACTGCCCCAATAGGGATTCCATGGCCATAATCTTTATGGAAGCTACATCTTTCTTCTGCGCAGTGGCTGGAGAGTTCGAACCACCAACCTTTTGGTTAGCAGCTGAGCACTTAACCACTATGCCACCAGCTTTCTCTCCTTTACTTACAGATGGACATAAATACTTTCACTAACTTAGAGTACTGATCTGCGGTTTCCAAACTGAGTTCTATAGCTAAAACTGTAGAAAATTGTTTATTTAAAAAGAATGTTGATTTTCAAAATAGCACATTGATTTCATTTGAATTTTAAAATTATTTTTAAAAGAAGGAATGTAGGTTACTTTACAGTAAAATTGAGCATAATTAATATATAATTGTAATAAACAACTGTCCTGCCTTTGTATTTTTTTAAAAAAATTGAGTTTCAGAAGCATTTAGTGTGTGTTTGTTGCTACTGAGCAGGGTTCCATATTCAGAGATGAATAAGGACAAGCCTAGGATTTACAGTATGGTAGGAGACACAGATACACAAACGTGTACATTTACAACAGAGCATTTTCAGTGCCACTGTGGAGTGGGAGGAAACTGTAGCAGTGACCACTAGGTATAGAAGGAGCATGGCAGAAACGTGTGTTGAGAGGTTGCTTCCTGAGGGAGTCAGGTCTGAGGTGAGGTTTGAATAGTGAATAATAGAGTTTACCAGGTTGACTGGTTGGGGATGAAAGGACTTCAGCGAGAGCAGCGTGTACAAAGGCAGTGGTGTGAGTCACCATGGAGTTGAGTGAGCCAGTGGCTGTTACTGTGTAGTGTAGGTAGAGTTTGGGACCCCTGGAGGAGTTTTGAGAAGAGTAGAAACCAAATCCAATGTGTTCCACCTGGTGCAGCAAATGGTCTGAAGTTCCATTCTCCCCAGAGATTTGAAACACAGATGCAGGGAGAGAGAGGGCTCCCATCCTTTTGTATTGCTACTGTAAGCATGTAGGCTGGGCTGCTGATGTTCATCTTTCCCACTGTGTGGAGAGGGTCTGCTCATATTGGATTCCACCCTCAGAGGGAAGCAGAACTGAGAGAGTGAAAGTGAAAAGGACCCCAGTGGACCATGTGTTAGCCGATGGATGCAGCCATGTCTGTGCCAGCTCTACCCCTGAACTTGTCAGTCATAGGAGCCAATAAACATCCAGTTTTTTGCTTTAACTAGCTTGAGTCTACTTTTGGGGTCTTACAACTGAAAAGCGTTCTGATTAATATGCCAGGAAGAGAGAGAGAATCCAGGTCAAGGATGGGTGTTTTTGTGTAATATATGTAGAGATACAGTTTTTATGTTTTTTGAGAACCAGTGAAATGAGCTTTTTTGTCTTTAGGAGGACTTATGAAAAGCAAAACTGAAGAAAGTGTAGAGAGAGGGGATAATAATGGGGAAGGGTATGGTCTGCAGTGGAATCAAGAGTGTGATGTTGAAGAGTTGGCTTCAGCTAAGGCCAGCTTGAAGGAAGCAAGGATGGAGTGAGTGCTAGAGGACGAGAGGGAGCTCTCATGATAACTTCTGTTTTCTCTGTGAGGGTAAGAGATGAGGTCATCTGTTAAACCAGTTTTCTTGCTGGTACAGTAGTAGGAACTTGGTTGGCTTTGCTCCCTCTTCTGTACAATATACCCTCCGAAAATACATGAAATGTGTAATCTGTCAGGCTTTTTGTTGTTGTTCTTTTTGGGAGTGATCTTACAAGTGTATTTAACTTACTGAGTTAAATGCTTTGCTAAGAAAGGTAGAAATTATATACACACATACATATATATATATATATATATATATATGTTTGTATATATCATTGTGCGGTGCCTTAGGCATTTGACTGCTAAGCAGAGTATTGATGGTTTAAACCCACCGTACACTCTGTGGAAGGAAGATGGGGCACTCTCCTTGTGTAAAGATTTCCTGCTTCAGAAAACCAATGGTGGTTGCTATGAGTTGGACTTGACTTGATAGCAGTGAGTTTGGTATTGTTTTTATATTTATATCTATGTCTGTTTATCTATATATACGTGTGTGTGTGTATATACATGTTTGTGTATTATACACATAACTATGTATGTGTGTGTGTGTATGCATACATATGTATACATAGGTAAAACCCAAATCAAACCCAGTGCCATCAAGTTGATTGTGACTGACAGCAACCCTGTAGAACAGAGTAGAACTGCCCTGTAGGGTTTCTAAAGTGGAAATCTTTATGCAAGCTGACTGCCACGTCTTTCTACTGTGGAGTGCTGGTAAGTTTGAACCGCCAATATTTCAGTTAGCAGCTGAGTGCTTAACCACTATGCCACCAGAGCTCCTACGCACATACACGTACATACAAATATACATACAAACATACACACAAACAACATGTTGTTGTTTCATCCTCACAGTCATTGCTGTGGTTGAACCCATTGTCACAACCACTACGTCAGCCCATCTTGTTGTGCGTCTTCCCCTTTTTTGCTGACCCTCTGCTTTATCCAACATGATATCCTTATCCAGGGACTGATCCCTTCTGACAGCATAACCGAAGTATGAGAGACGAAGTCTGGCCATTCCTACTTCTAAGGAACATTCAAACTGTACTTCCTTCAAGATAGATTTATTCATTCTTTTAGCAGTCTGTGGAACATTCATATTCAATATTGAATGTACCATGTACACATACGATTATGTATGTGTACGTGTGTGTCTAATTAGATAGTTTAAGTAGTGGAGATATTGCCAGCCCTTCCACTCAGTGACTGTGATGTGCCCAGAAGTAGGCATGAGGTGAGACTCCCTGCCCTCAGTGGTCATTGTTTTTTGCCTCTCATTGTGGGAGTATCTTTTCTGCTGGGTGTGAGTCTAGTGTTTAAGAGTAATATTGATTTTGCTCTATTTTTGCCTTTCTTGTGACTTAACCCCAAGTAAGATTTAACTCTACATTATTAATACCTCATATTGATGTTACTCTATAGCCTTTGCAAGATGTTTTCTCATGTTCTCACTGGATCAAATTGCTACCTTAAGCTATCAGTTCATGTTAATCATAAAAAGGATTTATTACATACCTGTTTAGTAATGTGTTTTAGGTGGCTTGCAATGCAAGTTATTTTTATGTAATTACAGCCTCCTGAATCTGTCAGTTCAAATAGGTTTTTTCATTCTATTAGCAAAATCCTTTGATGAAGTTAAGAGAGGAATTTACAGGAATTATACCCTTTAAAGGAGACAACCAAAAACAAACAAAAAAACCAAACTCACTGCCATCGAGTTGATTCTGACTCATAGTGATCCCTCCTTGGGTTTCCGAGACGGTATCTCTGTGGAAGTAGATTGCCTAGTCTTCCTTCTGAGAAGTGTCTGGTGGGTTTGAACCGCCAGCCTTCTGGTTACCAGTCAAATGCCTTAGGCACTATGCCACCAGAGCCCCTTAGGAAGGATATACCCAGTATAGCTTTGTTTCTGAGTTAGTTCTCAATCTTCAGTTTAAACTTTCATTATAACTCTTCTTATATTTTTAAATATTGTTTTAGAAACTGAAACCACATGTGGAAGATACTTAACATGATTTTGAAAATAGTTATAATCGTCAATAGTAAATATGTGCTTTGATTTAGCTATTACAATTGTGGTTCAGTTGAAAAAAAAATCTTGTAAATGATTAAAAACCCAGTGATAATGTCTTATGTTTGATTTTAAAGTGGCAGCATATATTTATTGAATCTCGGTTGTACTTTCAAGGACACATAAGGTATTGGTGACATTGCATATGCCCAGCTATAGAGCCATGAGATTGTGTCTCTCTGATCACCTCCTGTGAGTAGTAGAATTGACAGCTGTAGCTGCTGCCTATCTCTATCCACTACCATTTTCAAGCCAAAGCCAGGCTTCCCTTGGGCTGTTGTTCTTGTGTAATGTTGGGTGGGTTCTGACTCACAGTGACTCTACAGGACAGGGTGGAACTATCCTAAAGTTTCCTAGCCTATAATCTTCACAGGAACATATCATCAGGTTTTTTTCTCCATGGATTGGTTTGCTAGGTTCAAGCCCCCTGACTTTTAAATTAGCAACTGAGCATTTAACATTGTACCACCAAGGCTCCTTCCCTGAGGCTACTTCAGACCAGTTGTTGTTGTTGTTAAGTGCTGTTGAGTCGTTTCCGACTCATAGCGACCCCATGCACAGCAGAACGAAACACTGCCCGATCCCATGCCAGCCCCACAATCCCTGCTATACTTGAGCCCATCATCGCAGCCACCGTATCAATCCATCTCCTTGAAGGCCTCCCCCTCTTTCGGCGACCCTCCAC
>NW_006922086.1:155444-156799 GCF_000298275.1 Orycteropus afer afer | reverse complement strand
GGGATATCATAGCTGTTGTCAGATGGATCTTGGCTCAAGGCAAAGAATACCAGAAAGATGTTTACTTGTGTTTTATTGACTATGCAAAGGCATTTGATAGTGTGGATCAGACCAGTTACTGAGAGAATACTAATACAGGCCCATTCCTTTGAGACCCAGGCACCTCTGAAAGGTGACTTTGGCTTGAAGGTTCCTCATTGGCCTGGCTGAACTTTCTTAGAACTCTACTGCAGCCTGAGACTCTTCCTACTCAACCTTCCTTCCTTCCCCATGTTCTTTGCATTGTTGTCTGAAGCCTCTTTCCGCCTTCTCCAACTCCTTCCCCTTTACCTTTCACAGGTATTTTCCCAAATAATCTCTTCTGAGTATAATCCTGTCTTGGTGTCTACTTCTTAGAGAACTGAAACTAACATACTATCCCTTTCTCCAGAAGATGTGACCCCTCTTGCTAGCTAAAATTTTTCTAGGTGACCTCCCCCCCAAACATGTTATATCTTTATCTGAAATTAAAAATTAATTAATAAACTGGAAAAATATTTGAAACTTTTAGGAGATAAAATAATTATATCCTTAATACATAAAGATCTTCTACACATCAATGAGAAAAGTTATAATAAATAAATGTTCAAAATATATGTGCATATAAATCATGAATAAAGAGATAAAGAGATACCCAAGATCCACAAGTGAAAAGATTTACAAATGTTACTCACTACAAATCTAAGATGATGTTGTTTGTTGCTGTTGAGTCAGTTCTGACTCATGATGAACCCCCATGTATGGTGAGTAGGTTTTCAAGCCTGTGACTTTTTGGAGGCCTGTCTTCCTGGGTACTTCTGGGTGGGATCAAACTGCCAACCTTTCAGTTAGTAGTCAGGTGCTTAACCATTTATGCCCCTCAGGCTATCTGATAATCTAAGATACATAGATTTAGAGATTAAAATATATTCACCTTTACATTAGCAAAATTGCTTTGGTTATGGTTCTTGTTGTTTTTTTCCCTAATGATAATACACTGTCTGAGCTCTTTACCTCTTTAGCTCTTTAGTCCTATCTTCTGATAGGACTATAAATTGGTATACTCTTTCATGAAAGTAATGGTATTAAAAATGTATATATAATTTGAGCCAATTTCCTTTCCTGGGAATTACAATAGATGAAGACTGTTTTATTAAGAAATGCATTGCAGCCTAGTTTGCATTAAAAAAATATTTTTATTGAGATGAAATTCACATAACATAAAATTAACTTTTTTTTAAAAATTGTGATTTGGGTGAAGATTTACAGAGCAAATTCACTTTCCATACAGCATTTCACATATACTTTGTCTCATGTCATTGACCACAGTTTACCAC
>NW_006922086.1:153428-154920 GCF_000298275.1 Orycteropus afer afer | reverse complement strand
GTTGCATCTAGATGGCAGCTTGCTAGCTTTTAAGATCCCAGTCACTACTCACCAAAGTAGGAGGTGGAACAATGTTTTGTATATTATGTTATGCCAGTTGAGCTTGATGTCCCCTGCGCCTATGGTCCCAAGCCTGCAGGTTCAACTACTTGGTCTCTCTGGGTAGCTGACTGTGACCAAACAGTGACCACAACCTTGCCTCTTGTCAGCTCTACTATACATCTGGGAATTCTGGTCATTCATAGAAACTTACAGGACCATTGTCTGCCAACCCTATATATGTTCTTGGATACCCTCCCCATTTCATAGACATACCTAATTGTTTAGCCTGTCCACCCATCTATCCACCCATGTACCCATATTTCCCTTCACTGATAATGCAGTACTGTATGTGCAAAAGGGTTCATATTTGTTGTCTGTACCTCTCTATGTCTTTCTCATCCTCAGTGGTGTCATATTGGTCACTCACATTTGGTACATTGTCCTTCTCTTCACCCAAATCAATACTTATCTCTATCTATCTTACAGCGTTCCCACCCCTCCCCTCCCACCCCTGGTAACCAACGAAGAAAATTTCCTTCTATAGATAAACCTTTCCTTAACTTTTACAATAACGGACTAAATGCAATATTTGTCTTTTTGTGATTGACTTATTTCACTCAGCATAATGTAACAGTCCATTCTATCTTGCAACTCTCTTAACTTCCTCACCATTTAGAAATTCTGTAACTATACAGTCTTTTCCCTTTTTTTTGTTTGCAGTTGTCCTCACTTGCCAATTGATGTCTCTGGTTCCTTGTTTACAATCTTGTAAGCTCATTTTACTTTGGATATGTCCATAGCTATAGTTTCTGGGTTGTGTCATCTTGTGTATTAATGGTCAGTTGTTATTTGCTATTTTTGGTTCTCTGTTCAAAGTACTCCCTTTAGCATCTCTTCTTGTAAGCTTGGTTTGGTTTTAACAAATTCCCTTAGTTTCTGCTTATCTGGAAATATCCTTATTTCACCATCATATTTGAGGACAGTTTTGCCGGGTATATAGTTCTTGGTTGATAATTTTTCTCTTTCAGGGTTTTATATATACCATCCCATTGCCTTCTCACTTGCATGGTTTCTGCTGAGACATCAGAACTTATTCTTACTGGTTGTCCTGTGTAAGTAATGTTTTATTTTTCCCATGCTGCTTTTAGGATTCTTTCTTTGTCTTTGGTTTTGTTGAGTTTGATGATGGTGTGTCTTGGTGGTTTTCTTTTGGGATCTATCCTGTTTGGAGTTTGTTGGACTTCCTGAAAGGATATATTCTCATCTTTCATCATATCAGGGAAGTTGTCTTCCAACAAATCTTGGACAATTTTCTCGGTGGTTTTGTATTTCTCTTCCTGTTCTGGAATTCCAGTGACAAGTTATTCCTTTTGATGCTATCCCACATGAACCTTAGGCTTTCTTCATTTTTTTTCCGATTGATTCCTTTCCAAAGAAGTATTCAGGTATT
>NW_006922086.1:146542-153212 GCF_000298275.1 Orycteropus afer afer | reverse complement strand
CTTCCTCAGGGATGTGTTATGGGTCTGTATCCTGCTCCCTAGTTTCTACCACTTTACCTTGCTTCTTTGTGTGTACTTTGATGGTCTGTTGTGTCCGAGATGTCATTGTATTTAGATCTCTGTTAAGTGTTGGTGAAGAGCAGTGAAGGGTGAGTCTGGCTCTTCTTGGTGGTTGTTTATCATTGGCCTGTTGGTGAAGAAGGAAGTGGTGGCTCTCACTCAGTAAGTGAAACTGCAGGAGGTGTGGGTGGAGTTGTGTCTTATGGGGGCTGTTGTGGTCTTCCACTCAGTTAGACAAAAAGAACAGTTGAATAACCATAAAAAAAATAAAAGCAAATGAACAAAAAATATTCCATGTAATCACACAGGAATAGTAACTGAAGAAAAGAAAAAAGGGAAAAAGAAGAAAAGAAACACACCTGCAATACCAGTGGAGAAGGCAATAAGAGAAAAAAGGTAGAGGAGGAGAATAATGAAGAAAAAAATGGGAAAAATGCAAAAAGAAAAACAAGGAAAGGGGTTTACCATGAGAAAGAAAAAAATAAATTGCAACCCAGAAAAGGGAAGAGAAAAAAAAGTGAAAACTAGAACCTGGGAGGGAAGGAATAAAGAGTAATAGTAAAAACGACAAAAGTAATACTAATAATAGTAGTTTTAAAACAGAGAAAAACAAATAGACTAAAAAACAGAAAACAGAAAAAAAAACCCATCAGGAGATGGCCCCCAGCCTCCATCCAACTACACAGACTGGGATGGAGCTCCTGCTGGCCCAAAAAGTGGGTGGGAGTGAGGGATGGGCGCACCTCTGTTCACCAAGAGGATGTGGGGTGTAAGAGTAACAAGGGGAATGTCGTACCTTTCCGGTTGTCCAGGTCTGGAATGTCCTTGGGGTTCTTGGCAAGTGGAGCCTGTTCTTAAGTCCCTGGAATCTGAGAGAACGCTGTCACTTTTAATATCTAAAATGGTCAAGCCACTTGTAAGCATTCAAAATGGTTGTGCCCTTGAGATAGAGAAAAGTCCACAGCTCAGACAACCTTCTTCTTCGTTGCTTCTCCTTATATTCCCCAGCCACCAGAGCAGTCCTCTGTGAAGTCCCTGGCTAGCAGGGCCAATTTTTAGGTTAATTCTTAGGTCTTACTCAGCAATATCCAAGCTGTCTGTGCCATCAGATCGCTGCCAGACTGCAGCACCGTATGTCTCCTTTTTTGGTGTTTTCATGCAAATTCTCCTACTAGTTAGAGTTTAGTCCACTTGTATATCCTCCCCTTCAAGGCTCAGGGGTCCAGGATTATCTTCTGTATCTGTGTTAATTGGTTCCCCTTTTCTTTATTGAAGAGGATATGTGCAGTCTCTCTGCCTCTTCCGTCATCTTATCGGTGGACCTTTTGAATATCATAGCCATTCAATTTTGAGACTTGTGCTATTTGTCACCTGTGTTCTTTTTTTTTTTTTTTTTAAAAAGGAAGAAATATTTCCAGGTTTGTTTTCCTGCATTCCCTCTATCATTTTCTGTTAATATTTGACTCAATTAACAGTATGGGGAGCCTGATTACCATAATTCCAAGTTTTAGCAGTATCCTAACCTCTGGTAGCATGGTGCCTAAGGCACTTGACTGCTAACCAGAAGGCTAGCGGTTCAAACCCACCAGCCACTCCTCGGAAGGAAGATGGGGCAATCTACTTCCGTAGTGATAGTGCCTCGGAAACCCAAGGAGGGGTCGCTATGAGTCGGGTCCAACTTGATGGCATACAAGAACAACAACAACAACAACAACCTTTCTTTGGGAGGAAGATGAGGCATTCTATTTCTGTGGAGATTTACAGCCTTGGAAACCCAAGGGAGGTCACTATGAGTCGGAATTGACTTGATAGCAGTGGGTTTTTTGGTTAACTTTTATTAGCCTTTCCTCTCACTGGTGATAAGGAGAGTATCCTCTTAGAGTCTTTGGAAGTTTGATTGAGATAATATATACAAAGCTCTTTTTTGTGTTACATAATTATATTAATTATTTGACATAAGTAAGACAAGACTCACCCATCCCTATCATTCTTTAAGTTGTTGGGAAGGAAAGGTGTATTAGGAGAAAAGAGACCCCAGATTCAAACAGGTTCAATATTTATTAAGCCTTGGCCAGGACAAAGATAATCATCATGGATGAGAGAAACCATCAGCATGAGAAATTTAAATGGAGTTTGTTGAGTCATGGCTATTTGGCTAATTATATATGATTTTAAATCATCATAAAATCATGATTGGTAATAGATAAATTTGTCACTGTTGCAGGTGGGACTACAGAAACAAGGAAAAGACTGTGATTGGGATTTGAACATAGGAAAAGGTTATGGGATTGGTTCTGGGCCTTGACTACTTGGCTAGGGTGTGGTTCAGATAAGCTGTGATAAGCTGTGACTCAGGACCATTCAGCCTGAGTCTTAGCTACAAGGTGGCTATCAAAGGAGCTGTGGTGGCATAGTACCAAAGGCATTGGACTGCTAACCAGAAGGCTGGTGGTTCAGACCCACTAGCGGGTCCTCAGAAGAAAGACTGGGCAATCTACTTCCCTAGTGATACTGCCTCGGAAACCCAAGGAGGGATTGCTAGGAGTCAGACCTGACTCCAGGGCAGTGGGTGTGGTTTGGTTTGGTTTAATTTACATTAGAAAAGGAGACTCTCAAGCAAGTTTCCTAGTTCTTTGTGACAGTATAATCTGTTTTCAACCACACTCTTGTACTACTTTACTCACTGCTCTGGAGTTGGATCTGACTCATAGCAACCCTTCCTTGGGTTTCCGAGGCAGTATCACTACAGAAGTAGATTGCCCAACCTACCATTTAGCTCTTGCTATAAAAATGAATTAATACTACAGTAGCATTTTCCCATTTTATTTCTATCTTTAGTTCTTTCCCTAGTGAGTAGTTTTGACTGTAATACAGGCTAGCCTCAATTCAGATCAAGAAAATACAAGCAAGTGTGCATTGACTTAAAAAAGTCTGATGAAATGTGATTCCTATAAAAGGAATAAATATATATAAAACCATTTGATTTGATCATCATATTTTATGGGTATATATTGTTAGAGCTCCGTCGGCACTCAGCGACCACGCCACACAGGGTACCCAACATGAGATTTTATTCAAAGAGGTGAAAGGGTGCCTGCACCGAGGAAGGACAGAAGAAGAAGAGGAAGAGGAAGAACAGGGGAGGGAGAGGTCTTATATAGACCCGGGTTTAGGAGGTTGTACGTCAGAGCTGGGGGAAGGGGTCTTAACCTATCAGAAGCTATGTTGCCTTTTAAAATTCGCGCCTTGCAGGAAACTCGGTTTTGACTTCCTTTAACTGACTTATGACCTTTTGCGGGGCAGCAGGGAATGAAGAAGAGCCCGGAAGAGCCACACAAGATGGCGTGGCATATCTCTAACATATATAGTATGTTCTGTTATCTTGGTATATGATATCTATTAAGAAAAAAGTCCTAGACTGCTGCGTTTGAGAAATGTATGTAAAAAATGTTTTAGGTAAAAATAACCCTTTTGTGACTGACTTATTTCACTCAGCATAATGTTTTCAAGATTCATCCATATTATAGCATGTATCAAAATCTCATGTCTCTTTATGACAAGTAATATTCCATTGTATACTACATTTTGTATCCCATTTATATAAAATGAGCAAATAAATAGAAACAAAAATTTATTAGTACTTACCAGGATTGGAAGAGAGGGAGAGTGGAGCCATCTTTGCTTAGGGGTGTGGTAGTTAAGGTTGTGTGTCAACTTGGTCAGGCCTAGTTTTGAGTATCTGAGCAGCTGGATGTGTTTATTCCCCATGGTGAAATTGGCAATTAACTTCATGGTGGAATCTGCTGGAGCAGCTCAGTGGCTGCTTTAGGGATGTGGGCTGCACATCTCCAAAGTATGTAAGAAGCAACTTTGAGGATGGTCTCCAGCTTTTGGCATGCTTGAATCCTGCATGTAGTCGAGGCTACATTCAGGAGCCTGCTACGTTGCTTGCTGATCTTGGGACTGTTAATGGGACTTGAATCAATGGCCTGCCATGTGGTTTGGTAATACCGGGACTGTGCCATTTTATTTGTTGGCCTTGGGCTTGTTGGCCTAGCAACCAGCAGCTGCCTGAATGAAGAGATGCCTCTGCCTTCAGTGGGCTGGGAGCAAGAGGCAGAGCTGAAGCCCAGGGTCGAGTGCCCTAGACGTGGAGCTTTGAATTCGGACTTCTAGCTTCTAAAACTGTAAGAGAATAAACTCCTGTTTGTTTAAGCCACCCATTGTGGCATTTTCTGTTAGAGCAGCACAAAGTGACTAAAACAGGGAAACAAATTTTTGTTAATGGTGGTGGAATAATTTGGAAACTAAACAAAACCAATGTTATGGAATTGCACATGTGAAAAATGTTGGATTGTCAAATATTTTGTTATTTATATTTTTACCTTAATAAAAGAATAAAAAATTCATAAATGTAGTGGGAAAAGCCCTACTTTTTAAAACTTTAATACTAGTTATTTGGGGTATAACCTTATATGGAATTACGTTTATACATTAATTATGCATCCTGTATAACAGAAGTATTAACTTCTTTCTAATTTTTGAGTATTTTGTATTTGATTTCTTGTCAGTGTTATGTTGTTGTCAGGTGCTATTGAGTCAGCTCTGAATCAGTGACCCTGTGTACAACAGAAGGAAACAGTGCTTGGTCCTGTGCCTTCCTCACAGTCCTTACTATACTTGAGCCCATTGTTGCAGGCCATCTCATTGAGAGTATTTCCTTCTTTCACTGATCTTTTACTTTATCAAGCATGATACCTGCTTGAACAATTTCTCTTAGGAAGATCAGCACAAGGCCAGTCCCCTGAGGCGGAGGTTAAAGATGTCCCAAATGTCCAAACTACCATGCCACTCCATCATTTCAGACATTAACTCCTCCTCCTCCCAGTAATTTCCCCAGTCTTAGGGTTCTGTATTTCACTGTAATGCCTCACAGAACTCACAGACACCCAAAGGTTCATCTCATGTAGTAGCGGTGGAGGCTGGCAGGCTGGCGAGTCCCGGGTCCGTGAGTAGGTCTGGCAGATCCTCCCAACTCTCAGGGTTTGATGAACCTCGATCAACAGATCAGATGACGGCTGCTGTCCCAAATCCAGGGGTGAGATGAGGATGATCCAAGACACAAAGCCGAAGCAAGAGGAGAGGGAATCTTCCCAGGAGATTCGTAGGTATCCCCTCAGGGAAGCTAAGGGTGGTGATTTGAATTATACCCTTCAGCAAGGCAGGACTCAAGATACATTCCACCTGTGTTGCGCCAACAGAATTAACCTAAATCCCATCACAGAGTCGACTGCCAGTCATTATAGGGAATGACTATTACCAGCTGCCCAGCCAAGTTATTACCTGATCTTAACTACCACACCACCCCAAATAGGCATGGATAATGGGATTTACAAAACATCACAAAATGGAGGACAATGGCTAGAAGGGCCACATCAAGCAATTCACTGCAATACCCTTCTCCAAGGATTGGTTCCTTCTGACAACATGACCAAAGTGTGAGAAACGAAGTCTCTTCGAAGGAGCATTACGGTTGTACTTCTTCCAAGACATATTTGTTACTTCTCTTCAAAGTCCATGGTATTTTAGTATTCTTTGCCAATACCACAATTCAAAGGTATCAACTCTTCTAGGGTCTTCCTTGTTCATTGTCTACCTTTCTCATGCTTATGAGGTGATTGAAAATACCATGGCTTGTGTCAGGTGCACCTTAGTGTTCAGAGAGACATCTTTACTCTTCAGCACTTTAAAGACATCTTTTGCAAAAAAACTGCTAAAATAAAAAACAAAACACAAAGAAGTCTTTTGCAGCAGATTTGCACAGTGCAGATTGTCTGATTTCTTGACTGCTGCTTCCATGGGTGTTGATTGTGGATCCAAGTAAAATGAAATCCCTGACAATTTCAATCTTTTATTCTCCATTTATTGTGTTTTTGTTTACTGGTCTAGTTGTGAGGATTTTTTTTTTCTTTATGTTGAGATTTAATCCATATTGAAGACTGTAGTGTTTAATCTTCACCAGTAATGCTTCAAGTCTTTTTCTACAAGCAAGGAGGTGTTATCTGCATATCATAGATTGTTAATGAGTCTTTCTCCAGTCCTGGTGCCATGTTCTTCTTCATATAGTCCAGCTTCTCGGATTATTTGCTCAGTACACAAATTGAATAAATGTAGTGAAAGGATACAACCCCGTTACACACCTTTCCTGATTTTAAAGCATTCAGTATCTCCTTGTTCTGTTCATATGACTGCCTTTTGGTCAGTGTACAGGTTCCTCATAAGCACAGTTAAGTGTTCTGGAATTCCTGTTCTTTGCAACATTACCTATGATTTGTTGTGATCGACAGAGTCAGATGGCTTTGCATAGCCAATAAAACATAGGTAAACATCTTTCTGGTTCTTTGCTTTCAGCCAGGATCCATCTGACATAGCAGTAATGTCCCTTCTTTTACACTCTCTTCTGAATCCAGGTTGAATTCCTGGCACCTACCTGTGAATGTACTACTGCAACCATTTTTTTTTATTAGGATTTGGGTGAAGATTTACAGAGTAAATTCACTTTTCATACAGCAGTTCACATATACTTTGTCTCATGTCATTGACCAAAATT
>NW_006922086.1:137741-142262 GCF_000298275.1 Orycteropus afer afer | reverse complement strand
TCTGATTTATGTATTTGGGGGCTCTTTCATTGGGTCCATAAATATTTATTATGGTTATATCTTCATGTCCAATTGATCCTTTAATCATTATATAATGTCCTTCTTTGTCTCATATGGTGGTTTTTGTCTTAAAGTCAATTTGATCAGAAATTAGTATACTGCAACCATTTTTGAATTATCTTCAGCAAAATTTTACTCGATTATGATGTTAATGATATTATCTGATAATTTCCGTATTCTGTTGTGTTACCTTTCTTTGGAATGAGCACAAATATGGGTCTCTTTCAGTTGGTTCTTCAAGTAACTGTCTTTCAAATGTCTTGGCTTAAATGAGTGAGTGCCTCCAGCACTCCATTCTTTTGTTGTAACATCTTGGTGGTTATTCTGTCAGTTCCTAGAGCCTTGTTTTTCACCAGTTTCTTCAGGCAGCTTGGAGTTCTTCCTTCAGTACCATCAGTTCTTGATCATATTCTAACTCCTGAAATGGTTTAACATTGACCAATTCTTTTTGGTACAGTAGTGACTCTCTGTATTCCCTTCAACTTCTTTGGATGCATCCTGTGTTATTCAATATTTTGCCCATAAAACCAAAAAACTAAATCCACTGCCATTGAGTCGATTCCAACTCATCGCAACACTCATTAGGTTTCCAAGGTGGTAAATCTTTATGGAAGTAGATTTTCTCATCTTCCTTCCATGGAGCAGCTGATGGATTTGAACCACCAGCCTTCTGGTTAGCAGTCAAATGCTTCAGGCAGTTCACCACCAGAACTCCTTATTTTGCCCATAGAATCCTTCAGTGTTGTAACTCAAGGCTTGAATTTTTTCTTCAGTTCCTTCATCTTGAAAAATGCTGAGCATGTTCTTCCCTTTTGTTTTTCTAATTCTAGGTCTTTGCACATTTCATTATAATACTTTGTCTTTTTGAGCTGCTCTTTGAAATCTTCTGTTAAAGTCTTATCTCATCATTTCTTCCATTTGCTTTAGCTACTCTCCATTCAAGAGCAAGTTTCAGTGTGTCTTCTGACATCGATTTTTGTCTTTTACTCCTTTCCTGTCTTTCTAATGACTTTTCCTTTCTTCATGTATGATGTTCTTGATGTCATCCCACAGAAAGTTTTCAGTGGATTGTCCAGACTAAGACAGACTGCGAGGAAGGATGGAGCCATCCACTTCTGAAAATGTTAGCCACTGAAAACCTTGTGAATAGCAGTGAAACATTGTCTGATATAGTGCCAGAAGATGAGCCCCTCAGGTTGGAAGACACTCAGTATATGATTGGGGAAGAGCTGCCACCTCAAAGTAGACTTGGCCTTAATGACATGGATAGAGTAAAGCTTTCAGGATTTTCATTTGCTGATGTAGAATGACTCCAAATTAGAAGAAACAGCTGCAAACATTCATTTATAATTGTAATGTGGAATAGACAATGAATGCAGGAAAATTAGAAGTTGTTAAAAGTGAAATCAAATGCATAAAATCAATATCCTAGACATTAGTGATTTGAAATGGACTGGTATAGCCCATTTTGAATCAGACAATCATATGGTCTACTATGCCAGGAATGACAAATTGAAGAAGAGTGACATCACATTTGTTGTCAAAAAGCACATTTCAAGATCCA
This sequence comes from Orycteropus afer afer, assembly GCF_000298275.1. Lineage (NCBI taxonomy): Eukaryota > Metazoa > Chordata > Mammalia > Tubulidentata > Orycteropodidae > Orycteropus > Orycteropus afer. Next base: position 140,638 of record NW_006922086.1, on the reverse strand, counting down.
TCCTGAAGTACAGTGCTGTTAGTGATAGGATAATATCCATATGCCTACAAGGAAGAGCAATTAATACTATTCAAATGTATTCAAATTTATTCAAATTTACTCACCAAATACTAAAGCCAAAATGAAGAAAGTGAAGATTTTTACCAACTTTTGCACTCTAAAATTGACCAAATATGCAATCAAGATGTATTGATAATTACTGATGATTGGAATGTGAAAGTTGGAAACAAACGCATCAGTAGTTGAAACATACAGCCTTGGTGAAAGAAATGACACTGGAGATTGAATAATAGGATTTTGCATGACTATTGACTTATTTTGGGAGCTTTGGTAGCATAGTGGCTAAGACACTTGCCTGCTAACCAGACGGCTGGTGGTTCAAACCCACCAGCCACTCCTCGGAAGGAAGGTTGGGCAATCCTACTTCCGTAGTGATACTGCCTCAGAAACCCAAGGAGGGGCCACTATGAGTCGGGGCCAACTCGACGGCAAACAACAACAACAACAACATTGACTTATTTATTGCAAATACCTTTTTCAACAATATAAATGGCACCTGTACATGTGGACATTTCCAGATGGAATGCACAGAACTCAAGTCGACTCAACCAAAAAACCAAACTCACTGCCATTGGGTCAATTCTGACTCATAGTGACCTCCATTGGGTTTCCAAAGCTGTAAATCTTTATGGAAGCAGACTGCCTCATCTTCTATCTCCAGAGTGGTTTCCTATCACTGAATTTTTGGATAGGAGCCAAATGCCTTAACTTTTACACCATCAGAGCTCCTTATCAAATCGACTACACCTGTGGAAAGAGGCTATGGAGAAGCTCAATAATATCAGTCAGAATAAGGCCAGGTGCTGACTGTGCAACAGACCATCAATTGTTCATACACAAGGTGAATTTGAAGTTGAAGAAAATTAAAACAAGTCCAAGAGCAATTAATGTTACAGGTATAAAGAAGTGAAAATAATAAATCTTAGGAAATAAAATAGGATACATATTTATGAACTTTTTAATTGATGTGGGCTCAAGCATAGCAATGGTTGTGCGGATGACACAGGACTGCACACTGTTTTCTTCTGTTGTATGTAGGGTTGCTCTGAGTTATAAGTGACTCGGTAGCACCTAACAACAACAAGATTTATTTCCTGTTCTGTTAGATTTTATTTTAGTTGTGTATCTACAAGGGTGTATTTGGTTGCAGGTAATGTAAAACTCAAACATAAACCTAAATTTTAAGGATTTTGTTTTTCTTCTATTTAAAGAAGTCCTGAGATAAGGTGGCCCCTAAATTAATTAATTCCACAGTTCAGTGATTAACAGTCCAGGTCCTTTCCACCTCTCTGCTCTGCCATTCTCAAGTGGTCTTGTTTTCAGGTCAGCTCACCTTAGGGGGTGGCAAAGTCCCCTCGCCATTGTAAGCATTACATCCAGATAGAGTACTTCCAGAGGCAGGAAAAAAGGTGTCACTTCATCTGGGTATCCCTTTAAGAATATTTTCTCAGACATCTTCATCAGACTCCCTCCCATTTATTATTGGCCAGCATTAGGTGACATGCTTGGGCCTAAACAAATTGGCAAAGGACATGAAGCCACCATAATTGGCTTGGCAGCATCAGGTCCTACCTTCCAGGGGTGGGAACTGGACAACTTCCCTGAAGGGCATGGCTTTGTGAAAGAGGACGGTCTGTGAATAAAATGAGGCCTCTGTTAGGAAGAGTAGGGGCTTATGGAGAAGGTTGTGAGTAAGGTAGGGGAGGTTGGAGGGAAACTGGCAGTATTTGTGCCAGGCTGCTCTTATTTTTTCAGCTTAAAATACGATGGAGAGCATCTATGGAAATAAATGATTAATTGTGATACACATTTAACTGCACACACACACATACACAGAAAGAGAGAGAGAGAGAGAGAGATTGAAAACAGTGTCACTAGTATGTACAATATACCTGTAAGATATTTCAGAAACAAAGCTATCAGTGAAGCTAAAAGATGAGTTTGATTTAATTTCCTGAAATTAGGAATATATTGCTTAGGTATTAACACACTTCCAAAAGTATTATGCTAGGGTGCTAGTCTCCTTTCCTTTTGTTATGCCAGCATAGTAGCACATGGGCACAGAGGTATGTGTGTATTAGCTGTTGGCTCTGAAGAGGACTGAAACTGACCATTGGATTAAGCCATGTGAAACTCATTAGAGTAGTGGGGACAAAGTCTGATCGGAGTGGATGCATTAGTTGGATGGGTATTTTATTATTATTTATCATAAGTTATGTATAAAGCCTATTTTTCACATGTATCAAATAAATAATACAAAAATTAAAAAACTTTTGTATCTAGCACAAAACCTTTGCTGAAACACATAAATCAAGGTTGAAACTGAGACTTGGGTATTACTGAGTGAAGATGGAGAGAGAAAGGGGCTAGAATGTACACCAATGAAAGGACTGATTAAAAAGATGAACCATGGAAACTAAGTTGGCACAGAAAGGAAATGAAGACTTGGTGCATCATAGATAGTGAAAAGATGTTGAGATAATTGAATTCCAGAACTCAGTAGGATTGATGATTTGTTAGAATCAGGGTTCCAGAGGAGTGAGCAGGAAAGAAAAGAAATAGTGGATGTGAAGAGAATTGGATGCTTGAAATTGGGACTTTAGAGGTGGGGAGCTTACAAGTAATGGCCTTGTATAGGATCACTCATCTGTCACTGGAGGCTTGTGTGTTTCAGTGATGCTGAACAGGTTTGAGCAGAACTTCCAGACTAAGACTAGGAAGACAGGTGTGGCTGGTTATATCCTTTTGAAAATCAGCCATAGACTATCCTATGGATCACAGTGGTCCCATCCCCTTGTGCATAGGGACACCCATTTGCCTTGATTTTTTTTTTTTTT
>NW_006922086.1:135558-136736 GCF_000298275.1 Orycteropus afer afer | reverse complement strand
TTGAACTGCCAGCCTTCTGGTTAGCAGCCAAATGCCTTAGCCACTATGCTACCAGAGCTCCCTCCTGCTGCATAGACATACCTAATAGTTCAGCCTGTCTATCCATCTATCCACCCATATACCCATGTTTGCCTTCATTAACAGTGCAGTACTGTATGTGCTAAAGGGTTCATCTTTGTTGTCTGCACCTCCCATGTACCTCTCTATGTCTTCCTCTTCCTCAGTGCCACCATGTTGATCACTCATATTTGGTACATAGCCCTTCTCTTCACCCAAATTGAGACTTATCTCTCTACCTATCTAACAATGTTCCCTCTCCTCCCCTCCCACCCCTGGTATCCAACAAAGAAAATTTCCTTTCATATATAAACCTTTCCTTGACTTTTACAAAAACAAACTAATACAATATTTGTCCTTCTGTGATTGACTTATTTCGCAGCATAATGTCCTCCAAGTTCATCCACATCATGCGATGTTCTGCAGATTCTGCGTTATTCTTTAGGGTTGCATAGTATTCCATTGTATGTACGTTTCATAGTTTGATTATCCATTCCTTAGTTGATGGACACCTTGGTTGTTTCCATCTTTTGGCTGTTGTAAATAGTGCTGTGATGAACATGGGTGTGCATATGTCTGTTCTTGTCATGGCTCACACTTTAGGATACATACCTAGTAATGGAATGTTTGGGTCAAATGGCATTTCTAATTCCAACTCACCCTACTGCTTTCCACAGTGCTTGTACCATTTTACAGTCCCACCAGCAGTGTATGAGAGTCCCAATCTCTCTGCATCTTCGCCAGCATTTGTTATTTTCTCTCTTGTTGAACTTTGCTATTAGTGCTGGGGCAACATGATATCTCATTGTTGTTTTGATTTGCACCTCTCTAATGGCTAATGATTGTGAGCATTTCTTCATATGTTTGTTGGCTGCCTGAATATCCTTCTTGGTGAAGTGTCTATTCATGTCTTCTGCCCATTTTGTAATTGGATTATTTGTCTTTTTGTTATTGAGGTGTTGGAGTTTTCTATAAATTTTAGAGATAAGTCCCTTGTCAGATATGTCATTACCAAATATTTTTTCCCAATCTGTAAGTTCTCTTTTGACTCTTTTGGCGAAGTCTTTGGAAGCACATAAAAATTTATTTTTTTAGAAGATCCCATTCATCTAATTTCTCTT
>NW_006922086.1:121602-132783 GCF_000298275.1 Orycteropus afer afer | reverse complement strand
TTGAGTGTCTTTCCAGTTGTTCTATCTTTCATTGAAAGTGGTGTATTAAAGTCTCTCATTATGACTGTGGAGTCATCTGTTTGCCTTTACAACTCTTTTACAGTCTGGTTTATGTATTTTGGTGCTGTTTCATTGGGTCCATAAATATTTATTATGGTTATATCTTCTTGTTCAGTGGATCCTTTAGTCATATAATGTCCTTCTTTGTCTCGTATGGTGTCTTTTGTCTTAAAGTCAATTTGATCAGAAATTAATATTGCCATTCCTGTTATTTTATGGTTGCCATTTGCTTGATATATCTTTTTCCAGGCTTTGATTTTTAATCTTTTTTTTTTGTCTTTTTCTCTAAGATGTGTCTCTTATAGACAGCATATTGATGGGTTTTGTTTTCTTATCCAATCTGCTACTCTTGGTCTCTTGAGTGGTGCATTTAATCCATTAACATTCAGCGTTATCAACATGTATAAATTGGTTGCTGTCATTTTTTCATGGTGCCCCTGATTTCTTTGTTCCATATAATTTTCTTTGTTGAGCTCATTATGTTTATTAATTGTGTTATCATTTCAATTTGTTGCTTTTGTTTTAGTATTTACTGAATATTTGTGCTTGTCCTGTGTTTATTTGTGATGTGAAGGTTTATCATTTTTTTTGAGGTTACCCTGTTATTCATAATTTTCTCCCCAAGGTTAGAATAGTCCATTCTATGTTGCAACTCTCTTGACTTCCTTACCATTTAGAAGTTCTGTAACTACACAGTATTTTCCCTCTTTTTGGTTTGTTGTTGTCCTCACTTGCCAATTGATATCTCTGGTTCCCTGTTTACAATGTTGTAAGCTTATTTTACTTTGAATATGTCCATAGCTGTGGTTTCTGGTTATGTCATCTTGTGTATTAATGGTCATTTGTTTGCTATTTTTGGTTCTCTGTTCAAAGGATTCCCTTTAGTATCTCTTATAAGGTTAGTCTGGTTTTAACAAATTCCCTTTGTTTCTGCTTATCTGGAAATCTCCTAACTTCACCATCATATTTGAGGGACAGTTTTTCTAGGTATATAATTCTTGGTTGAAAATTTTTCTGTTTCAAGATTTTATGTATACCATCTCATTGCCTTCTCGCTTGCATGGTTTCTGCTGAGAAATCAGAGCTTTTTCTTACTGGTTGTCCTTTTTAAAGTAACTTTTTGTTTTTCCTTGCTGCTTTCAAAATTCTTTCTTTTCTTTGGTGTTGGTGAGTTTGATGATGATATGTCTTGCTGATTTTCTTTTGGGGTCTATCCTGTTTGTAGTTTGTAGGACTTTCTGAAAGCATATATCCTCATCTTTCATCATATCAGGGAAGTTGTTTTCCAACAAATCTTGGACAATTTTCTCAGTGGTATTATTTTTTTCTACCTGTTCTGGAATTCCAATGACATGTAGGTTATTCTTTTTGATGCTATCCCACATGAACCTTAGGCTTTCTTCATTTTGTTTTGATCTTTTTTCTGATTGATTCCTTTTTAAAGAAGTATTCAGGTATTTGCCTTCAGTCTTGTTAATTCTGTCTTCCATTGCATCAATTCTACTCCTTTACCCTTTCAATGTGTTATCTATTTCTGACAATTTAGTATTAATCTTCTGGTTTTCTATCTGTATATTTAGAATCATTTCTAATTTTTCATTCATTTTGTTCTTGTATTTTCTTCCAAAATTGTTCTAGCGTTTTGTCTGTGTTTTCCTTGATCTGCCTCTCAATTCTTTGAAGATACCGAAATATAATTCTTTTGAATTCCTTATCAGGAAGTTCCAGTGCTCTTTCTTCCTCAGGGATGTGTTCTGGCTCTGTATCCAGCTCCCTTGTTTCTACCATTTTATCTTGCTTCTTTATCTTGTGTGGACTGTGATGGTCTGTTGCCTCCACGACATTGTATTTGGATCTCTGTTAACTGTTTGTGAAGAGCAGCTATGGGTGAGTCATGCTCTTCCTGGTGGTGGCTTATCATTGGCCCATTGGTGAAGGAAGTGGTGGTTCTCACTAAGTAAGCAGGAGGTGTGGGTGTAGTTGTATTGTATGGGGACTGTTGCCGTCTCTCACTCAGTTAGACAAAATAACAATTAAATAACCATCTTAAAAGTAAAAGCAGATGGACAAAATACGCACCATGGAATCACACACAAACGATAATCAAAAAAAGAAATAAAGGGGGAAAACAACACCCCACAATATCTTGGGTGAGGGCAATAAGAGAAAAAAAACATAGAGAAGGAAAATAATGAAGAAAAAAATGGGAAAAATGGAAAAAGAAAAAAAAAAAGGAGCGGTATTAACCACAAGAAAGAAAAAAAATTGCAGCCAGGGTCAGGAAAAAGGAAAAAAGCTGACAACTAGAACCTAGGAAGGGAGGAATAAAGAATAATAATAAAAAGGACAAAAGTAATAATAATAATAATAATAATGGTAGTTTAAAACCTGACAAAAGGAAACTAAAAAAAAGCAAAAAGCAAAAAAAAAAAAAAATTGGGGCAGTGCAGGACAGGGCACCTGGGTTCTGACTGAGGACACAGCCTGGGATGGAATTCCTGCCATTTTAGAAGGTGGATGGGAGTGAGGGGTGGCTGCACTTCCGTTCACCAAGAGGTTGTGGGGTATAAGAGTAACAAGAGGAACGTCACACCTTTCCAGTAGTAGGCATCCAGAATGTCCTTGTGGTTCCTGGCAAGTGGAGGCTGTTCTTAATTAAGTCCCTGGAATCTCGGAGAACACTGTCGCTTTAAATATCCAAAATGGTCAAACCGCTTGTAAACATTGAAAATGGCTGTGTCCTCTGGACAGGCAAAAGTCCACAGCTCAGCCCACCTTCCTCTTCACTGCTTCCCCATTTATTCACCAGCAAGCAGAGCAGTCCTCGTGCAGTCCCTGGCTAGCACCACTCTGCAATATCCAAGCTGTCTGTGCCATCAGGATCACTGCCAGACCGTACCTCTGTATGTCTCTTTTTTTGGTGTTTTCATGCAAGTTCTTCTGCTAGTTGGAGTTTAGTCCACTTCTATATCTTTCCCTTCAAAGCTCAATGGTCCAGGATTCTCTTCTGTATCTGTTAATTGGTTCCCCTTTTCTTTGTTGAAGAGGGTCTGTGCAATCCTTCTGCTTATTCCGCCGTCTTACCAGAAGCTATTCCTGCCCTGATTTTTTAAAAATCATTTCATTATTTGCTGTGACCTTCAGAAATGGTTTCTTCTCATTCCTGGCAAGCCTTTCTGCGTATACAGATTTGGCTGATGGATACATTTTCACTGGACCTGTCAGTGCCATGGCCTGGGTACATGGAGACTCCACCCTTTCTGCCTACAGTCTGGTGGGTAGAAGGGGCACCTGCGGCTGGGTGATGGTCAGGGAGGGCGTCCTTACATGCAAGCTTTTACATGCAAGCTGAATTTGATAGTGTAGGATTTAGGTAAGGAAGGCTTTAGGGACTCATTGTGCCTACCTCAAGGCCCACCTCCCATTCTTTCCTCTTTCCTACCACCATTTCCACCATCTCCAAACCCAATGGCTTACAAAGCCTTAAGCATAAGCATCTGTATTTTTCTATCATGGGTCTAGGCTGGTGGCGATGGCTCCAGGCTGCAGGCTAGTTCTAGGTGTGCTCCATTTGTTTCTTCATTTTCTTTGGACTAGCAACTACCAGAGATTTCGCAGTCTTTGCCTTGTTGTGTTTCTAACAACCTGTTGACCAAAACAAGTCAAGAGGTTAGGCCCAAGTCAGTGTAGGTTAAGGGAAGAAATATCTTGTTGCTTTTTGTAAACCACCACAGTGGGAAAGAAGGCATGAACCTAAGAAGTTGTTAAAAAATAAAATCAGCCAGAGTCCTATGAGCCTGTTTCCTGTCAAGGGTTTCTGCCTTGTATCTCAGTAGTAGTTTGTTGTTGTTGTTGTTGTTTTGCCGTCGAGTCAGCCCCGACTCATAGCGACCCCTCCTTGGGTTTCCGAGGCAGTATCACTACGGAAGTAGGATTGCCCAACTTTCCTTCCGAGGAGTGGCTGGTGGGTTTGAACCGCCAGCCTTCTGGTTAGCAGTCAAGTGCCTTAGCCACTATGCTACTAGAGCTCCCAGTAGTAGTTTACTTCATTATTTTCTTTATTCTCACTGTGTGTTTCTAATTGACCGTTTTATTAAATATGAAGTTTGCCTTGAATTCTTCTCCTATCCCTTTTCCCTATTTGCAGCTTAGAAACTTTCAGCCTTCAGTGCCATTATCCAAGGAATTTGAACAAAATAGTAAGTGACACTCCTTTCCACTTACACACAAATGTATATGTTGGGCTGGGCTGGCTTTTAGCTCTGGGGTGGGGATGAGGGTCATTCTCTAACTGAGAGAAGCTGCATCCCACTGCATCTTCTGAATGGGCTAAGGAATCTTTCCCCCTTCATTTGGTGCTTTCCAGTTGTGTGCTAAAAGCAGGTATTATGAGACACTGTTGTGATCCTTCCAACTAAAAAGTAGTAGAATTGGTATTGAAAAGGATTATACATGGAAGGAAATGGAGGGATAATCCCTCTGGTTTTGTGAGGTGGAAACCATTGCTAGTCTCATTTTCAGATGAGAAAATTATACATGAGTGTTTAAAGAACTTGACCAAGGTACTGTAGCTTCTGGACTTGACCATTTTGCTTTCAGCCTTTGCTGTTGCCTTTCAACTAGATATGGGGACCTAATGTAAGCATGAAGTTTAGCTGGTCAGAGGGGTGGGAGAGGGTGGGTTTTGGTGTGGACTACAGATTATCTTAGAGATATAATGGAAAAATAATGGATAGAATTTACTGGCTTTTGGTGGTGACAGCGGCAGATTAACCTGTAAGCACAGTATGCATTGGCTTACACAAAGCAATGTATGCACAGGCTTAATTATGCTTACTAACCTGTAGTGTACAATTTTCCCTAGTTTTTACCACAGATTAGTAAGTAAGCAAAATTAAGCAAAAATTTAAGTATGTTGCTTACTGGGTAATCCATCTGTAGGTGAAGGAGAATGAGAAATTGAAGATTTCTCAGGAATGACCTCTAGCTCCGCAAAGCTTTCTCCAAGTTGCTTTCCTGTGGTTAATTTGAATGGCTTTTGTGTGTTTTGTGATTGTAGGGAGGCAACGAGCTAGAATTTGTGCCAAACACTAAAAATTATAACCTCAAAGGCAGTTTCCAGTCTCAGCTCTGCATCTGGAATTTGTCCTCCCTTTCTCTTCCTTATGGCTCCTATGAGGCTGTCCGGAGATTGCCCTGAGCTCGCTCTTAGGGAAAACAGAAATTCCAATCTTCAGTGATCCTCACTTTCTTCTTAGTTCTTTTCTTGTCTTCTTTTCCTACTTGTACTTTTTCTTCTGGTTTGCCTGCTGTTGCCCTGAAATGATGTTTTATTATTTTTTCATACTCCTGACCTGATTTCTATTTTTGCTGTATTTCCATTGGCATCTAAGGCCTCTATATGGTTCAGGTTTGGATTTGGAATACCTGGACAGGAGTTCTGACTACATCCTCCATGGGGTGTGTTACTTTGGGCAGGTCATGATAAACTACTGAACCTGTGGTTTCTTTACCTTGATCTCATCTATTTCATCTACTTAACAGGGTTGTGAGAGGGTCAAATAAAACAAATTCATGAAAGTGCCTTATGGCATTACTAATATTCCTGACCTCCCTCCCCAAGTGGTGTTGTTCACTGCCTGATTTGATGCTCTGTGTAAGCTTTGGTCATGGTGCCCTTTCTGTTACTTGTTTGTACACCTCTGTACCCTCGAGGATCCTGTGTGCCTTAGTCTCTTTGAATTTCAGCAAAGTGCTTGTTGGCATGGGTTGGGGCTTAAGAAATGTTTGAATGGGGGAAGAATATCTGTCTAAAGGAAGTTTGTGGTCAGTCTATTTTCCTGAGCTAAACCTTCCTACTGTATCTTCTGGTTCTTCAAGCTAGTCTAGAAAAAGTTATACTTTTAATATTTTCCTGTGTTCTTTTTTACAGAATGCCAAATTTCAGTGCCTTGTGGTTACCTTCCCCTCAATCTGTGTTTACTTTATATAATATTCATCTGATGAGGTGTTTTTCTTTTTAAAATACAAACCAGGAATCACCCTGGATTTTAATTCTCACTCACTGCCATTAAGTAGATCCTAACTAGGAAGACTGGGATTTTAATTAGAGACAAAATATTTCATATTTATTGCTTGTTTCATTTAACAAGTATGTTCGAACACCTTTTATGTACTAGACTGGGACTGGAGTTGCAGCAGTGAAAAAAGCAGATGAGATTCCTGCCCTCATGAAGCTTACATATTTTTAGGGGTGCCATCAACAAAGAACTAACAGATCTGTCCTGGAGGAAGTGCAGCCAGAATGCTCCTTGGAGGCAAGAATGGCCAGACTTCGTCTCACCTATTTTGGTCGTGTTGTAAGAAGGGACCATTCCCTGGAGAAGGATGTCATGCTTGGTAGGGTGGAGGGTCAATGAAAGAGGGGGAGGCCTTCAACGAGATGGATTGACACGGTGGCTGCAATGATGGGCTCAAGTATAGCAGGGATTGTTGGGCTGGCGCGGGATCGGGCAGTGTTTTGTTCTGCTGTGCATGGGGTCGCTATGAGTCGGAAATGACTCGACGGCACATAACAACACCACCACCACCACCAACAAAGAAGTAAATTTATAAATGAGATGATTTTCATTAGTCTTTAGAACTGTAAGGGGAAATCATGTGACAAGGATTCCTAGACTATGAGGAGCCTCAACGTGTGAATTAACTGAGTATGTTACAGATATTATACTCTTAGTTGCATTGTATGTCAGGTTACCTTGAGTGTATCTACTTGTCATGTTACTTTAATCTCAGTGTCATCCATGCCTCACTCACAAAAAAGGTGATATGGGATAGCTAAAGAAGAAGGAAGGAGCTCTGGTGGTGTAGTGGTTAAGGCATTCGGCTGTTAATCAAAAAGTCAGCGATTCAAACCCACAGTCACTCTGCAGGAGAAAGATGAAGCAGTCAGTCTGCTTCCATAGAGATATACAGCCTTGGAAACCCTATGGTTTCCAAGAAACTACTCTGTCCTAAAGGGTCACTATGAGTTAGAATTACTCTGGTGGTGGGTTTGACTTTTGATTTTGTAAGGAAAAAGGTAGCTGTTATCTGGACTTTTGGCTTCATGACAAACTAGAAGGAACTCTTTTTGTCCAAGTTGCTGATATTTGAATGTCTTTGAGGGACCAGGGGAGGCCCTAAGGGAAGCTGTTAATCTGCCACTGACCTTTCTGTGCCATCTTGCTGTGTCACTGCATACACATCCTCATTATTAGGATAGCATTTGCTTGCTATGGCATTCTAGTCTGAGGTCAGTTCACTGGTGGGCAGTCACTCAACTATCCATTGCAAAGCCTATGATGGAAGAGGGCAGGATGATACGATGAAATGTGATATGTGAGCTTTGAGGTGCAAGAAGTGTCGCAGCATTGGGATACATGTTGGAGAAGGAATTGACACTTCTGGATTTCTTTGAGGAGGCAATGCATGATTTGGTTCTGAAGGATAAAAAGGAACCAGCTATATGAAGATTTGGGGTGGGGACAAAGCATCCTGAGGGGCTCAGAGTGGGGAATCCTTTGCCAAGTTTGAGGAATGGAAAGAAGACACAGAGTGTAGGGCGTGAAGTAGAGAGTGGTGTAACATAGTGGTGGTATTGAGTAGAGGAAATGAGGAAGGGCTTTGGAGGCCATGGCAAAGCATTTGGGTGTTAAGTAGAGCTGGAGGCCATTGAAAGTTTTTCAGTGGAGAAAGACCTGATTTGATTTACATGATAAAACTTTCACTTGGGCTGCATTGTGGGGAATGGACTGCAGAGGGGAAGAGTGAGGCTGGGAGCTCAGGCATCAGGTGAGGATGGATAGTGATGTAAACCAGGAAGAGATTTTGAGATGCAAGAAGTGGTATAGGTTTTGGGATACATCTTAGAGATGAAATTGGCAGGATAGATGGATGCATTCGAATTGGGCAGTAGAGGTATATAAAGAAATCAGGATGACTAAGTTTTGGATTGAGCAGCTAGGTAGGTGATGGTGCCATTTATTACCATAGAAAAGCCTGAGGGAAGAGCAGAACTTGATGGGGAGAATAATAATTCCATTCATTTTTTTTTTTTAATTGTGGTTTGGGTGCAAATTTACAAAGCTGATTTGTTTCACATTCAACAGTTCAAGCACATTTTATTTTGCAACCTGATTATAATCCCCAACCATAAAAATAACTCTCCTCTGCTCTCTTCTCTGTGACTACTCCCTTCCTGTGTCCTTTTTATCTGTCTATTCCTGTCTATCCAGCTTTATCTCTATGTGAATGCCGCTCTTCTGATGTCTCATGGCTGATTGATTTAAGGGGTGCATCTCCCTGGGATAGGTGTTGTGCATGTAGGTCTTTCTCCTGTTGGGCTGAGAGCCAATCCATGGAATTGAATCCATTTCCAGGCCCAAAGGATTAAGTTGGGGCCATAGTCTCGGGAGTTCCACCAGTCTCTATCCAACCAGTAATTCTGGTCATTTTTGGGTTTTTGAATTTTGTTCCATATTTTTCCTCCCACTCTAACCAGGGTCTCCAATTTTGATCTCTTTCCTAGTGGTTGGCATTGATAGCTGAATATCATCTAGTTCTTCTGGTCTTCAGAGTCATGAAGGCTGAGGTCCTCATGGTCCATCATATCTTTGGACTAATTGTTTTCAGATGACTTTGATTTTCTTCATTCTTCTTTGCTCCAGAAGAGAGGAGACCAATAGTTGCATCTTAGATGGCTGCTCGAAAGCTTTTAAGACCCTGGTCGCTACTCACCAGAGTAGGATGTAGAACCAGCTGTTTATGTACTCTGTTGTGCCAATTGAGCATGATGGCCCCTGAGACTATGGTCCAGAACCAGCAGGCCCAGTGTTTCTCTCTCTCTTAGGGTGTTTGGTTGCCCCTGAGAAGCTGCTCCTACCCTGTCCTCTGTTACTTCTGTAATGTATGTGGATAATTTTGTAGCATAAGTACATATGTAAAAGTATCTTCAGCCAAATCTATCCTTGGTCCTGGGTATATTCCTGTTCACCCATCCTCACCTGATCTTCTCACTTATCTATGCATTTACCTGTAGCTTAGTGTTTGGTGCCAGTGGTAATGCAGTATTGTGTATGTATTTGCCTCTGTTGTCTATATCTTTTGTGCATGTTTCTGTGTCCTCCCTTTTTCCTCATTGTCACCATGCTGGCCACAGACTCTTTCCATACTGCCCTTCTCCTCACCCAAATCAACATGTGACCCCCAACTAGTCTGAAATTTTCATGCCTCTTCCCTCCTACTCCCAGTAACCAACGAAGTGAATTTCCTTCCTGAGTAAACTTTCCTGGAGTTTTTACAATAATGGACTCATACAATATTTACTGTTCTGTGACTGACTTATTTTACTCAACATAATGTCCTCCAAATTCATCCATGTTCTGAGATGATTCATGTATTCTTCATTATTCTTTAATGTTGCATAGTATTACATTGAATTATAATTCCCTTCAGACATGCTTAGTTTGTAAGACCTTTCAGACACCCATGTAGAGCAGTCCTGGTGGCTGTAGGCTGCAAGAATAGAGAGTTTTGAGGAGATGGCAGGGATTGAAGTAGAAATTGGGAATCATCAAGAGTGATGGGATTTCTCTCTTGACAGCCCTTGTAGATATATCATCTAATAGTCTGCAAGTTGTAGTCATTATCTTGTTAATATGTTATAGACTATTTCCTCTATTCAGTTCATTGAAGAAAATATTGCACTAAATATTGTGCTAGATACAGGGGACATGATGAATGAGACTGTGGGCTCTTGTAAGAGCAGAAGTTTATCTAACAGAGAAGACAGATTATTGAATGGGGGATTAAGTCAAGTATGATATGTTCTATGGTAGAGAAGAGGGTGGTGGGGAACATATAGAAGAGGCACCTACCTACTCTTGGGGTGAAGTGAGATGTGCCAGCTGATCACTGTGGGGAGAGTAGGAATCTGCTGGGTGAAGTGTGCATCAGGCAGAGGGATCATTGCTGGAGGTAGATGGATTAACAGTTTGAAGGGAAGTGAACAAAACCTTCCTCAGAACTAGTAGGTTCTGTAGAAGGCACCCCTAGATTCCTTGGCAAGATTATGTGGCTAATTATTCATGTGTGTTGATGATACTAAAGTAATTATTACTTACTTTCACATAGGTACAAGAGTTAGTTCCTAGGAAGTTTCACTGCTCTGTGCTTAGTTTTAGGAGCCTTGGTGGCACAATGGTTAAAGCAGTTAGCTGCTAAACAAAAAGGTTGATATTTCGAGCCCACCAGCTGCGCTGTGAAAGTTTACAGTCTTGGAAACTCCATGGGCAGTTCTACTTTGTCTTGTAGGGTAGCTATGAGTAGGAATTGGCTCAACAGCAGTGGATTGATTTGGTTTTGGTTTGGTGATCAGTTTTATTTTGATGCAGTAAAGGCAGTAAGAAATTGGTAGCTCACATGATTTTTTTTTTTTCTTTTTGATTGTGATTTGGGTGAAGATTTACAAAACAAATTCACTTTCCATACAGCAGTTCATATATACTTTGTCTCATGTCATTGACCACAATTTACCACAATGCAACAGCTCCCCTCCCACTTCCTCGCCATAGTTACCTCTTCCCCGTGTCCATTCCTCCATGGACTACTGCCCCCTGAGCTGTCTCCCTGTGCATAAGCAGCCCTTCTTTCTCCCATGATTATTCTCTCCAAGGAGAGTATGTATTTGAGGTAAATGTTCAACTCATATGCCTGTCTTTTGTTTGGCTGGAAACCACAGGTGTGGGTTCAATTCTAGACCTGAAGGGCATTTAGGGGCCATAGTCTCAGTGGTTCCACCAGGCTCTATCGGACCAGCAAACCTGTCCCTCCCTTTTTATTTTCCTTCAAATGATTTTGAATTTTGTTCCACATTGTTCTCCCTCTCTATCCAGGATCTCCTATATAGATCCCCTTCCAAGTGGATGACAGGGGTAGCCGGGCACCATCTAGTTCTTCTGGTCTCATAGTTGTATAAGCTGCAGATCAGATGATGTACCAGTCGCTAGGACTAATTGTTTCCATGAATTTTGGTTTTCTTCATTCTTCTTTGCTCTGGACGAGGAGAGACCCATTGTTGCA
>NW_006922086.1:117919-119322 GCF_000298275.1 Orycteropus afer afer | reverse complement strand
TGGACTTCCTCAATGGATATATACCATTTTTCATCATATCAGGGACATTCTCCTCCAGCAAATCTTGGACAATTTTCTCAGTGGTTTTATTTTTCTCTTTCTGTTCTGGAATTCCAATGACAAGTAAGTTATTCCTTTTGATGGTATCCCACATGAACCTTAGACTTCCTTTTTTTTGTTTTGATTTTTTTTCTGATTGATCCCTTTCCAAAGAAGTATTCAGGTATTTGTCTTCAATCTCATTAATTCTGTCTGCCATTGCATCAATTGTACTCCTTTGCCCCTCCAATGTGTGTGTTATCTATTTCTGATAATTTAGTAATAATCTTCTGGCTTTCTATTTGTAGGTTTAGAATCATTTCTAATTATTCATTTGTTTTGTCATTTTGTACTTGTATTTCTTCCAAAATTCTTGTAAGGTTTTTTTCTGTGTTTTCTTTGGTCTGTCTCTCAGTCCTTTGAAGATACCTAAATAGAATTCTTTTGAATTTTTTATTCAGAGTTCCAATGCTGCTTCTTCCTCAGGGATGTGTTGTGGGTCTGTATCCTGCTCCCTAGTTTCTACTACTTTATCCTGCTTCTTTGTGTGGACTGTGATGGTCTGTTGTCTCCGAGGCATCATGGTATTATTGTGTTTAGATCTCTGTTAACTTTTTGTGAAGAGCAGTGAAGGGTGATTCAGGCTCTTCTTGGTGGTTTTTTTATGATTAGCCCGTTGGTGGAGAAGGAGCTAGTGGCTCTTGCTCCTTAAGTGAATTTACAGGAGGTGTGGGTATAATTGTGTCTTATGGGGACTCTTCTTGTCTCTCACTCAGTTAGACACAAATTATAATTGAATAACCATCACAAATCTAAAAGCAGATGGACAAAAAACACACCATGTAATCACACAGGAACAGTAACCAAAAAAAGATAAAAAGGGAAAAAGAAGAAGAAGAAACAGGAAAATCTGCAGTATCTGGGGATTGGTCACTAAGACAAAAAAAGTAGAGAAGGAGGAAAATGTAGAAAGAAAAACAAGGAACGGGGTTATCCATGAGAAAAAAGGGAGATTTAAAAAACCCTTAAATTAAAAATAAATAAATAAGTAAAAATTTCAACTAGGGACAGGGAAAATAAAAAAGGCTGAAAACTAGGACCTGGGAGGGGAAGGTTAAGAATAATAATAAAAAGGACAAAAGTATTAATATTAATAGTTGTTTTAAAACATACAAATAGAAGCAACCTAATCACCAGGAAGAAAAACAAAAGTGAAAAATTAAAAAAAAAAAGGGGAAAAAAAAATTGGTGGAAGACAGGGTAGGGCACCCAGGCTCTGTCTGAGCTCACAGACTGTAATGGAGTTCCTGTGGGCCCAGAAGGTAGGTGGGAGTTGGGGATGGCCACGCTTCCGTTCATCTAGC
>NW_006922086.1:101751-117397 GCF_000298275.1 Orycteropus afer afer | reverse complement strand
GCATAGTGTCTGAGGCACTTGGCTGCTAATCAGAAGGCTGGCTGTTGAAACCCTCAGCCACCCCTTGGAAGGAAGATGGGGCAATCTACTTACGTAGTGATACTGCCTTGGAAACCCAAAGAGGGGTCGCTATGAATTGGATTCGACTCAGTGGCACGTCACAACAACAACAACAACACACACACACACATATATACTCCTATACACACACACACACACACACATGTATGTATGTATAATTTAATTTTTTCATGAGTAATGCTTGTAGGGTTTTAAGGAAAACTTAAATTTTCCTGCGGTTACTAGTGTTTCCTTCCAAAGCACTAAAACCTTGGCCAGGATCCTGAAAATGGCACACACAATTTTGTTTGCTAAGGAAAACGAACAAAGGTGTGTTAACAGTGGTTGACTACTTTGACTGATGTTGTAAGGTTTGGCTTAGGATAGTTGTGCACCTGGAATAAGAAGTGGTTGGCTTGGACCCCAGCTGTTAGTCTGAATTTCTTACATGACTTGCGTATCTACCCACAGTACCCTGTTTATCAAAACTACTATTACAGAGAGAAACACTGCTGCCACTGTGTCTAGACTGGAGCAGGGACAGTCTACTAGAAGCTAGAGGGAAGCAGTGTGCATGAGCCCAGATGGAAATGGGTAGGGGGATGCGATGAGAACTTTTGGTAGTTCCCTTGTGCTGGCTTCTTTCTTTCCTTTGAGAGGTAGGAGAGATTGGTTCATTTAGGCCCTCCATCTGGCAAAGTTGTGTTTGAGATTTATAAACCCATCCTTCTTCATGACCTATGTCAAAAGCTGCCTCCTCATGAATTCCCACTTCCTCATCCATTAACATGAAGTCTCTGGTTCCTCTCCAGACCCTTATCTCCTTCTCACCATTTAACTGGTCTTTACATGATGTGTGGCTGTCCCTCTCATCTCCTTGGGTTGGAATCTTACTGCACTCAGTCTCCCAGTGTCCTGGTACCAGGGAGCATTTCAGGCATGATCATAGATTGAATTATTTTAGAGTTCAGAATTCTCATAGGTATTATAGTATTGTTGTTGTTACATGCCATTAAGTTGATTTCTACTCATAGCTACTCCATGTGACAAAGTAGAACTCTGACCCAAAAGGTTTTCTAGGCTGTAATCTTTATGAGACCAGATCACCAGGTTTTTCTTCTGAGGAGCCTCTGGGTGAGTTTGGACTACCAGCCTTTTGGTTAGCAGCCAAGCACCACTGTGGCTCCTTGTTATAGTGTAAATAAGTGGAAATATTGTTTTATTTTGTTTGTCTTATAAGAGGATAGGAGCTCTGGTAGTGTAGTGCCTAAGGCACTTGACTGCTAACCAGAAAGCTGGCGGTTCAAACCCATCAGCCACTCCTCAGAAGGAAGATGGGGCAATAATCTACTTCCGTAGTCATATTGCCTCAGAAACTCAAGGAGGGGTCACTATGAGTCGGGTCCAACTCGAAGGCACATAACAGCAACAGCATAAGAGTAATGTTAAGTTTTACTTTCCTTCATTTTGAAAAGATGGTTTGTGAGTTCTGATGATTGTGCGTTGTCATAAATAGAAATTTTTTCTTTTCAGATAATGTGGATGCCTGTGATCTTAAGCAGTTTTTTGAGACCAACTATTCTCAGATATATTTCATCTTCTATGAAAATTTTATAACACTGGAAAATAGTTTGAAATTAAAAGGTAAGCTTTTCCACAGAGTTTTTTCTTTCTTTTTCTTTTTTAAAATCAGATTAAAACATTCAGGAAATTTTAGAAGTTGCATGTGTCAAAAGCCACAAGCCACAATAATAAGTATTTTCAATCCCAAGGTAACCATTTTTTATACTTTCTTGCTTTCCTTTAGCAAAGCTGTGAGATCACAGTGGACTGGTTGACATCCTTATTTCCCTTGATCTTTCTCTTATATACAGATGTTAATTGAACAACAAATGGCTAGAGGGCAAATGGAAGAAGCAGAAACTTAAGAAGGCATGAGTTCCGAAGGAATAATTTACTTAAAAAGGAAAAAGAAAGACAAATAATACATGTACACTGTAAAAAAAAATAAAATTCAGATACCACTGAAAGATTTTAAATGAAAATTGAAGTATCTGTTTTGCCCAGACTCTCAGTCCTGCTTTGTAGAGGCAACTACTATTAAAGGTTTCCTGTATCTCCTTCCATTTTTAAAAGAAGAAACAAGGTGGGTTTGAATCGCCAGCCTTCTGGTTCACAATCAGAGATGCCTTAGGCACTACCCACCAGAGCTCCTTGTACATTATTAATGGGTTTTATTTATGTATATTTATGGTTATGTTCATATATACATATATAAAATATCCTTTAAAAATCAAACCAACACAGTCATACTATATTTGCTTTGTATTTAGATGGTTTGTATTAAGTTTAATTGTTTCTCCTTGGTCATGTACTTAACTATTCGCTGGCTCAGGTTCCACATGTCAGCATTAAGAGTTAACTGGTACCCTAGGATTTCAGGACAGAGTTTGGCACATAATAATACATGTTTAGTAAACATTAACTGCCGTCATCATCTTCTTGCATTTTCATGTAATCTGTTTTGGAGATCATTCCATGTTAGCACAGATATTTCCACTTCATTTTTGAACAGTCACGTAGAACTACATTAAGTAGAAATGCCATAATTCCAAATAACTGACTTCTGAGTGACTGAGCCACAATCATTGAATTTTAAAGTTGGAAGTGTTTCAGGGTACTGGATTTTTCATACTCCTCATTTTGGAGTGGAGAAAACTGCATCCAGAGAGGTTACATTACTGACCTCAGGTCACACAGATTATTTAATTTCACAGCCGATTTGCAACCAGGTTTCCTGATGTTTAGTTCACAGCTCCTTTTTTTTGGAACCAGTAGTTCCCAAACTGTGGTTCCTAGACTAGCAGCATATGTATCACTTGGTAACCTGCTGAATCAGAAATTCTGGTGGTAGAACTGAGCAATCTATGTTTAACAAGCCTTTCACATGATACTTTACATGTGCTCTCAAATTTAAGAATCACTGTTCTATTTCATATTGCTCCCATTAAAAAAAAAAAATGCTGACATTAGACAGAGAGACATTGAAACAATGCATGCATTGCAGCAGTCTGTGTTGCCCACAGACAAGAATGCTTTATGCCTATGCCAGAGACCTCATGTCTGTGTGATGTTTTAGCATCCCAAAACATCTTCAAGTGCTGGTGCCTCTCAGGAACTAGCCTTGTGGATGGACCTTGAGTCTGATAATTCTGTGTTCCTCTTCCACTTAATCATTAATTCATTCAACTATCCAATATTTGAATGTTGAGAATGTGCCAGGCACTGTGCTAAAATCCACCAATGTAATAGAGGCTGAACATGCTTTATGGTGGTGGGGCATGGTGGTAAGACTGGTGTAGGAATATGCCATATGCATAATTAACTGTATAACAAGTTCGAAAGTCAGATGTGTTGTGAGACAGATACATAAAAAGTGCTATGATTGTTGAGAAGATGGGAGAGATGATTTCCCTCTGAGTATATGAGTGCAGCTTTGGGAAAGAGGTAGCTTTGGGGATGGACTGTATGTGGATTTCAACAATAGGGTAGAACACAAGCACAAGTGGGGAAGCTGATTTGAGAGCATGTGTGGGGAAAAAAAACATTTGTTTTTCTTGCAACATAAGGTGTATAAAAGAGATTCATAGGAAATCAGATTGGGTGATGTTTGCAAAGAGCCTTGAATTCCTGACTGAGGGGTTTGGACTTTGCTCCTTAGGTGTTGAGAGCCTTTGAAAGTATTTGCTACTAAGACTGGGTCTTGTAAAGTGTATTGTAAAGTGGTGAGTGAACAAGAGATACGAAGACTAATTAGGAGGCTAATACCCTCCTAATGTGAGAACAAGCAGTTTGGAGACATCTGATCTAGGGAGTTGGTGGTTAATGGAAGAGAACACTTGTATTTCTCAGTCATAATGTCCTATCCATGAAACTTGGATATAAGGAAAGGAGGTATGAAAAGGAGAAGTCAAAGATGGTTCAGGACATTGAGGCTGATTGTGAAGTGATATGACAGTAGTGGAATTATGGGAGGAAGCCAGGTTTAGGAGGTAAGATGAAGAGTGCATCTTGGGGCAGTCTGACCTTGAGGGGCCCATGGATAGCCAAATGTAGGTAATGAGCTTGGGAGAAGAGAGGTGAAATCATACTATTGCCAATGAGAGAGTATACATATACATAGAGAAAAAGTGATAGAACTAGGGAACGATTCTTTCATTTATTTGATGGAGAGAGAAAGGAAAGAGAAGGAGAAGTTAGAGAGGTGCCAGAAGAAGTGTATTGTCACAGAAATCTGGGAAGAAAAAGTACAGGGAATGAAGGATTAGCAATGTCTTATATTGCAAAAAGTTGAGAAGCAGCAGGACAAAGAAATGGCATGTTAAGGAGGTCATCAGTGACTACTGAAAGAAAAGCTGTAGGCAAGGAGCCAGAGAGAAATGGAGTGACTGAGTGATGAGATAGTGAAGGCTACATATGAGAATACACTTTTAGCAAGTTTGATGGTGCAGACAAAGGATTTTATCTCAAGGAGAAGCATTTTCATGGGATGACTTTTATAGGATGCATTTGTGTTTGCAGACTAGAAGAGAATCAACAAGGAGGGTGATAACTGGTGGTTTAAGGTATTGGAGGAAGTGAGTTGAGACAGGGTCATGTAAAAAGAAGAGGGTAGGAGAAGGAGTACATAGGGTGACAATTTTAAGGAGGAGCAGATAAGAGGATGAGTACAGATATAGACACTTGGGGTGGAGCAGAAAAACTGAGGGATTTCATGTCAGAAGCCTTGATTGCTTCTGTAAAACAGAAGGTAGGTGTCAAGCATAGAGGGGGAAGGAATTTAAAGCAAGTCACTGTGGTAATCTCTATCATATAGCAGCTGACTTGGTGCCTTAAAAGAATGTTCCAGGTGCTAGTAGATCATCAAGTCATATACAAGCATGTGCCCAGATGGCAACACAATTTTTTCTTCATGGATTGCTTATTTTTCGCCCTGTGATTGATGTATATTTATATGGTTTGTGTGTATGAGAGAACACAAACAAACACATTTATCTCTATATATTTGCCAAATTGGTAGGTATTTAAAATATGAAGTGATCCAATTTTTATCTTGCTTCCTAGCCTTGCTCCATCTCACTTTCATCTCACAGGTGTGTGGAGGAGAAAAATGTGGTGCCATGTGCAATAAAAATAGCAAAGAATAATTAAAAAAAAAAAAAAAAATGCACAGGGAACTGACAGTTATCACCATGCAAAAAATACTGGTATAGTGAACTTATGAAAAAAAAAAAAAATGCACAGGGATTTCCAAAGTTCTGCTTGCCTCATATTTGCTGATGTCCCAATGGTCAAAGCAGGTGGCATGACGTCTCACATTCAAAGGGTGGAGAAATAGGTGTCTCTTGATGTAAGGGGGAAAATTGTGACCATTTTTGCAATCTACCACAAAGTTATAATGAAGAAGCATGGTGAGATTTTGAAGTTCCTTGTTTTTAGCATAATTTGATTGAAGTACAGGAAAGAAAGTGTACTAAAAAGTAAAATGAAAAAGAAAATAAAGGAAAATGTTTACTGGGAATAATGAAATCATTTTGTGATAATTTTAGTCTTCTGGGTATTCAGACCAAAAGACTTGGAGTTGTTGGCTCTATCTTCAGAATACATCCAGAATCCAGCCACTTCTCATTGCCTACACTGGTACCACTGTAGTCCCATCATTGGATTATTACAACAGTCTCAGAAATGGCCTTCCAGCTTCCACACATATGCTTCTTCCTTGCCCTCTCCCACCCCTAAGTTTCTTTTCAGAAGAGCAGCAGGAGTGATGGCTTTGAAAGTGTGAGTCAGATCATGGTTCTCCCCTGCTCTAACCCTAAAAGGGCTTCCCATTTCCAAACTCATGACAGTGAGCTCAGGCCCACCCACTAACCTTAGCTGCCACAACCCTTTCCCTTACTTCATTCCAGCCACAAGGGTCTTCTTGCTGTTTCTTGATCATGCTAAGTATGTTCACCCATACGGACTTTGTACTATCCATGTCCCTGACAGGAACACTCTTCCCCTTATTTCTCTGTGTCTTGCTTCCTTACCTCGCTTTGTCCTTTGCTCAAAGGTCACCTTATCAGAGTGGCCTTCCCTGATTTTCTTACTCAAAATTATATTCCAATTTTTTCTGGGATTCTCCATTTGCTATCTGGTTTCCCCCTTGTTTTTCTCATGAGAATGTAGAATGTAAGCGTCCTCTGGGCAGAGATTGTTGTCTGTTTTGTACATTCCTACATCTCTAGGGCCTACAGTAAGCCTGTATAGTATTTGCTGAGTGAATGAATGATAATCTACTTCATAGAGCTGTGGGGATTGAGTTAGATCCAGGGTTCTACAAACTATGGCTCACTGCCTGTGTTTGTAAATAAAGTTTTGTTAGACAGAGCTACACTAACTCACTTACATATTATTTATGGCTTCTTTGCATCACAACAGTACAATTGAGTGGTTACAAGAGGCCTGCAAAGTCTAAAATATATACTCTTGGTCTTTTACAGAAAACGTTTCCTGACCCTCGAGTTTGATGTATGACAACCACTTAGCATAGTGCTTGGCACATAGAATGTGCACAATAATGGTAACACTGTTATAGTTCTAGTTTTATTATTGTTACCATCAAAAGGGCAGTGCACAATTGCTTAAAGAGATATATTTTTTTAATGATTATCACCTGCTCTATGCCTTTTTATAGTACAAAGCTAGAACTCTTTTTTTCTTTTTTGTTGTGTATTCTGCCATAATTTGAGCTCCCAAGTAACTTCTTAAGAATTTAATAAATAACCTGCTACTAGTTGGCAACAACTTGGAAAACATGGGAGCTCTGTTTAAGTAGCTAGCAGCAAGAGGCAGCTCTGCTAGAGGTAGACCTAGGCAATCTGGCTAAGTTGTCCATCTGCAGTCCTAATGTGTGCCACACACTACCTCTTGGTATTTTTTGAATAAATGAATTGGTGTTGAGGCTTAAATGATTTAAGATGCCTTTAAACATATTTTGTAATATTCTAATATTAAAATGTTGTATGATAACTAATTTATTTTTATATATTCCAGGGAATAATAAGTCACAAAGGGAGGAGCTGGACTCCATACTCTTTCTTTTTGAAGTAAGTTTTTATTAATTCATTTTGGTAATGGTATTGAAGATACATATCTTTCGTCATTCCCTCCCTCCCTCTCTTCCTTCCTCCATTCCTTTTTCCCTCCCATATTTATAATGTTACACAGAATATTCTCGTGATTAATATTTTTTTGTTTTTGCAAACATGGGAATATTTTTCCTGGTAGGTACCTAAGACATAAAATTGTTGGGTGGAAGAATATGTACAATTTAAATCCTCATAAATATATTGCCAGATTGCTTTCTGGAAAGGCCATATAATCTTATAAGTAAACATATGTAAATTTCTTATACCGTAATCAGCACTGGGACTGATTTATCTTTTTAATATATGCAAATATAACATGAAAAAGCTCACTGTTTTAATTTACATTTTTCTGGTTACTAGTGAGGTTGCTATCTGTGTGTATATATATATATATGTGTTTTGATCATAAATTGTTGCCAAAGTTGGAATAATGTTTGGGTGTGGTTTTTGATCTATTAAGCTTGAAGTCTTTCTTGTCCAAATATATTAGACAAGTGGTCAGATACCTTGAGAACTACATTCAGAACTGAATTATAGGATCAAAAAGTTAATTGTTGGTTGTATAGAAATTATTTGTGGTTGAAGGGCTTGTGTTTAGGGTGAAGTGAGAAGATAAATGTTTAAGACTGTAAAAGACAAGCCTGATGCATATTTGTGCACAGCTGGCTGGAGGAGGTCAGGGCTGGGAGGCTGTAAGAGAGTTTGGTGAGGGGCTTTCTGGGTCATGGAATAGAATGACCTAGGGAAGTCTTCAGCCCAGGTGTTGGCTCAGGGCTGGTGCTTTATTGACTGTGGTTCCCTTTTTCTCTGTTGAGGGCTATACTCCTTCCCCAGGGTAACAAACATTGATTATATATTGTGGAGGATGTTAATTGTGTTTCCTGTGGTTATCCTCCTGTGAAGCCTGTGCAGAGAAGGAGTTGTTTTTAGCAGATGCTGAAGTCTGTTACTTAAATATGTATTTACTGATTGCTATTTGTTTGAACTATTCCATTAACTTATTTTATTTATGTAATAACTCACTACCTTCTAGTGGATTTAGCTCATAGCAACCCCTCCTTGGGATTCCAAGGTGGTATCTCTGCAGAAGTAGATTGACCGGTCTTCCCTTTGAGGAGTGGCTGGTGGGTTTGAACCTCCAGCCTTCTGATTAGCAGTCAAATGCCTTAGGCCACCAGAGCATTCATTTATGTAATGTTGTTGTTGTTGTTATGTGCCATTGAGTTGAACCCGACTCGTAGCGACCCCTCCTTGGGTTTCCTAGGCAGTATCACTATGGAAGTAGATTGCTCCATCTTCCTTCCGAGGAGTGGCTGGTGGGTTTGAACCGCTAGCCTTCTGGTTAGCAGTCAAGTGCCTTAGGCACTATGCTACCAGAGCTCCCATTTATGTAATAGTTGATGCATTTACAAAAGAATCTATAACATATATGTAAGTTATAAACCATAATGATAAAGTCCACTCTCTTGACCCTACCCCCTCACCTCCATTTTAAGAACTAGAAGCTACTAAGGTGCTTCTCCATAACCTCATATTTTTTCTCCTCTGGAAGCAAACATTCACCCTGCATTTTTTTATTCCTTTTCTTTGAAAAGAATGGTTTTTACCACAGGTATTTGTATTCTTAAACAATGCATTGTATAGTTTTGCGTTTTTTGAGCTTGGAAAAATGGTGACATAAGGTTTGTAGCTGTCGGTGACTTGCCTTTTATGTGCAGCATTGTTTTTAAGATTCATCCATGTGTTTGAATATAACTCCAGTTCATTTATTTCTTCTGTGGGGCTAGGTATGTATGATTTATTTAATTCTGGTATTTTGTCTATAGTTTTTTTTTTTTTTTTGAAATTTTTTTTGTAGACAGATTATCTGTGAGTAATGATGATTTGATCTTATCCCTTCTAGTTAGTCTATTTTCTTATCTTTGTCCATTGGCTCAGCCCTTCAGCGCACTGTTAAGTAGATGTGATAAAGGTAGGCATCCTGTTTCTGCTTTTAAAGGAAGTTTTGTTAATGTTTCACCATTAAGAATAAGGTTTGCTGTAAATTTTTGGTAGATATACTTTGTCAGATTAAGGAAATTTGCTTCTATTCCTAGTTTGGTAAGATTTGTAAATAATCATAAATGCATTTTGAAAGTTTTCCATTTTTTTCTGCATTGATTGATAAGATTGATGATTCTTCTTGAAAATTAATATAAAGTGTATTTCTGGGTTTCTTTTGGTGGTTCATATTTTGTTTGCATTTTTAGATCTATGTTCATGACTGACGTTGACCTAAATTTCCCTTCCTAATGCTGTTTTTGATTGATTCTGTTATAAATGAATCTGTTACCTAATATTTCTTAAATTTATATTACATAGAATAGTTTGTATAAGGTTGGAATGATCATTTCCTTTAATGTTATTTAGTCTTTTCCTGTGAAAACCATCTGAAAAAGATTTGTTATTTTTATTTTAATAGGAAGATTTTTAACCACTCTTTCAGGTTCTTTAATAGTTTTAGTATTATTCAAATTCTGTATTTTTTTCATGATTCAGGTTTGACAAGCTATATGTTTTTCTAAGAATTTGTTCTTGTTACTAACGCTAAACTCTGCTTTCTGTTTAATTATTGTTCCTCTAAACTTCTCGCTGGTAGCATAGTGCCTAAGGCACTTGACTGCTCACCAGAAGGCTGGCAGTTCAAACCCACCAGCCACTCCTCGGAAGGAAGGTTGGGCAATCCTACTTCCGTAGTGATACTGCCTTGGAAACCCAAGGAGGGGTCGCTATGAGTCGGGGCCGACTTGACGGCAAATAACAACAACAACAACAACAAACTTCTCTCTGGGAGCTCTGGTAGTGTAGTGCCTAAGGCACTTGACTGCTAACCAGAAGGCAGTGGTTCAAACCCCCCAGCCACTCCTTGGAAGGAAGGTTGGGCAATCTACTTTTGTAGTGATATTGCCTCAGAAACCAAGGAGGGGTCTGACTCGATGGCATATAACAACAACAAACTTCTTGCTGGTTGCTGTGAAGATAGGTTCCTTAGTTTTTGGTGTTCTTAATTAATTTCACAACCAAATGTATAGTTGAAGATTTTTTACCTTAGTTGGTATAGATATACTTTTTGTATCTTTGGATTTGTATCTTTTATCACTTCTGGAAAATTCTCAAATATTGACACTCTCTCTTTTATTCTTTATGTCCATGCTTTCTATAGTTCTTATTTAAACTTTTGATCTGTTCTATGTGTCACTTAAGGTTACTTTTATCCTACTCCCATGATCTGTTTGTGTTGCATTTTGTGATATTTCTTCAGTTCATTCTTCCAGTCCACCAACTCTTTCTTTGAGTTTTTCTACCATTCAGCCAATTTATTGAGTTGTAAATGTCACTGATTCCTTTTTTTTTTCCTTTATTCTAAAAGTTCTTTGGTTTGGTATATGTGCCTGGTTGCTTTGGATAGTTTCGATCCTTTTTCATTTTTAAACACCTTTTATTTCCTTAAACATTTAATAGGAAATATTTCATATTCTATTTTGATAATTTCAAAATTTGAAGTCTTTGGTATTGTAAATCTGCTGGTTGTGTCTGCTGTCTCTTACGGTGACTTATTTTCTTATATATTTGTGATATTTGATTGTGATATCAGAGTTAATTGGGTTTAATTGGTTAATCCTGGTTTCTTCCACAGGGTTGGTCTTTATTTTTGGCAGGAGTGAGGGAGTGCACTTGATCTGGGACCACTTTAGCTCTGTTTGAAGATCCTGTATATTAATGGAATCTCAGGTTCAGTTCCCCAAACTGACCTAGGAGTGTGGTTTGGGGGATTGGCCACCACAGACAATGCTCTTTGGTAACCCTACATTCTTTCCTTTTTCTTGTTGCTCACAGGTCAGGTTTGGGCTCACTTTTTTAAAAAATATATTTTATTGAAATATAATTTATGTACAGTGGAATACACAAAACTAAAGTGACATAGGTCATTGCATTTTTTTTTTTTTTTGGCATTGGTCTCTCCCTTCCCCTCCCACCCCTGGTAACAAAGAAAATTTCCTTCCATATGTAAACCTTTCCTTGACTTTTTAAAATAATGAGCTAATACTGTATTTATCCTTCTGTGATTGACTTATTTCACTCAGCATAATGTTCTCCAAGTTCATCCATGTTATGCAGTGTTTTGCAGATTCTGTTATTCTTTAGCGTTGTGTAGTATTTCATTGTGTGTATGTACCATAGTTTGGTTATCCATTCTTCTGTTGATGGGTATGTAGGTTATTTCTGTCTTTTTGCTATTGTAAATAGTGCTGCGATGAACATGGATGTACATATATCTGTTTTGCCTTGGCTCTCACTTCTTTAGGATATATACCTAGTAATGATAATGCTGGGTCAAATAGTATTTCTAATTCCAGCTTTTTAAGGAATCTTGGGTCACTTTTCTTCTGCCACCTTCCCTCTTCTCTCCTGCTTCATCCCCTATCTTTTTTTTTTTCTTTCCTTTTTTCTTAGTTCCATGTTGGTTTCTCTTATCTCCCCCAAAGCCTTGCAGTGTTTAAGAACACACATGCTGCTGTTGATCTCAACTGTAATTGTGTGGCAGAAGAACACCTTTCAGACGTCCTTTCTCACGGAAGGATCAATGCCTTCCTTTCATGTCTACAAATTCTAAACTAGGAAGAGTGCATTACTATTTACAGAGGATTAGTTTCCTATATAGGGTTGCGATGAGTCAGAGTCGACTTGATAGCAACAGGTTTGGTGTTTTTTTTTTTTTTTTTAAGATCACTATGTGGTAGAACAGGAGCCCTGGTGACACAGTGGTTCAAAGCTCAGCTGCTAACCAAAAGATTGGCAATTTGAACCTACCAGCAGCTTTGTGGGAAACAGTTGTGGCAATCTGCTTCTGTAAACCTTGAAAACCATGTTGGGGCAGTTCTACTCTGTCCTTTAGGGTCACTATGAGTCAGAATTGACTCAATGGCAATGTGTTTGGTTTTGGTATATATTAAAGCTACATAAAACTTTCATTTTGCATAGTAAATATGAATGAATAATGAACTTGCATTACTTTTGTTTATGTTTATGTTTTTTTCTTTCTCTGGCTTGGCAGGTTGGTTGTGTTTTGTATGTTTTTTCATTCTAGGTAGTAAGTAGCTTCAAGCTAGTATGATATAAAGAGATGGTTTATGAAGATTTGGAGGTGAATGCCTATCAATGAGTAAATAATTGGGAAAGATTTCCCTTAGAATAGGTGGAATTATGAAGACATATTAAGTCATAAAAGGGATGCTGCATAAGGATATTCTAGAAATAATAAATGGAAGAAAGCATAGAGGTATGAGAGTTAAGAAGGCATGAAAGAAGAGTATGCAAAGAGAGCTGCTGCCTGCTTTTGTAAGTCAAAGACAATCTGGAAGGGAATGTTTGGAGAAGGAAATAGCAGTTTTCAGATATAGTGAGCTATTGAAGACTTCAGTTTCTGATAAAGCAAGTGATATATCATCAGAGCTGCCAGCCTGGTCCATGTTATGTGCAAGCCATTCCATCTGCCTTTACCTCCAGTGGAAGCTTTTGTACCTCAGAAGCTGACCTTCCAACCACCTTTGCCAATAGCTTCAATACTGTGTACGATTCAGGGTTTCTGTTGTTTGTAGTCCATAGATGTTTATCACTTTTTAAAACTGTATTTATTATATTTCCTCCTCTTTTAAAATCATATCTATTATTGTTACATCTTTCAAATGTGGTCATTGGGGTGATTAGTGATGTCTCAATATATGAATTTATATTGCCATCTTTACTAGAATATAAATTTTTTTACATGGGCCATCCTGTTCACTCCTTTTCCTTGAAGTAGGCTCTGTCTTCCCAGTTTTTATAGTTGGAAGAAAAAAGGGCTTTGTGGAATAGACAACTTGTCCAAGGTGATGCATCTAGAAAATAATGTGTATGGATGTTATTTCTGGTGTGACTCTAGAAACCATGCTCATAACACTGCTGCTTACCGCTTAGGAGTCTCAGTACTTTCCTGCATCTAAAGCTGTATTCACAGGGTATATACCAACATATATCAACTCTTGTAAAATTTGTTCATTCATTTGACTTATTTTTCAAGTACCTACTGTGTGCTAGGCACACTTTTAGATTCTGGAAATAAAGCAGTGCTCAAGATAGAACTTCCTGCCTTTCTGGAGCATATGTTACATTTCATGGTAAGCTGATGTTTCTACATGCATATTTGTATGTCCTGTAATAATGTCTAGATGTATAGTAGAGCTGACAAGAGACAAAGTTGTGGTGGCTTCTTGGCCACAGCCAGCTACCCTGAGGGAGAGAGTAGTTGGACCTGTGGGTTCAGGACCATGGTCGCAGGGGACATCAAGCTCAATTGGCATAACGTACTATACAAAAACATTGTTCCACATCCTACTTTGGCGAGTAGTGACTGAGATCTTAGAAGCTTGCAAGCAGACATCTAGATGCAATGATGGATCTCTCCTCATCCAGAGCAAAGAAGAATGAAAAGAACCAAAGATGTATGGAACTAATTAGTTCAAGGGATTGGTACTCCATGTGATCCTCAGCCTATATGACTGTGAGACCAGAAGAAATAGATGGTGACCTGCTACCACTGTCAACCACTCAGGTTGGATCTATGTAGGAGATCCTGGACAGAGTGGGAGAATAATGGGAACAAAACTCAAAATCATAAAAAAAAATTTTAAATAAATAAAAGGGACCAGGTTTGTTGGTCTGATAGAGCCTGGTAGAACCCCTGAGACTATGTTCCCTAGCTGCCCTTCAGGTCTGGAGTTGAACCCACTCCTGTGGCTTCCAGCCAATCATTAGGTAGATACACTTCTTGGAGAGATCAGTCCTGGGAGAATAGAAGGGCTGTGTATGCACAGGGAGACAGCTTGGGAGGCAGGAGAGCATGAGAGGGAAGGACACAAGGAAGAGGTAACTGTAGGGAGGAAGTGAGAAGAGAGCTGTTGAATTTTGGTAAATTGCAGTCAATGTCATGAGACAAAGTATATGTGAACTGCTGTCTGGAAAATGAATTTGATCTGTAAACTGTCACCCTGATCACAATAAAAACAAACAAACAAACAAATAAATAAATAAAAAGTATTTACCATCTGTACCTCTTGTGCATCTCTCTGTGTCTTCTTTTTCCTTTGTGTTACTGTGCTGGTCAGCCGCTTTTGGTATATTTCCTTTTCCTTCACCCAAATCAATACATGTCTCTTACCTAGCTAGCAGTTTTCCCTTGCCGTCTCCCCCATCCCTGGTAAACAACAAAGAAAGTTTCCTTCAGTGTGTAAACCTTTTCTTGACTTTTCATAATAGTGGACTCCTACAATGTTTGCATTCTGTGATTGACTTACTTCAATCAACGTGATGTCCT
Organism: Orycteropus afer afer; assembly: GCF_000298275.1. Taxonomy (NCBI): domain Eukaryota; kingdom Metazoa; phylum Chordata; class Mammalia; order Tubulidentata; family Orycteropodidae; genus Orycteropus; species Orycteropus afer. The sequence continues at coordinate 102,751 of NW_006922086.1, read as the reverse complement.
CCACATTCATCCATGTTATGAGGTGTTTTCCTGATTCTTCATTATTCTTTAATGTTGCATAGTATTCATTTGTATGTACTATAGATTGGTTACCCATTCATCCAATGATGGGCACTTAGTCTGTTTCCATCTCTTTGCTATTGTCAGTAGTGCTGTGATGAACATGGGTGTGCATGTATCTGTTCCTGTCCCAGCTCTCACTTCTTGAGGGTGTATATATACCTAGTAATGGAATGGCTGGATCAAATGGTATTTCTATTTCCAACTTTTTAAGGAAGTGCCATATTGTTTCCCACAGTGCCCACACCATTTTACAGTTCTACTAGCAGTATATGAGAGTTCCAATTTCTCCATACCCTTGTCAGTATTTGTTGTTTTCTGTCTTGTTGAACTTTGCTATTATTGCTAGGGTGAGATGGTGTCTTGTTTTGATTTGTATCTCTCTAATGGCTAACGATAGTGAGCATTTCTTCATGTGTTTGTTGGCTGCCTGAATATCTTCTTTGGTGGAGTGTCTGTTTATGTCTTCTGCCCATTTTTTAATTGAATTTTTTGTCTTTTTGATGGTTGAGGTATTGAAGTTTTCTATAAATTTTAGAGAAAAGTCCATTGTTGGGTACGTTGTTGCTAAGTATCTTTTCTCAATCTGTAGGTTCTCTTTTTATTCTTTTAGGAGAAGTGTTTTGATGCAAATAAGAGTTTAATGTTAGGAAGGTCACAATCATCTAGTTCATCTTATGCTGTTTATGTTTGTGCATTTTTGGTTATGTTTGATATGCTATTTATGCTATAAATTGGGGTCCCTAAATTTGCTCATATTTAATCTTTGATGAGCTACCTACATTATTCTTTAGCATTGCGTAGTACTCCATTGTGTGTATGTACCATAGTTTGGTTATCTGTTCCTCAGTTGATGGACACCTAGGGTGTTTCCATCTTTTGGCTATTGTAAATAGTGCTGTGATGAACATGGGTGTGCATATATCTGTTCTTGTCATGG
>NW_006922086.1:74250-95501 GCF_000298275.1 Orycteropus afer afer | reverse complement strand
CTTCTGTGTCTGTGTTAATTGGTTTCCCTTTTCTTTGTTGAAGAGGGTCTGTGCAATCCTTCTGCCTAGTCCGCCATCTTGCCGGAACAGCCCTCTTTTTCTTTATTTTTTTAATGTGATGGATTATATTGTTTTTCTAATGTTGAATCATATTTACATACATGGTGAGAATCCCATTTAGTCATGGTGTTTTATTTTTTTTGATACATTGTTGGATAATATTGGCTAGATTTTGTTGAAGATTTTTACATCTATATTCATGAGGGATATTAGTCTATAATTTTCCTTTTTAATGGTATCTTTGCCTTGTGGTACCAGGGTTATGCTGCTTCATAAAATGTGTTTGGGAGTATTGCAACCTTTTCTATTTTCTGGAATAGTTTGAGTAGGATTGGCGTCTGCTCTTCTCAAAATGTTTGGTAGAATTGTACAGTAAAACCATCTAAATCAGGGCTTTTTTTTTTTTTTGTAGTTTTTGTATGACTTGTTCAATTTCTTCTGTTGTTATGGGACTGTTCAAATTTTCTACCTCAGTGTGTGTTAGTTTAGGTAAGTAGTGTGCTTCTAGAAATCTGTCCATTTCTCCTAGGTTTTCAGATTTATTAAGAGTACAGTTCTTCAAAGTATCCTGATACTATCCTTTTTATTTTGGTTGGTTCTGTTGTGACATAGAGGAGCTCTGGTGGCATAGTGCCTAAGGCATTTGATGCTAACTAGAAGGCTGGTGGTTCAAAGCCACTGGACACTCCTCCAGAAGGAAGATTGGGCAATCTAGTTCCGTAATGATACCACCTTGGAAACACAAGGAGGGGTCGCTATAAGTTGGATCTGACTTGATGGCAATGAGTTTGGTTTTCAGTTTTGGTTGTGATGTAACCCATTTCATTTCTTATTTGTATCATTTTCATCTTCTTGTCCTTTGTTAAGTTTGCTAGAGGTTTGTGGGTTTTATTAATCTTTTCAAAGAACTAAAGTCTAGTCTTGTTGATTCTATTATTTTTCTGTTTCCTGTTTCATTTATTTATCATCAAATGCTTATTATTTATTTTCTTAGATGACAGTAGACTGTTTTTGCTGCTCTTTTTCTAATTGTTCAAGGTGTTTGGTTAAGGTGTTGATTTTGGCTTTTCTTTTTTGATGTGTGCATTTTTTGGTATAAATTGCCCTCTGAGTACTGCGTTTCCTGTGTCCCAAAGATTGGAGTATGTTATGTTTTCATTCTCATTTGATAAGTTTATTTTTTCATTTCCTCTATTACCTAGTTGTTTTTAAGGAGGGTGTAATTCAGTTTTCGTATGTTTGCTTTTTTTTTTTTTCATGATCTTCCCATTGTTGATTTCTAATGTTGTAAAGCATTGTGATCTGAGAAGATGCTTTGCTGTATTTCAGTGGTTTTAAATTTATTGAGGCTTGCTTTCTGGCCTAACATATGGTCTATTCTGGAGAATGTTTCATGTGTGCTGCGAAAGAATGTTCATTGTGTTGCTGTTGGGGAAAGTGTTCTGTATATGTCTATAGTATCAAGTTGGTTGACTGTAATGTTTAGTTCTTCTAGGTCTTTGTTGAGTTTCTTTCTAGTTGTTTTTTCATTGAAAGTGGTGCATTAAGGTCTCCTTCTATTATTGTGGTGTTATCTGTTTCTCTTTTGAATTCTGTTAAAGTTTGATTTATGTATTTTGGGCCTCTTTCAATGGATATGTAGATATTTATTATGATAATATCTTCCTGTTCATTTGATCCTTTAATCATCATATGATGTCCTTCCTTGTCCCATATAGTAGTTTTTCTCTTAATATCTATTACATCAGAAATTAATATTGCCACTCACACTCTTTTTTGATTGGCATTTGCTTGATATATTTTTCCCTAGCATTTGATTTTTCATCTATATTTGTCTTTGTGTCTAAAGTGTGTCTCTTGTAGATAGCATAATTGATGAGTTGTGTTTTCTTATCCATCTTGCAACTCTCTGTCTCTTAATTGGTGCAGCTAATCCATTTATGTTCTGTGTAATTATTGACAGGTTTGAATTTATTGTTATCCTTTTGTTAGGTGTGTGTGTGTGTGTGTGTGTGTGTGGTGTTCCTGATTTCATTGTTCCATATGATTTTCTGTGTTGAGTAATTTTACTATGATTTTAAAAAAATCATTTCGTTTGTTGCTATTATTTTAGTATTTGCTAAATATTGGTCCCTTCTTTTTGTCAGTGTTTTTCTTTGATTTTGTTAGTGCTTTCCTTGATCTGTTTTTCAATCCATTGAAGTTACCTAAATATTATTCTTTTGAATCCCTTATTAGATAGTTCCAAAGCTACCTCAGGGAGGTTTTCTGACTCTGTATTCTGGACCCTTGTTTGTACTACTTTATCTTGCTTCTTTGTGTGAACTGGGCTTATCAGTTTTCTCCAAGATATTTTGATGTTGTTGTATTTACATTTAATTGGTGATTGTGTATTGGTGTGATTCTTCCAGGTTATGTTATTGCATTGCTCTGTTTATTTTTTTCACATATGTGAGTGAGCAGGGCATGTGTGCTACTCTGTTCCCTAGTTTGGTATCCCTTAGGCACTCCCCACATGTCTTCTGATAGAGGATGAAAATGTGTGCAAAGATCTTTGTTAGCTGGCTGTGTAGAGCGCTTGAGGGCAGGTTGGGTGGTATTGGCTTCTGTCTGTCATTGAACGGTTGTACAAGAGCAGATGGTGGCCCTCGTTCAGTGTGGGACCCTTCCCAGGGTCATGTGGGAACAGTTGCTGTCTTATTTCTGGACATTAGCCACCATTATCCTTGCCCATGCAGTCCTTGGCACACAGAGCTGCTTATCAGGTTGCTACCCAGATAGGAATGCCCTTTGCAAATATTAAAAATGGCCACTCCTTCAGGGAAGTTGACACTCCACAGCTCCATTTGTCTTCTTATTCATTGTTTTCATCCCATTTCTTCTACCAGTTGGTATTTAATCTACTCCTTTATCCTTCCTTTTGAAGCTCAGGACTCTAGAAGTATCTTCTCTGTCTGTTTCAATTGCCTTCTCATTTCTTTGTTGTAGAGGGTCTATGTAGCTTATCTACCTATTCTAACTTCTTGCTAGAAGTCTACTTTCGTTTAATTTTAAATATTAAATCAATTTGGCTCTGTTTAGACTTTAATAGGGAGCTCTGGTGGTGTAGTGCCTAAGGTATTTGACTGCTAACCAGAAGGCTGGTAGTTAAACCCACCAGCCACTCCTCGGAAGGAAAGTTGGGCAGTCTACTTCCATAGTGATACTGCTTCAGAAACCCAAGGAGGGGTTGCTATGAGTCAAATCCAACTCAGTGGCAGTGAGTTTGGTATTTTTGGTTTGGAGCCTTTAACAAAGTATCTTACCATGTCACTTGTTTTTTTCTCTAGAGTAGCACTGTCCAGTAGAACTTCTGCATTGATGGAACTATTCTATATCTGTGCTATTCAATTAGGTAACCACTAGCTATATGGCCTGTTGAGTGCTTAAAATATGGTTAGTGTGACCAAGGGCTTTAATTTTTCATTAAAAGTAACTTCATATGATTTCAAATTAAATAGGCATGTGGCTAATGACTGGTATATTGGACAGTTCCACTTTAGAGTCTTCTAAAAGAAACTTAATTTGTTTGCAGGATTATTCTTTCTTAAACACTTGCTTAAACTCTCAGTATCTTATATATCTATGTCCTTGCAGCCAGGGAACTTTATACTTAAGGTTTAGAGTTTTATTGAAATGAATTTTCTGGGCTTTTTTGATGTTGTTTCACAACTGCCCTTGGATGAGGGGAATGAATATTACCTCCACATTTACGAAAGCATGGCTTCAAAGCTGCCTTCTACAAGCACAAAATTGAAAAGCTATGTCCAATTTCATTTTACTCTCTTCATGCTTGTTTTAGGATGAAAATAATACTTTAAATAATGACCAGTTAAATTACTTAGCACTTCATCTTCCCCACCATAATTTCCATCATCCCTCCACCCTTGACTGCTTTGTCACCCATCCTCCCTGATAAAGAAAACTCACTTGGTGTCATTCCAGGAGTATCCACCATGTCTCTACTTTGGTGGGAGGATATGCAGGTTTGAAGAACATAGACTCAAGCACAAACTGCAGTAGGTACAGCTCCACAGAGAGTGCAGGTGACTTGTGGGCTTCTTAAAGAGCACATGGGGAAGGTACATCATACTAGGGTCAGTACTTCTTGTTTTCCATTTCTATTAAAGATGGAATTTTTGATTGTTTGAAATTTACTATAGCACTCCTACATACCTGTGCCTCCCTCCCTCCAGTCGGGTGAAGATGCTAGGTTGGAAGGCAGGACTTATCTGTGTATGGAGCCTTACTGGTGTAGTTATGTTTGAGAGTCATAAATTTGACCAGTGGTGAATCCAGGGCTGTAGTGGAACCTGTCTTACTGTGATGGAATTCAACACTGGGTGTTTTGTTCATGGTTGCTTAGAGTGAGCTTATATATATAGTGAGTTCAGCCTCTAATTCTTTGTCTCAAAGTTTGGGAAAAGATTTTAATGGCTTTCCCGATAATAATGACACAACTAGATTCAATGCAGTTTCCTGAGCTGTGTGAAAGAAAGTGGTCTGTGAAACAAGTGCTGGTTTTCATTTCTTGTATCTTTGCTTTGTGCATATAGTATAGTAATTTACACATAGATTTTATTTGCCATACAAATGCATTATTTATTTATAACTTTTCCTACTTAATAGCACCATTGTCCTTCAGAGATTATGGTGTAGAAGAATTGACTGTAGAACAACTAGAATTTTGAATGTAATAGGATTGTAAAGAATCTTGAAATGTTTGTTTCCAGTTCTTCTCTCCCTCCTTCTCTCCCTGCCCAAGCCTTCCTCCTCCTCCTCCTTTTGGTGTAACAGTGTATTTTAAACTCTTTGAAAATTTTGGTGTAACAGTGTATCTTTTAAAATTTTTGAAAATGAAAGCAAATTAGAAGCTCCTGCAGAGACATAGATAGATTCAGTGAACATTCTTGGGCTGAATCATAGACAAGTCAACACATTAAGGACAATGTCCCACAGGATTAAGTAACAATCCCTATCTTTATACTATGGCTAATGCCTTTTTTTAGGAGCTCTGGTCATGTAGTGCCTAAGGCATTTGACTGCTAACCAGAAGGCTGGCATTTCAAAACCTCAGTGCTATGTTCTGCATTTGATACTGGGAAAATAATAAAACACAGGGCCTGCATCTTTTATTTCTATAGCATATAGTTGCACTGATGCCTGTTTTGATCATTAAATGATTTCTGCAGAGTGGAATATGGAATAACAGGTAAACATCTAGTCTTTCTGGAGATTCTACGAATACATCGCTAGTGGTGAAAATTTTATCTCATTATGGCATTGAGGGTAGACTACAAGTGTCTGTTGAAAGATACCATTTCAGTAGACCTCTTAACTTCACATTTAATATTCAAGGCAGTAGTCTTCCTTAAACATTGAGCCTTATCAGTGAGAAACTTGGGACTCACCCAACAGGATATACTGAATTATTCAGTTCACTTTGGAGGAAGAGAAACTGGAGACAAGATGTTTGTGGAAGTCTGAAATTACATACTTGTGATTATCGGTTCCAGCCATGGTGCCCTGAAGCTTCCTGGCCTGCTTGCCCATCTCACGTCCTTCTTGCCTCTTTGTAACTGACACCCTTAGGAGGAGGCCCTATGCAGGAAGCATTATCAAATTGTTCCCAGAGTTCTTGAAGGGCAGATAGTAGAAATCACATCAGGACTAAATTGATGGAAGATTCCCAATAAAACTTGAGCTCATTTTTATTGTTAGAGCAGCAGAAGATATGCAGTTTTCTCCCTTTAAGTTGTTTAGAATTAATGGGTTATTACAATTTGAGTAACTTAAATTTATGCATTTAGAGGAGAGTTGTACAAATACTTGCTATATTGTAAATTATCTGTTGCTTGTTTTGTTTGAATGTGTAACATGGTAGCTGTTACAGAGTGACATCTAGTGTTGTGTTTGTGACACTGGACAAGTTGGAAGGAAAGGGCTCTGGTTTGAAGCTGTTTGAACTCTGGTTTGAAGGCTGTTACAGTAGGTCTTGGGCATTTGCTGAGTAAACTCTTAGAGTCATCAATCCTGAGCAGACTTGCAGATCTGTGACACTTTATAGTTTTGCTGAGGTGGGCATTTTCATCTAAGATTTTGGGTTGGTGGGAAGCAAGTGCAATCTCACTGGAGCTTTGTTAATTCTCTACTTTACACTTACTTACCCAGCAACTTTCTGGAAGTGAGAAGTGGCACAGAAAAGCAGCTAACTAGTTGTGCTAGTAGCAAGATTGAGATGATCTTAAAAATGCAGTAGTTCTTAGCCATAAAATAGAAGAGTGCATGTAATAAAGAATAACATCTATTTCCACTATGTTAGAGTAAAAGTACCTTTCCTAAACTTGGACATTTCCTTCCTAAACTCATATATGAGCTACAATTAGAAAGAACTCCCTTTGTCCTTTTTCTTCTCCCCCTCCCCCTCCCCCTCCATTTTCCAGTCTTTCCTTTATTTGTGCATGTGGTAATTATTGGAAATGCCAAGCACTGTTCTTGTTGGGGATGCAGATGGATGTTAGAGGGTCCTTTCTTTCAGGAATCCAACACTTATTAATGAGTAGGCACTATACCATCTAGCTGAGAAGCATGGTGTTGGTTCCAGGGTGTGCCAGGAGCTGAGAAGGAGTGGCTGCTTTGGGGAGGACTGTAGGCAGAGATTATATGGTTGAGGTGGGCTCCTCACAGGAGGTGATGTTTGGATTTGGTCTTAAAGACTGAAAAGGATGTGATCAAATGGATCTATGCTTTTACTACTTGGTAATAGTAAGGCTAAGGAGATCTGGTAGCATAGTGCCTAAGGCACTTGACTGCTAACCAGAAGGCTGGCAGTTCAAACCCACCAGCCACTCCTCAGAAGGAAGGTTGGGCAATCTATTTCTGTAGTGATACTGTCTCGGCAACCCAAGGAGGGGTCGCTATGAGTGGGGTCTGACTCGACGGCATGTAACAACAATACAATAACAACACAATAGTAAGGCTAGTGATGAGATAATGTACTGCACTGGAAGGGGATTGCTGGCATAAAAAGAAAAGAGCTACTTTTTAGCTAAAGATGTAGTCATTTTATTTTTAAGATTATGCAGTTATTCATGCTAGCTCATTTCTCTTGAGTTTTTTTTTTTTTTTTTTAATTATGATTTGGGTGAAAGTTTACAGAACAAATTGGTTTTCCAATTAACGATTCATACACATTTGGTTTTGTGACATTTCCTGCAGTCCCCATTTTGTAACAGTATTCTTCCCACTTTCTCTATGTGCATTTCTTTTGAATTTTAAGACTCCCTGTAAGTGGTAACACTCAAGAGTTCAGTGCAAATATTTGCCTATAGCAGAAGGTCGTCAGTTTTAACAGAGGTGAGTGGTCAGGCTCAAGAACAATATGTCCTCCCCATAGATCTACCTGGAAGCATCCTAGGACCACTGGGCTACTAGAGACATGGATTCTCTTGAAACCAGAATATACTCTTGGCACAGGTATTAACAGTCTGCATTAACAATCCTTAAACTGAACTGCTCGGTTCTCACCATACATTTTCTGAACCTTTATTATGGAAAAGGTGAAGTAACTTAGACCTCTGTTCTTTTAAACCAAACCTGCTATTTTCTCCCCAGTCTGCATTTTCTTTCCCCAGCACCCCTGTGATGTGTACTCCTGTGCACCTATATGCCATCCATGAATCTAGACTGGGGAGAGTTGTTCTACATTCTCTACTTTTGGACATGACAGGTTTAGTTGGTCATTGTTTTAGTAGATTATGTTATGTGAGTTACTCTGTAATATTTTCTTCATTCTTTCTTACCTTGCTAAGTGGAATTGAAATCAAGTGTGAATCTACTGGGATGTGTTGCAATCATCTGATGATAATTTGGGGAAAAAAAAAAAAAAAACTTATCCCACAAGAATTTAATGAAGATCAGCAGTTTTAAAGTGCACTGTTCCATCCAGTATAAACTCCAACTTAAGTTTTACATTATTCCTAGTCATGCAGTAGGTACTGAAAGAAAAAAGAAGTATGGATAATCAGTTAAAAGAATGACAGATTCCCTGATGTGCTGATCAGTAGTAATACCTAATTTCGATTTTGAGTGTGCTGTAATGGATTACCATATAGATGTAGCTGAGCATTGAGCATTAAATAGAGCTGTGTGTTGTTTGGAAAAGTAATATTTATTCACATTGTGTGGCTTTCTTGAATTTCTTTTTTTTTTTTTCATTTTACTCTCCAGTGAAACTACAAACAAGATGTCAATAGCTTATGTGGCATTCACAGTGGTATAGCTTAGAATATAAACTGCAGTAGAAGAAATGCCAGATTGTATTTGCCTCAATAAAAGTAGGCTTCATCTGGGGCTTTCTGAGGGACAGGCTTAAGCATTTTGACATAGATGATTTTATGGGGCTTTATTTTTACTGACCTCAGACTTTACTACATAAAAAAATGACCCTTGCAATATCTGGGAGCAAAACAACGTATCAGTACAGGTAACATCTTAGCCTTTAAATTGTTGTATAGATTTTGTCTGTTTGAGAATATTCTTAGTAGCTCAGATGTTGGGCATGTTTTATATTCAAACTTAATTGGGTTTATTTTTGATTGTCTTTAAAGTCCATCCATTCTGTAATTATGGAAACTTTTATCTTGAAGTGGTGGTAACAATAAACCTGACATTAGAACAAGTTGGAGACTAACTTTGTGTGATGGTATCCAGGAATCTACATTCACATCATCTTGCTCTATTCTTTGTTTTTCTCTATATTAAAATGTTTTTCTTTTTTCCATATTAACAAAAGAAAACTTAAATCAAGAAGACCAATGTGTATTTTGGGAGGTTGAAAAGCATGGCTCAATGCCAAGTTGGTCTCCTGTCTAAAAGAAATATCTGAAGTGCAATGGGCATGTCAGTGTTTCTTGTACCGAAGATAAGGCCTACGCTGAAACGTTATAGTAATTTACTCATCATCTTTTATAAGAAAATTTAAAATGAAGTGGCATGATAGATCAGAAGGTAATCCTGGAGTATAGCTGAGGTGCCACCCCTCAAGGGAAGTTCTGAGCAGCAGAGCCCCTTGGGAGGAGAAGGAATGAGAACAGTAGGACACCTGAGTTACTGCTATACCACTTGCTTAGGTGCAATGAACTACATGGAACTCAGCAGAAAAGTCCAGGCTTCTACCAGTGTAAGGTGTAGTGGTCAACCAAAGAGAAACAGTGCCAGCAGGGAGACCACAACACACAAGTCCCTAAAGTTAGGTGCACGTTTCTGAGTACTTATGCTTCTTAACACCATGAAAGCATCTTAATTAGTAATATGAAGATTATTGTGGCAGAAATAGAGATATGCCACACAGATTCTCCCTCAAGAAAGCATTTGCTGCCCAGCTTCAAGGAGTGGGGTTAGCAGATGGCCTCCAGCTTTTAATGCTTTCATTGTTCCAGCTGTGGCCACACTCTTCTTACCCTGACACCTAGGCAGTGACTGAGCAAGACAGTGATTTGAGGGCTTGGCTATCTCCACCCATGAGCTGGACTCCTCAGTGGGCCATCTTAGCTCTGCAGCATCTGTTAGACTTTTAGAGACTTGAAAATTCATGCTGTGAGGCTCCCCTGCCCCACCCTGCTTTCTCCAGTAAATTGGATTTTTTTTCCCTCAATTAACCGTTTGCTTGCCTAATCCCATTTTGGCATCTGTTTCTCAGAAAACTCAACCTGCAACAATTAATTTATTATCAAGAGTATTAAGCTAGGCTCTGTAGTAAATTTTTTGGTGAATAGAAAGTATGAGTTAAAGAATCATAAAACTTAGGGCTCAAAAAGAGGCCATCCTTCTCCCTTTAACCTCAAGCCTTCCCAGCCATCTCCAGGTTGTACTTATTTGAGTTCTATAATTGTTTGACCTGGAAGCTGCCTAACTGCTGAGACCCTTGTCTTTATTTTCAGTTCCAGAGTTGTTGGTTTTCTTGTACTCACCTTGTGGTGCTTTTCCTTAGTCTAGAGGCAGCTCTCTGGGTTCTTGTTCCAGTCTACATTATGTTCTACAGCTCATTTTCAGGTTTATATTCATCTGGTAGGATAATGCTCACAAGGCTTCTGTTCCACTGGTCTGTGTGTCTGTGTTGTACCAATACCAGGCTGTTTTGACTACTGTGGCTGCATAGTAGGTTTTTGAGATCCAGGAGTGTGAGATATCCTACTTTTTTGTTGTTCTTCAATAGTGCTTTGCTATATGAGGGCTCTTTCCTTTCCATATAAAATTAGTGATTGCTTTTTCCTTGGCCTTAAAGAATGTTGATGGAATCAGGATCAGGGTTGCATCGAATGTATAGATTGCTTTGGGTAGTATTGACATTTTCACAATGTTCAATCTTCTCATCCATGAACATGGTGTATTCTGTATATATAGATCTCTGGGTTTCTTACAGTAGGTGTTTTGTAGGTTTCTTTGTATATATCTCTTGTGTCCCTGGTAAAGTTTATTCCAAAGTATTTTATCTTTTTGGTAGTTCTGATGGTATTGATTTCCCTGTTTCTTTTTCAGAGATCTCTTTGCTGGTGTAGCGGAATCCAACTGATTTTTGTATGTTGATATTTTATCCTGCCACTATGCTGAATCTTTGAATTAGTTCCAGTAGTTTTATTGCTATGCCTCTGGGTTTTTTTTTTTTTTTTTTGTATGTTTAGGATCATATCATCTGCAAATAAGCATAGTTTTACTTCTTTCTTATCCATTTGGATGCCTTTTCTTTCCTTGTCTTGCTTTATTGCCCTGGCTAGGACTTCCGATACAGAGTTGAATAGAAATGGTGATAGAGGGCATCCTTGTGTGGTTCCTAGTTGGAAGGGGAATGCTTTGAGTCTCTCTTCTTTGAGAAAACTGTTGACTACAGAGTTCCCTTGGTTTTGCATGTATGCCCTTTATTATGTTGAGGAATTTCCCTTCTGTTCCTATTTTCCTGAGAGTTTTATCAAGAAGGGTGTTGGATTTTGTCAAATGCCTTTTCTGTATCAGTTGATATGGTCATGTGGTTCTTTCCCTTTATTTTACTTATGTGATAGATTACATTGATTTGCTAATGTTGAACCATCCTTGCATACTGGGTATGAATCTCACTTGGTCATGACATGTCATTTTTTTTTATATATTGTTGGAGTCTGTTGGCTAGGATTTTGTTGACGATATTTGTATCTGTATTCATGGTGGATTATTGGTCTATAGTTTTCCTTTCTAGGGTGTCGTTGCCTGGCTTTGGTATCAGGGTTATGCTTGCTTCATAAAATGAATTTGGGAGGATTCTATCCTTTTCCATGTTCTGGAATACTTAGAGTAGGATTGGTGTCAGCTCTTTCTGAGTGTTAGGTCGAATTCTCCAGTGAAACCATCTGTAACAAGACTTCTTTTTATTGGGAGTTCTTTAATGACCTGTCCAATTTGTTCTGTTGTTGTAGGTCTGTTCAAAGTTTCTACCTCAGTCTGTGTTAGTTTATGTAAGTAGTATGTTTCTAGAAATCTGTCCATTTGTTCTAGGTTTTCAGATTTGTTGGAGCACACAAATCTATCCTTTTTATTTCAGTTGGTTCTGTTGTGACATTGCCCATTTAATTTCTTATTGGTGTTACTTGCATCTTCTTCTTTTCCTTTGTTAAGTTAGCCAGTGTTTTGTCAATTTTATTAATCTTTTCAAAGAACCAGCTTCTAGGTTTACTGATTTTTTTCTATTGTCTTTCTGTTTTTCTGCTTAAATCTATATTATTTCTTTTCTTCTGGTTACTGTAGGCTTTTTTTTTTTTCCTGCTCTTTTTCTGATTCCTGGAGGTATTTGGTTAAAGTGTTATCTTTGGCTTTTTCTTCTTTTCTTATGTGTTCATTTATTGCCATATTTTGCCTTCTGATCGCTGCTTTTGCTGTATCCCACAGACTTTGGCATGTTGTTTTTTCATTCTCATTTGAGCCAAGGAAATTCTAATTTCTCTTTTGTTTCCTCTGTTACCCAGTAGTTTCTTTTTTTTTTTTTTCTCTCTCTCTCTCTCTCTTTAAATTGTGATTTGGGTGCAATTTTACAAAGCAAATTCATTTTCTGTAGAACAGTCGATACACATTTTATTTCATGACTTTGATTGCAGTCCCCACAATGAAACAGCTGTCTTTCCACTTTATCCCTGGAATTATCTTTTTCAAGTATCATTTCCTATGCATTCCTGCCCTCTGGGCTATCTTCCTGTGTAAATACTGCCCTTTTGATCTCCCATATTTGCAAATACTGCCCTTCTGATCTCCCATATTTGATCATTCTAAGGAGTGCATCTAGCTGGTGTAAATTTTTTGACTGCTAACCAGAAGGCTGGTGGTTCAAACCCACCAGCCACTACTCAGAAGGAAAGTTGGGCAATCTACTTCCGTAGTGATACTGCCTCGGAAACCCAAAGAGGGGTTGCTATGAGTCAGATCTGACTTGATGGCAGTGAGTTATTGTTTGGCTGGAAGCACAGGAGTGAGTTCAGTTCCTGACCTGAATGGTGACTAGGGGTCATGGTCTGAGAGGTTTGAGAGGTTTCACCAATCTCTATCAGAACAATAAGTGTGGTCTTTTTTTAAATGATTTTTAGTTTTGTTCCACATTTTTTCTTACACTCTATCCAGGATCTCAGATTTTGATCCCTTTCCAAGTGGTTGACAATAGTAGCTAGACAGCATCTAGTTTTCCTGGTCTCAGTGTCATGAGGTTGGCATGGTCTGCTAGTTCTTTGGACCAATTGTTTTCATGTGTCTTTGGTTTTCTTCATTCTTCTTTGCTCTGGCTGAGGAGAGACCAATTGTTTGATTTTAGATTGCGGCTTTTAAGATCACAATCACTACTCATCAAAGTACCATGTAGAAAAATGTTTTTGTGTAATTTGTTATACCAATTGAATTTGATGTTCCCTATGACCATGGTCCCAAGCCTGTGGGCCCCGTGACTCATTCCCAGGAGTTTTTAAGGAATGTGTTACTCAGTTTCTATGTTTGTTCTCTTTCCATTGATCTTCCTACTGTTGATTTCTAATTTTGTAGCATTGTGATCTTTGCAGTATTTCAGTGTTTTTTAATTTGTTGAGACTTGCTTTGTGGCCTAACACATGACCTGTCCTTGAGAATTTTGCATGTGTGCTAGAAAAAAATATATATTGTGCTGTTGTTGGGTGAGGGAGTTCTGGTGGCATAATGGCTAGGGCATTTGACTGCTAACTAGAAGGCTGGTGGTTCAAACCCACCAGCCACTCCTTGGAAGGAAGGTTGGGCAATCAACTTCCATAGTTATACTACCTCAGAAATCTAAGGAGGGGTTGCTATGAGTCGGATCCGACTCCATGGCAGTGTGTTGCGTTTGCGTTATGTTGTTGGGTGAAGTGCTCTGTAGATGTCTATATAAGGTCAAGTTGGTTGATTGTACTTTAGTTCTTCTGTGTCTGTTGAGTTTCTTTCTAGTTCTGTCTTTCACTGAAAGTGGTATATTAAAGGCTCCTTCTATTACTGTGGAGTCATCTATTTGTCTTTTTAATTCTGTTAGTGTCCGATTTATGTATTTTGGGGCTCCTTCATTGGGTGCATAGATTATTTATTATGGTTATGCCCTCTTGTTTGATCCTTATATGATCCTTTGTTGTTGTTGTTGGTTATGTGCTGTCGAGTTGGACCCGACTCATAACGACCCCTCTTTGAGTTTCTGAGGCAGTATCACTATGGAAGTAGATTGCCCAATCTTCCTTCTGAGGAGTGGCTGGTGGGTTTGAACCGCCAGCTTTCGGGTTAGGAGTCAAGTGCCTTAGGCACTACATTACCAGAGCTCCCCCTGACTTATCATATAATGTCCTTCCTTGTCTCTTATGGTGTTTTTTTTATCTTAAAGTGTGTTTCATCAGAAATTAATATTGCCATTACAACTCTTTTTTGATTGCCATATGCTTGATATATCTTTTTCCAGTGTTTGATTTTTAGTATGCTTTTTTTCTTTGTGTCTAATGTAAGGCTCTTGTAGACAGCATATCAATAGGTCATATTTTCTTATCCTGTCTGCAACTCTTATCTCTCTTTTTAAAATTTTTTTATTTTTCCTTGTGTTTTTTTTTTTTTTTAATTTTTTAAGAGTTTGTTTTACATTCAACATTATGTGTACATTTAGTTTCACTCCCCGTTTAACATCCCCAACCCTAGGCCACTCTCCTCCCCTCCCTTCCCAGTACCCCCTACCCCAATACCCCTCATAGTTATGCACTCCTGTGTGTCCTGCATTTCCTCCATGCTATTGTTGCCCCTCTGGTGCCCCGTGGTCGAATGCTCCAAGGGATGCATTTCCATAGAGTGGGTGTGTCACCCTGTGTTGAGTGGTCTGCATGTACATCTTACTTACTATTGGGCTGAGAGCCAGTCCCTGGGAGTTAGTTTTATTCCAGGCACAGAATGTATCCCAGGACCATAGTATTGGGGGTCTCAACAGACTCCATGTGACCAGTAATTCTGGTCATTTTTGAGTTTTTGGATTTTGTTCCACATTTTTCCTCCCATTCTATCCAGGATCTCCAGATTTGATCCTTTCCTTAGTGGGAAGCATTGGTAGCCAGGCACCATGTAGTTCTTCTGGTCTTGAGGGCCATCATGTCCTAGGGTTGATTGCTTCTAAATGCCGTTGGTTTTTTATTTTGTTCTCTTCTTTGCTTCTGATGATAGGAGACCATTAGCAGCATCTTAGATGGCTGCTTGAAAGCTTTTAAGACCCCAGTTGCTGCTCACTAATGTAGGATGAGGAACAAGACTTTGATGTATTTTGTTGTGTGGATTGAGTCTGGTGTCCCCAAACTCTCCATCTCTTGAGTGGTGAACTCATTTACATTCATTGTGATTACTGACACGTATGAATTTATTGCTGTAGTTTTGTTAATGTGTTTTGTTTTTTGTGGTGTTACTGATTTCTTTTTTCATTTGTGCTGAGATCTTTTTGTTTATGAATTTTGTTATAATTTGCTTTGATTTTTTTTTTTTTAGTATTTCCCAAATATTTGTGCCTCTCCCCTTTTTAATTTTGATGCAGAAATGTATTAATTTTCTTTGAAGTTACTTTATGATTTATTAGTTTCTTCCCACATGTAGAACAATCTGTTCTGTCTCACAGTTGTCTTGACTTCCTCTCCATTTGGAAGTTCTGTACCTACAGTGTCTATCCCTTCTTTTTGGTTTGTAATTGTCATCATTAACTAATTGATGTCTCTGGTTTTCTGTGTAAGTTTATTTTACTTTGGATACTTCTATAACTGGATTGAAGGAGCTCTGGTAGTGTAGTGCCTAAGGCATTTAACTAATAACCAGAAGGTTGGAGGTTCAAACCCACCGCCTCTCCATGGAAGGAAGACTGGGCATTCTACTTCTGTAAAGATTTATGGTCTTGGATACCCAGTGGGGGTCGTTATGAGTCAGAATCAATTTGATGGCAGTGAGTTTGGTTTTCACTTTGATAACTGGGTTGATTTCTGGGTTATGTCATCACGTATGCTAATCATTTTTTTTTTTTTTTCCTGCTTTTGTTGTCTCACTGTCTGAAGGATTCCCTTTAGCATCTCTTGTAAGGTCGTGGTCTGGTGTTAACAAATTCCCTTAATTTCTGTTTATCTGGGAATGTCTTAATTTCACCATCATATTTGAAGGGGTTTTTCTGTTTATATAATTCTTGGTTGGCTTCCCCCCCCCCCCCCACTCTTTTGTATCATCCCATTGCCTCCTCGCCTGTGTAGTTTCTGCTGGGAAATCAGAGCTTAGTCTTATGGTTTCCCTTTGTAGGTAACTTTTTCCTTTTTCCTTTCTGCTTTCAGGATCCTTTATTTGTCTTTGGTTTTGGTGAGTTTAATTTTGATATGTCTCAGTGATTTTCTTTTGGGGTCTATCCTGTTTGGGGTTCATTGAACTTGTTGAATGGATGTATTCTTGTCTTTCATCATATTAGGGGAATTCCCTTCTAACAAATCTTCAGGAGTTTTCTCTGTGGTTTTATTTGTCGTTTCCTTTTCTGGAATTCTGATTACATGTAGTTTATTTGTCTTGATGGTATCCCACACAAATCTTAGACTTTCTTCATTTTGTTTTGATATTTTTTTGATTGATCACTTAACAAAGTGTATTGGGGACGTCTGGTAGTGTATTTATCTTCAATCTCACTAATTCTGTCTTCTATTGATTCTGTTCTACTTCTTTTCCCATTCATTGTATTAGCTTTTTTATTTTTTTGAAATATTACTATTAATCTGGATTTCTATTTGTTCTATTTTTATTATTTCCAATTTTTCATTTATTTTGTCCATTTGTTCTTATATTGTTTTCCCAAATTGATGTAGGGTTTTATTTGTGTTTTCCTTAATTTGTCAGTTTTTCCTTGATCTGTCTCTTAATCCTTTGTAGGTACCTAAGTATAATTTTTTTTGAATTATTTTTCAGGCAGTTCCAATGCCATTTCTTTCTCAGGGAGATTTTCTGGCTCGGTAACCTGGTCTCTTGTCTGTAGTACTTTATCTTGTTTCTTTGTATAAATAGGGATGACTAGTTGTCTCTGAAACATTGTGATGTTGTTGCATTTATACTTTTAATTTGTGATTGTATGTTGGTGTGATTTAGCCAGGATTTTCTTAGTTTGTTTTGATATATCTAAGTGAGATGTGCTATTGTCCTCCTGTGTTCACTAATTGGCAGCACTTAGGCACTCACCACCTGTCTCCTGGTGGGTATGATAGAGAATGAGAGTGTGCGCATAGATTTCTGTTAGCTGTTTGTGAAGATCAATTGAAAGTGACATCTGTTGTTGATCAGTTGGTGCAGAAGCAAGTGTTGGCCCTCACCCAGTGGGGAGGGGGCTTCAGAGGGTACAGTTGTGGTTTGGTTTCTTGGTTTTGTTTACTGCTTTCTGTGTTTTTAGACCAAAAAAAAAAAAAAAAAAAAAGGCAGAAACACCATAAAGATAAAAGCAAGAAAACAAAAAAAAACAAGCCACATAAATGAAAAGCAACAATTGCAGAAAGAAAAAAGAGGGGAAGAAAAGACAATAAATTAAAAGAAAAATTAAAAAAAATAATAAGGACAAGAATGACAAAGAGACACCCGACAATATCTGGGTGCAGGGGGTGGGGCAGTGGTAGAGATAAAAGATAAAAAGAAAAACAAGGAATGTGAAGAACCAAAAGTGACAAAAAAAGAAATTAAATATAAAATAAGGAAACCAGGAAAAGGGAAATGAAGGGGGAAAAAAAATAGAACTAGGGAAGGGAAAGAGAAAAAAAAAGAAAGGAAGAAAGGAGGAAGAAAAAAATGAATAATTTAAAAACAAAACTGGGGGTGGGCAGGGCACTTGAGCTCTGTCAGGGCTCCCATATCAGGATGGAATTCCTTTCAGTCCAGAAGGTGGGTAGAGGTGGGTGATCGCCATAACTCCATTCACCAAGAGGGTAATGAAGTGTAAGGGGAACGTCGCACCTTTTTAGTCATCAGCCTCCAGTGTGGTTGCCCTTGATGTCCTTGGCAACTAGAGCCTATTCTTCTAAGGTTGCCTGTTCTTTGAATGCTGCTTACAAATATTCAAAATGGCAACACTCTCAGGACAGCTGATAATCTACAGCTCTTCTGTCTCCTTATTTGCTGTTTTCCTTTCTAGCTGTCAGCCACCAGTGCAATTGCCCAAGCAGTCCTTGGCAAGCAGAGCTTATTCTTGGGTTGCTGCCTGGATCTGAACATCACTTGTAAACATTCATATTGGCTCAGGGTTCCAGGATTATCTTTTATATCTGTTTCACTTGATTTCTCATTTTTTTGTTGCAGAGGGTCTATGTCGCTTGTCTGCCTATTCCGCCATCTTGCTGGAAGTCTCTGAATTTGATACATTGAATAGAAGCATTGCCATCTACTTACTAAGCTGGGGAGTAATTTTTGAGTCCTCCATTTACCATACTTTCACAACTACTCTACCTGCCCATCCTGACAATTTTACCTCCTGAATATCACTGTTATATTGCTTGTCTGCTTTATCCTTCTGACCTTGTTCTAGCCATCTTATTTCTCATCTGAAATACTGTAGTTGCCTCTTCATTGACATCTCTTTCTTCTCAGTAATATCAAATCTACCTGTGCTGGAACCTGTATACTGCTTTCATGAGAGCATAGATCCCACCTTCTCCAAGCCTCCCTTTCCTCTTCAGACCAATCTCCGCCCCTCCATCCACCTGTCAGCCAAGCTGAACCACCTGCTGTTGCTGTTGTTCCTTTAAGATACCCAGCTATCTTTGCCTCTTGGCTTTCTGACATGCTTTTACTTGTGTTCGTAGTCTCCACTGGGTAATTAATTAATTCTCTGAGTCTCGGCTCATGAATCCTTTTTCAGGAAGCATTCCATGATGCTCTTGCTGTACTAGGCACTTTCTTCCTTACCTCTGTCCCACACAGACTACTGGCATTGCTACTGCTGCTGATTTTTTTTTTTTCCCCTGAACGATATCTTTTTGTTTATGTGT
Source organism: Orycteropus afer afer (assembly GCF_000298275.1). Taxonomy (NCBI): domain Eukaryota; kingdom Metazoa; phylum Chordata; class Mammalia; order Tubulidentata; family Orycteropodidae; genus Orycteropus; species Orycteropus afer. The sequence continues at coordinate 76,884 of NW_006922086.1, read as the reverse complement.
CTTTTACACACTAATTGTGAAAGCCTTGGAGGTAAGGACTAAGTAAAACGCAACAAAGGACTGTTGTTATTGTTACATGCCGTTGAGTCAGACCCAACTCATAGCGACCCCTCCTTGGGTTTCCAAGGTAGTATCATTATGGAAGTAGATTGCCCCATCTTCCTTCCGAGGAGTGGCTGGTGGGTTTGAACCGCCAGGCTTCTGGTTAGTAGTCAAGTGCCTTAGGCACTACACTACCAGAGCCTCAACAAAGAACTAAGTAGCTTATTTATATTAATTTGTTTTTACACTTTACACACCAAGCCTAGTGCCTAATGTGTAGGCATTTTCACTAATTGGGATTTTGGATGTGTGTGTGTGTTTATGTCAGTGTTACAATATAACAAGATATAGGATTTCTTTTAAAGTTTTAGGCTTGAAGGATAACAAACCAACATGTTCTAGGAAAAGTCTGAAATGGAAATGTAGGAAGAATTAACATTAGTGATTTTCAGTGTGTGATCAGCTATATAGTGCTTTTTTAAAAAAATTTGTATTGAGATTTGAGTGAAAGTTTACAGAGCAAATCCATTTCCCAAACAGCAGTGCACATACACTTTGTCTCAAGACATTGACTGTAGTTTCCCACATTGTAACAGCTGTCTTTTTACTTCCTCCCCATAGTTACTTCTTCCCTCCATGTACTCCTGCCCCCCTGAAGTGTTTTTGTGTAGTATGTTATGCCAATTCAGCTTGATGTGCCCTGTGACCATGGTCCCGAGCCCACAGATCTAACTGCTCACTCCCTCCAGGTAGCTGGCTGTGGCCAAGAAGTGACTATGACCATGTCCCTTGTCAGCTCTACTATATTAATGGAAATTCTTACAGAACATACAAATACATTTGTAGAAAGATTGTCTGCCAACACTATACATGGTCATTGGCACATTCCCCCCTTTATAGACATACCTAATTGTTCACCTTGTCCACTCATCTATCCACCTGTAGGTCAGTGTTTGCCATCACTGACACCACAGTACTGTATGTGCAAAATGGTTCATCTTTGTTGTCTGTATCTCCCATGCACCTCTCTATGTCTTCCTCTTCCTCAGTGCCACTGTGGTGATCACTTACATTTGGTACATTATTCTTCTGTTCACTCAAATCAATACTTGACTCTACCTTAACTAACAGTGTTCTCTCTTCTCCCCTCCCAGCCCTGGTAACCAACAATGAAAATTTCCTTCCATATATAACCTTTCCTTGACTTTTTACAATATTTGCCCTTCTGTGATTGACTTATTTCACTCAGCATAATGTCTCCAATTTCACCCACATTATGTGGTGGTTTGCAGATTCTACGTTATTCTTTAGGGTTTCATAGTATTCCATTGTGTGTATGTACTGTAGTTTGCTGATCCATTCTTCTGTTGATGGGCACCTAGGTAGCTTCCATCTGTTTGTTATTGTAAATAGTACTACGATGAACATGGGTGTGCATATATCTGTTCTTATCCTGGTTCTCACTTCTTTACGATATATACCTAGTAATGAGATTGCTGGGTCCAGTGATATTTCTAATTCAGACTTTTTAAGGAATCACCATATTGCTTTCCACAGTGGTTGTATCACTTTACAGTCCCACCAGCAGCGAATGAGAATCCCAATCTCTCCACATCCTTGGTAACATTTGTTATTTTCTTTCATCTTGAACTTTGCTACTAGTGCTGGGGCAAGATGGTATCTCATTGTTGTTTTGATTTGCATCTCTGTAATGGCTAATTATCGTGAACACTTCTTTATCTGTTTGTTGGCTGCCTGAATATCTTCTCTGGTAAAGTGTCTATTCATGTCTTCCACCCATTTTTTAATTGGATTATTTGTCTTTTTGTTGTTGAAGTGTTGTAGTTTTCTATAAATTCTAGACATAAGTCCCGTATATGTCATTGCCAAATATTTTTTCCCAATCTGTGAGTTCTCTTTTGACTCTTGTGGAGAAGTCTTTGGAAGCACATAAAAATTTAATTTTGAGAAGGTCCCATTTATCTAGTTTCCCTTCTGCTGTTTGTACATTTTGGGTTATGCTTGACAGTCTATTTATGCCATATATTTGGCTGCCTAAATTTGCCCGTAGTTTTTCATTGAGGAACTTGATAGTTTTATGTTTCACATTTAAGTTTTTGATCCATGTGGAGTTCATTTTTGTGTATGGTGTGAGATACACATCGTCTTTCATTTTTCTGCACATGGATATCCACTTTTGCCAGCACCATTTGTTAAACAGACAATCTCTTCCCCATTTAATGGATTTCAGCCCTTAGTCAAAGATCAGCTGACCATGTTGTTGTTGTTGTTATTGTTATGTGCCGTTGAGTTGGACCTGACTCATAGCATCCCCTCCTTGGGTTTCCTAGACAGTATCACTATAGAAGTAGATTGCCCAACCTTCCTTCCGAGGAGTTTGATGGATCTATTTTTGGGTTCCCAATTCTATTCCATTGGTCTATATGTCTGTTGTACCAATACCAGGCAGTTTTGACTACTGTGGCTGTATAGTAGGTTTTGAGATCCGTCAGTGTGAGACCTCCTACTTTGTTCTTCTTCTTTGATAGTGCTTTGCTTATCTGAGTCCCTTTCCTTTCTATATAATGATTG
>NW_006922086.1:63424-73940 GCF_000298275.1 Orycteropus afer afer | reverse complement strand
TGTCTTTTGTGTCCCTGGTAAGATTTATTCCCAAGTATTTTATTTTTTTGGTAGCTATTGTAAATGGTATTGATTTCCTTATTTCTTTTTTAGCAGTCTCTTTGCTGGTGTAGAGGAAGTAATCCAACTGATTTTTGTGTGTTGATCTTGTATGCTGCCACTATGCTAAATCCCTCAATTAGTTCCAGTAATTTTTTCTTTTTTCTTTTATTGAGTCTGTTGGGTTTTCTGGGTATAGGATCATATCATCATATCATGTCATGTCATGTTATGTTATGTCATATCATATCATATATATCATCAGCAAATAGGATAGTTTTACTTCTTCCAATTTGGATGGCTCTTATTTCCCTTTCTTGCCTTATTGCCCTAGCTACTCCTCAAACTTACTGCTGTGGAGTAGATCCGACTCACAGCGACCACTCCTTGGGTTTCCAAGGTGGTATCACTATGGAAGTAGATTGCCCAACCTTCCTTCTGAGGAGTGGCTGGTGGGTTTGAACCACCAGCCTCCTGGTTAGCAGTCAAGTGCCTTAGGCACTATGCTACCAAAGCTCCTTTTGTTTTGTATATATGCCCTTTATTATGTTGAAGAATTTCCCTTATATTCCTATTTTTCTGAGAGTTCTTATCAGGAATAAGTGTTAGATTTTATCAACTAACTGTTCTGTATCAACTGATAGAGCATGTGGTTCTTTTCTTTTGTTTTATTTATGTGATGGATGACATTGTTTTTCTAATATTGAACCATCCTTACATACCTGCTATCAACCCTATTTGGTCATAATGTATTATTTTTTTGATCTGCTGTTGGAGTCTTTTGGCTTGGATTTTGTTGAAGATTTTTGCATCGATATTCATTAGGGATATTGGTTTGTAGTTTTCCTTTTTCATGATATCTTTGCCTGGTTTTGGTATCAAAGTTATGTTTGCTTCATAAAATGAATTTGGGAGGATTCCATCCTTTTCTGTATTCTGGAATAGTGTGCATAGGATTGGTGTCAGTTCTATGAACGTTTGGTAGAATTCTCCAGTGAAATACCTCAGCCAGGAGTTTTGTTTGTTTGTTTGTAATTTTTTTATGTCCTTTTCAATTTCTTCTTTTGCTATGGGTTTGCTCAACTTTTCCACCTCACTCTGTGTTAGTTTCGTTAAGTAGTATGTTTCTAGAAATCTGTCCATTTCTTCTAGATTTTCAGATTTGTTGGAATATAGTTCTTCATAGTATCCTGATAGTATCTTTTTTTATTTCAGCTGGTTCTGTTGTAAAGTTGTCTAGTTCATTTCTTATTCATGTTATATGTATTCTCTCCCTCTTTTCCTTTGTTAAATTTCCCAGTGGTTTGTCAATTTTATTAATCTTTTCAAAAAACCAACTTCTGGTCTTGTTGGTTTTTTCTGTTGTCTTTCTATTTCATTTATTTCTGGTGGAATCTTTATTATTTCTTTTCTTCTGGTGACTGTAGGCTTTTCTTGCTGTTCTCGTTCTAATTGTTGGAGATGTTGGGTTAAGGTGTTGATTTTGGGTCTTCTTTTTTGATGTGTGCATTTATTGCTATAAATTGGCCTCTGATCACTGCTTTTGCTGTGTACCAAAGATTTTGGTGTGTTGTGTTTTCATTCTCATTTGATTTGAGTAATTTTTTAATTTCAGTTTTTATTTCTTCTCTTACCCAGTCCTTCTTAAGAAGGGTGTTGTTCACTTTCCATGTGTTTGCTCTTTTTCTGTTTATCTTCTTATTGTTGATTTCTAATTTTATATCACTGTGATCTGAGAAGATGCTTTCAGTATTTCAATGTTTTTTAATTTATTAAGGCTTGCTTTGTGGTGTAACATATTGTCTATCCTGGAGAATGTTCCATGTTCACTGGAAAAGAATGTATATTGTGCTCTTTTGGGGTGAAGTGGTCTCTATATGTTTATAAGACCAACTTGGTAGATTGTATTGTTTAGTTTTTCTGCATCTTTGTTGAGTTTCTTTCCAGTTGTTCTATCTTTGATTGAAAATGTATTAAAGTCTCCTGCTATGACTATGGAGTCATCTTTTTTGTCTTTACAATTCTCTTAAAGTCTGATTTATGTATTTTAGGGCTTTTTCATTGGGCTCATAGGTATTTATTATAGTTATATCTTTTTTGTTTGAGTCATCCTTTAATCATTATATCATGTCCTTCCTTGTCTCTTATGGTGGTTTTTGTCTTAAAGTCAACTTGATCAGAAATTAATATTACCAGTCTTGCTCTTTTTTGTTTGCCATTTGCTTGATGTATCTTTTCCCAGCCTTTAATTTTTAGTCTATTTTTGTCTCTCTCTCTAAGGTGTGTCTCTTGTAGACAATGTATTGGTGGGTTATGTTTTCTTATCCTGTCTCCAAATCTCTGCCTCTTGAGTGGTACATTTAATCCAATAACATGCAGTGTAATTATCAACAAGTGTATATTTGTTGCTGTCATTTTTTTATGTATTTTCTTGTGGTGCTTTTCATTTCTTTCTTCCATACAGTTTTCAGTGTTGAGCTTGTTTTGTTTATGAATCATGTTATTGTTTCCTTCATTGTTGTTGTCTTAATATTTGCTAAATATTTGTGCTTGTCCTCTTTTTTATTGTGATGTGAAGGTTTATCATTTTTCTTTGATGTTACTCTGTGATTTATAATTTTTGCCCCAAGTTTAGAACAGTCTGTTCTAATTTGCAACTCTCTTGACTTCCTCACCATTTAGAAGTTCCATAACTACACAGTATTTTCCCTTTTTTTGGTTTGTAGTTGTCCTCATTTGCTAATTGATGTCTCTGGTTCCCTGTTTACAATCTTGTAAGCTTATTTTACTTCAGATTCTTTCATAACTGGGTTGGTTTCTGGGTTATGTCATCATTTGTGTTAATGGACGGTTGTTGTTTGCTGTTATTGGTTCTTTGTTCAAAGGACTCCCTTTAGTATCTCTTGTAAGATTGGTCTGGTTTTAACAAAATTCCTTAATTTCTGCTTATCTGTAAATCTCTTAATTTCATCATCATATTTGAGGGACAATTTTGCTGGGTTCTTGGTTGGAAATTTTTCTCTTGCATGGTTTTATATGTACCATCCCATTGTCTTCTCACCTGCATGGTTTCTACTGAGAAACCAGAGCTTACTTAGTCTTATTGTTTGATCCTTGTAGGTAACTTTTCATTTTTCCTCTGCTGCTTTCAGGATTCTTTCTTTGTCTTGGTTTTGGTGAATTTGATGATGATATGTTTTGGTCATTTTCTTTTGGGGTCTGTCTTGTTTTGCGTTCATTGTGCTTCCTGAATGGATATATTCTCATCTTTTGTCGTATCAGGGAAGTTCTCATCCAATGAATTTTGGACTTTTTTATCAGTGGTTTTATTTTTCTCTTCTTATTCTAGAATTCTGATTATATGTAGGTTATTCCTTTTCATGGTATCCCACATGAACCTTAGGCTTTCTTTATTTTCTTTTGATCTTTTTTTCTGATTGATCCCTTTCCAGAGAAATATTGAGGGACTTATCTTCAGTCTCATTAATTCTTGACTTCCATTGATTCGATTCTGCTAGTTGGCACTTTCAATGTATATATCGATTTCTGAAAATTTAGTATTAATCTTCTGGATTATTTTCTGTCATTTCTAATTTTTCATTTATTTTGTCATTTTGTTCTTATATTTTCTTCTGAAATTGTTCTAAGGTTTTGTCTGTGTTTTCCTTAATTTTGTCAGTGTTTTCTTGATCTGTCTCTCAATCCAGTGGCTGGTGGGTTTGAACCGCCAGCCGTCTGGTTAGCAGGCAAGTGTCTTAGCCACTATGCTACCAGAGCTCCCACCAATCCATTGAAGGTACTTAAATATAATTCTTTTGAATTCCTTATCAGGGTGTTCCAATGCTGCTGCTTCCTCATATATGTGTTCTGGGTCTGTATCCTGGTCCTTTTTTCTACTACTTTATTTTGCTTCTTTGTGTGGACTGTGATGGTCTGTGTTTTTCAGACATTGTGACATCATTGTATTTATATTTAATTGGTGATTGTATGTTGGAGTGAGTCACCCAAGATTTTTGTTGTTTTCTTTTTGGATGTATCTGAGTAAGCAGGGTACTGTGCTCCTCTGTTCACTATTGGCAGCACTTATGCGCTCACCACCTGTCTCCTGGTGGGTGTGATAGAGAATGAGAGTGGCTACACAGATCTCTGTTAACTGTTTGTGTAGAGCAGTTAAGGGTAAATCAGGCTTTTATTGGTGGTCATGTATCGTTGGAGAGTTGGTGTAGAAGGAAGCAGTAGCTCTCAGTAAGTGGAGCTGCAGGAGGTGCGGGTGTGGTTGGGTTGTGTGGGCACAGTTGCTGTCTTCCACTCAGTTAGACAAAAAGAGCAAATGAAAAATCTTCAAAAAAGTAAAAGTAAGAGGACAAAAAACACACAGTACATAAATGCATAGGAACAATCACCAAAAAGGGAAAAAAGAAAAAAAGAGAAAAGACAATAAATGACAGAAAATATTTAAAGAAATAATTTAATATGAATAGAAAAAGGGGGCGGGGCTGCAATATCTGGGGAGGGGGGAGTAAGAGAAAGGAGATAGAGTTGGAGACTAATGAAAAAAAAAATGGGAAAAATGCAAGAAGAAAAACAAGGAATGAGGAGAACTTTAAGAAAGAAAAAAATGGGAACCAGGAGAGAAAAAGCCAAAAAGTAGAACCTGGGAAGGGAAGAAGAAAGAATAATAATAAAAAGGATGAATAATAATAATTATTATTTGAAAATAGACAAAACCAAACAAACTAATTAAAAAACAAAAATCTGCGTGAGGCAGGGCACCCTGGCTGCATCAGAGCATGTAGACTGGGATGGAATTCCTGCTCTCCCAGAAGATGGGTACGTGTGATGGATGGTTGCATCTCTGTTCACCAAGAGGGGGTGGGGTATAAGAATAACAAGGGGAATAGCACACCTTTCCAGTCCTCACTGTGCGGTATATCCTTGAGGTCCCCAGTGAGTGGAGGCTATTCTTAGGCCCCTGGAATCTGAGAGAACGCTGTTGCTTTAAATTTCCAAAATGGTTGAACTGCTTGTAAACATTCAAAATAGCTGCTCCTTCTGGACAGCCAGAAGTCCACAGCTGAGCCTTTCTTTGTCTTCTTTGTCTTCCCCTAAGTTCACAGCCACCAGTGCAATCCTCCATGAAGACCCTGGCTAGCAGGGCCAATTTTTAGGTCCACTTGGCAATATACAAGCTGTCCGTGCTGTCAGGATTGCTGACATGGCTCTGTATGTCTCCTTTTTTGGTGTTTTCATGCAGGTTCTTCTACTAGTTGGTGTTTATTCCACTTCTGTATCCTTCCTTTCAATGCTCAGGATTATCTTCTGTATCTGTGGTAATTAGTTCCTGTGTTCTTTGTTGAAGAGGGTCTGTGTAATTTGTCTGCCTATTCCACCATTTTACCAGAACTCCTGTCATGATCAGCTATGGGAGCTCTGGTGGCATAGTGCCTAAGGCACTTGACTGCTAGCCAGAAGGCTTATGGTTCAAACCCACCAGCCACTCCTCGGAAGGAAGATGGGGCAATCTGCTTCCATAGTGATACTGCCTCAGAAACCCAAGGAGGGGTTGCTATGAGTCGGGTTTGACTCAACGGCACATAACAACAACAACAACAGTCAAATAATCTTTTGTATGGCTTATATAGCATATTCATCTCTGTAGATGTGTAAATAATGTATAACAAGTTATAAAGCTATATTTGTCTTACATGTTTATCAGATCTTGAACAATTAATTCTTTTAAAATTATGCCACTTTTGTTTTTTATTTGGGTTTTCTTTACTAGGTTCAGGATTAAAAAATGCCTAAACATTTTAATGTGAGTGTCGTTAGTTCAGTGTCATTTAACGAAAGATGAAATATGTGAACATAGGACCATAGCAAAGATGAGTGTTAACTACTGTTGTGGATTGAATGTGTTACCCTATAATATACATTGAAGTCCTAAAGACTGGTGTCTGTGAATGGGGCCTCATTTGGAAATAGGGTGTTTTAAGATAGAGTCCTGATTGGGTCCTGATCCCATCTGAATGATGTCTTATGAAAGTAGAGAAAAGTCATATGAAGGGTTAGACAGAGGAGGAACTTCCATGTGACAATGGAGGCAGCTGCAGCTGCAAGGCGAAGAACACCAAGGATTGTCAGGAGCCACCATAAACTAGGAGACAGGAATGGAACTGTTTCGCCTAAGTAATCAGAAGTAATCCACAGGGCCAGTACTTTGACTTCTTGCTGCCAGAACTATAAGACAATAAATTTCTGTTCTTTAAAGCCATCTATCTTGTGATACTTTGTTACAGTAGACCTAGGAAAATAAGACACCTACCAAGTCCACAATTGCACAAGTAAAAAGCATTTGACATTCATTTATTGAGTATTCACGGAGTAGCTAATGTGTTCCAGGCTAGCTCTTCTAGATAGGGCATTCAGAAAAGACCTCTATGAGGAGGTCGTGACATTTGTGGTAAGACATGGATGTCTGAAGGTGCCCTCTGTGCAAGGCTTTGGGTGGGAAGCAGGCCAGGCTTGGAAGAGGACTTGCAGTTTATATGTTTGATGGAAGTTTACTTTCATAGTAAAAATTCTTACACATTTTTCTGTTGTCCATTGGGAACAAATGAGATAAAAGCATGTGTATGTTAGTGACCCAGATGGCAATTTAAGATAAGAAAAGACAAATCCAAGCTGGTTCAAATGGAGAAAGCAGCTTATTCCACCATCACTACAAGTTGTCTGGAGCCAGTCCTGACTTACGGTGACCCTATTGTAAGGTCACAGTAAGGAGAAGAGGACGCACAAAAGTGAGGTTAAAGAGAAGTTTTTATTCTGAGTTTCCGGGGGAGGTTTACAGGTCCCTGAGAGGGGGCCCGGGCGAGGTTCACGGGTCCCTGGGAGGGGCCCAAGAAGTCGCGCTGCTTGGCTGGGGAGGGGAGGGTTTATAGTCTTGTGGAGGACCTAAGTGGGGACACTAAGGAAATGGTGGGGTCCAATTAGCTGTTAGCATGGGTCTGCACTTAATTAGCATGAGGGGGCTTCACAAGAGGAAGTTTGCCACTGCATGGGACTTTCTAGTCTGGGCGGGTTCTGTCACTTTGGTTGTCTTATCAGGCTGTCTCATCAGGGCTTGATACCCGGAGGAAGTTGCTAACTGAAATGTTGGTGGCTTGGGTTTACTTCGGCCTAACACCTATGAGTGTCAAAGTAGAACTATGTTCCATAGGATTTTCATAGGCTAGTTTTTCAGATCACCAGGCCTTTATTTCGAGGTACTTCTGAGTGAACTTAAACCTGTAATTTTGTATACCAGCTGAGCATGTTAACTCTTTAGACCATGCAGGGACTTTAGCAGTTTATTAGCTGCCTAGAAATAGACTTTCTTTTTTTTTCAGGGTATCAATATATATTTTTGGTTTTAATTTTTCAAAATGTTACAATATTAGGCTAGATAAATCTAAAATGGAATATTCATATTAAAATAATAACATCAATACCAAGAAATGTATTTTGACCAGTTTTTGAATTTTCTACATTTTTTAAAAAGGTGATTGCAGAAAAAGTGTATGGAGTCTTACTACCCAAAAATAACTTGCAAAATTTGCTGTGGAGTAAGAAAACAAAACAAAAGAAAACTCATTCTCATTAGTTTGGTTTTGTTGAGGGAAAAGTGGATTTTATTAGTCAAATACTCTTGTACATTATAAATTGTGTTCTCTGGTATATCTACCAACAGGGAGATTCAGAACTATAATCCTAAAACTTTTTTTTTTTTTTTTTAATTGTGATTTGGGTGAAGATTTTAAAACATTTTTAACTGTTAATTTCAAGACTTTTTTTGTTTGTTTGCCAATAACTGCATTTTCTTGTTCCTCTAAATTGTTTACAGCAAACACTTTGTTCTTCACCTTTCTTTCCAACTCCATTCATCGGTAGCCTTGTAGTGATTATAATGGAGATAGGAAGGAGAAGGTGAAAGAGAAGAAACCTGGGGAACCTGCCATTTGGGAAATTACTCTTTTAATATATAATTGATGATTATGGCTTAAGACAAAATTATCATCTTAGTTTTTTCCTTGTTTTCTTTTTGGAGGAATTAAACTTGGATTAGTAATCTCTTTAAAACATGTAGTAAAGTAAAAGAAACTCATGTGTGCTGTAGGATAAAGTACAATATTTATGTTAATACAAATTGTTTTCTTCCCATTTTTGAAATTTACATGTAGCGAGTATGTAAGCCTATGTTGAAAATGTAAAATCTCATTTGTTGTTTATTTATTTTTTTCATATATTGCTATTTTCTTCGTTTTATAGAAAATACTGCAATTTCTACCTGAACGGATTTTCTTTCGATGGCATTACCAGAGTATAGGTAAGAACAATTAAACAAAATATTTTTAGTACCGATTTCTTCCAATTGAATTTGGTAATATTTTATATAATTAACATAATCAAGATAGCTTATAGGGAACAATATTAGCAAGGAAGGGTATGCTAATTAAAACTGAGACAAGTTGTTTCTGGACTTTGGAGGGTTATAAAATCTATTTCTTGCTTTTGAAGTGCTGCTCAGAATGTGGTTCATGGGCTAGCAGGATTGGCCTCACTTAGAGCTTGTTAGAAATGTAGGATCTCAGGCTTCAACCAGACCTACCAAATCATAGTTTGCATTTTTGACAAGAGCCATGGGAGATTTCTGTGCATATAAAGTTTGAGAAACACTAATCTAGAGTATTTTCCTTGAATAATTTTACATTCTGCTTTACAAAATACCTTATTCTCCAAGTCTTTATTATTACCTAACTAGGTTATTCTTAGGGGCTCTGGTGGCATAGTACCTCAGGCATTTGACTGCTAACCAGAAGGCTAGTGGTTAAAACCCACCAGCCACTCCTCAGAAGAAAGGTTGGGCAATCTACTTCCATAGTGATAGCACCTCGAAAACCCAAGGAGGGGTTGCTATGAGTTGGATCCGACTCAATGCAGTGAGCAGCAGAAGTTATTCTTATACATAGTATAAAGTATAAACACTACCAAATGTATAACTAGAAATTTGTTTATGGTATATTGCCTTGGGGTACCTGGTAGCCTCAAATTGCCTGGGATAGCCTCTGACCAGCCTCATTTCTCAAAGTTTCTACTGCCCACTGGGCTCTAACTTCTCCTCACGGGCCTGAGTTTGGCAGCCCTCCCTGAGTCCCCTATAGTCAGGCCATACTACAACCTACTCATCTTGAGGAAGCAGGGTATCCACATGTACTTAATGCTAGGACACTCTCAGAAGTACATCACAGCCAGACCTGATTCCAGGTCCTTTATATGTCTCCATGCCTACCAGGGGATGACTGGGACTAATGCTCCTGGCATTGTTGGGGCCAGCTCACTTGGTGCATTCCCAAGGTCTTCTCTGGGCTTCTCATCATTGTATATTGCTCTGTGTTTCTTCCCACTTCTTTGTACTCTGCCCTCTGGAAGTCTTCTTTTTGAGTTACGCAGTGGCCCTACATCCTCAGTCTCTTTATTTCATCTCCTTGGCTATCTGAAACTTGGCTTTTCCCAGAGGCTTCTCTCTTTCTTGCTGGGGCATTAGGGTAAGATCATGGTCTTTGTTTTCTTTAAGGCTATTTCTAGACATTATCCATTCCCTCTGTAGAAACCTCTCTCCCTTGACTATGCCACCTCCCTTCCTTATTGCTGCTGTGTCTTCTGTTCTCCTGCTCAATTAGTGTCATTTTTCAATGAGTCTCAGTACTTTTCTTTTGTGCCAAGTTACCTATTGGTCCCTTGAGCTCCATCTTTCTTTGTGGCTTCCTAATTTCATCTTCCCAGTACTAGTCATCTTAGAAACATATACCTGACCACGACCTCTATCCTCCTAATCTTTCTTCCAGTCATTTCCAAGCCACCTGTTCTGTGTGTTTTTTTTTAAAGAGGTATAATTGACATATAATACACTGTACATATTTAAATGTATATTTTAATAAATTTTGACATAGGTATATGCCTGTGAAATCATTACCACAATGAAGATAGTGAACATAGCCATCACTCCTAAAAGTTTCCTCATACCCCTTTGTAATCTCTCCCTCCTGCCCTTCCTCATCTCACCTCACAAACCCCAGGCAACCATTAATCTGCTTTTTGTCACCGTAGATTAGTCTGTATTTTCTAGAGTTGTATATGAATAGGCTCATACAACATATACCCCTTTTTGTCTGACTTCTTTCATTTAGCATAATGGTTTTAAGATTCATCCATATTGTTGCATGTATCAATAGTTCATTCATTTTTATCTTCAACCAGCACAGTATTCCAACGTATGGATGTGGTAGCTAAGTTTGTGTGCCAACTTGGCTGGGCCTGGTTGAGTGGCTAGGCAGCTGGATGTAGTTAGTGTTCCCCATGATGAGACTGGTAATCAACTCCATGGTGGAATCTACTGTGAGCAGCTGAGTAGCTGCCTTAGGGATGTGGTCTGCTTCCCATA
>NW_006922086.1:33452-63279 GCF_000298275.1 Orycteropus afer afer | reverse complement strand
AATGAGGTGGCCTTCTTTCTTTTATACTATATTGCAGATTACAAATGACAAAGCAAAATGACAAACCCACAATTCTAGGTACATGGCTGTGGGCTATTAACTTTCCAAAACTTATAAAACTATTATTAAACTTATAAACTAAACTTACGTCTTATCTTATCTAACTTATCTGTCATTCACATTATATAAGTAAAATGTGCTAGACAGTGAGGTTAACTAAAACGTGAAAAAATGGTCAGGGTGAAGAATACAACATGGGACCAGAACATGTGACCCAACCTTGTGGTTGGCACCATTCTCTGAATTACCACCAGCCTGGGGTGCAGATGGGTCTACATAGTCCAGCAACATATATTTGTGGCCTTTTAGTTTCTTAAAATAACTGTTCCATTGCTTGATTAGAGTATGTTTCTGTGCAGTAGTTTTACATCTAGGCCCAGATCATTTTAATCTCTCTAAGAAAGGGAGAGAGTTAAAAGGAACTCTTTTTCCATCTACCCCCACCATTCTTTTACCTTCTATGTATGCCCCAGGATAAGGAAGAGGAAGGTCAGGCCATTGGGAAGGTTTAAGCTCCCCTCCCCAAGGAGGATACCAAAGTCTACCATTAATTCTATAAGCTACATTAGAAGGAGGCTTAACTGTAGGAGGCAGCCACTTAGGCCAAGGTTTCTTCCTGTCAGGAGTAATCCCTTTTCTATGTTGTGTTGCAGGGGTTGGTATTGTAGGAGGTTGAATAGCCATGAGATCTTTCCACCAATATGAATTCTCAATGTCTTTAGGATTCCCAGGGGCCTTTCCAGCTCTGGCTCATCATGGGGATTTCTAGGAAAATTGAGTTTTTGGAATTAGAAATCAAAGAGTCATCTGGAAGGTGGCCTGATTCATGGGAAACATGAAAATCAGTTTTGGACCCTCTGGGATGAACCAGAAGGAGCATGATCACCATAAAGATTATTGTAGCAATTAAGATAATGGACCAGAATATAACCGAAAGTAAAGGTGGAATTGGCTTCCGCCCAAGACTCTTGACAGCTGGAGCTTTGTCAAGCAGCAGTCATAGAGGTCTGGGCATCACCATAGCTGAGTTGTTATTCAGCAGCCTGCCATTCTCTGCTGATCCTGGGACTTTCAATGAACTTGAATTAATGGCCTGCCATGTGGTTTGGTAATATTAGGACTGTGCCTTGTTACTTTTTGACCTTGGGTTTGTCAGCCTCAGCAGCCAGCAGTTGAGTGAAGAAAAGCCTTCAGCTTCAGTGGGATGGGAGCAGGAGGCAGAGCTGAAGTGCAAGGTTGAAGGACTTTCACCCAGCCCCTAGAGCCTGGCACTTGGAACTCAGACTTAAAGCCTCGAAATTGTAAGAATAAATTCCTGTTTGTTCAAGCCATCCCCTTTGTGGTGTATTTCTGTCAGAGCAGCATGAGGTAACCAAAACAATGGATATACCAGTTTGTTCTGTTCACTTGCTGATGGGCATTTAGGTTGATTCTAGTTGTTGGGTATTACAAATAGAGCTACTATAAATATTTGTATACAAATATTTGTGTGGATATATGCTTTTCTGTTGCTAAGGAATGGAATAGCTGAATCATATAAAGGTGTATATTTACTGTCAGACTATTTTCCAGGATGGTTACATTTCTATCACCAATGTGAGAATTCCAGTTGCTGCACATTCTCATCGACACTTAGATGTTTTTCTGGTTCCCTAGTGCCACTCTGACAAGAATATATACCACTAATGGGATGGCCTTAAACAAACAGGAGTTTATTCTTACAATTTGGAGGCTTTAAGTCCAAGTTCCAAGTGCCAGGCTCTAGGGGCTTGGTGAAAGCCCCTCAACCTTGGGGTCCAGCTCTGCCTCCTGCTCCCAGCCCACTGGAGCTAGAGGCATTTCTTCACTCAGCTGCAGGCTGCTGAGGCTGAGAAGCCCCAAGGTTGACAGGTAAAAAGGCACAGTCCCAATGTTTCCAAACTACATGGCAGGCCATTAACTTAAGTCCATTGTAATTCCCAAGGTTGGCAGAGCATAGCAGGCTGCTCAGCAATGACACGGCTACATGGAGGGTCCAAGCGTGCCAAAGGCTAGAGACCATTCCCAAGGCTTCTCCTTATATACAGGAAGCAGACCACATCCCAAACGCAGCTACTTAGCGGCTTGTGGTAGATTCCACCATGGAGTTGATTGCCAGTCTCATCATGGGGAGTAACTACCACCAGCTGCCCAGCCACTCAACCAGGCCCAGCCAGGTTGACACACAAACAAAACTACCACAGATTTGCAGTCATTTTTAGTGGTAGTGGTATCTCTTTGTGGTTTTAATTTGCATTCTTCTAATAATTAATGATCTTGAGCATCTTCTATGTGCTTATTTACAAAGAAGACTCTTAGGTGAAGTATGTGTTTAAATCTTTTACCCCCCCCCCCCCTTTTTTTTGATCAGGCGATGTTAATATTGAGTTTTGACGATTCTGTGAGTTGGATATGATTCCACAGCAGTGCATTGTGTTGCATTTTATGTGTGTTTGTGTGTATAAATAAATATAAATATAAATAAAACCTAACTCACTGCCTTTGAGTTGGTCCTGACTCATAGTGACTCCTTGGGTTTCTGAGGCAGTATCTCTACGGAAGTATATTACCCAGTCTTCCTTCTAAGGAGTGGCTGGTGGGTTTGAACTGCCAGCCTTCTGGTTCATAGTCAAATGCTTTAGGCACTGTGCCACCAGAGCTCCTGATGATTATATACATACATACATACATACATACATACATATATATATATATAGAGAGAGAGAGAGAGAGAGGGAGAGAGAGAGAGAGAGGGAGAGACACTTTTGTTAAAGTGATATATGAAAAGATTTTCTAACATCAAAGTTAGATTAGAAATATTTTGTGAACTTGTGTATTTAAAGATACTTTAAAAGATCATAAAAAGATTGTCATTTGGTCAAGAGAAATTGTCAAATATGGCAGTTCTCACAATTGAAAATGAAATAAACAAAGAAGTAGATTTTGAAAATATTATTGACGAGTTTACTTCCATCAATGCCAGAAAGTAAAACTAATAAATTCTGTTTTTGTAATAATAAAATATTTATTTAAATTGTGCTTTAGGTGCAAGTTTACGGAGCAGAATTTGTTTTACATGCAACATTTCATGTACATTTGGTTTCACTCCCCAATTACCATCCCCAGTCCTAACCCACTCTCGTCCTTTCCCTTCCCAGTAATCCCTGCCCCGTGACCTTCATAGTTATGCACTCCTGTGTGTCTTGCTTTTCCTCCACATCAGTGTTGCCCCTCTGGTGCTCTGCTCCATGGCTGATTGCTCCAAGGGCTGTATCTCCTTAGAGTATGTAGGTACATTGCCCTGGGTTCAGTGGTCTGCATGTAGGTCTTGTTTACTATTGGGCTGAGAGCCAGCACTTGGGAGTGAGTTGTATCCCAAGCCCAAAGTCTATCCCAGGGTCATAGTCTTGGGGGTTGCACCAGACTCCATCTGACCAGCAATTCTGGTCATTATTTTGATTTTGAATTTTGTTCCATGTTTTTCCTGCCACTCTACCCAGGATCTCTAGTTTTGATCCCTTCTTGAGCGGTTGGCATTGGTAGCCAGGCACCATCTAGTTCTTCTGGTCTTGAGGTCCATCATGTCCTAAGGGTGATGGTTTTCAAATGCCCTTGGCTTTTTGCACTCTTCTTTGCTTCTGATGATAGGAGACCATTAGCTGCATCTTAGATGACCGCTCGAAAGCTTTTAAGACCCCAGTCACTACGCACCAATGTAGGTTGTGGAACAATATTTATATATATTTTGTTGTGCCAGTTGAGTCTGGTATCTCCCAATACTATGGTCTTGAGTTAGTAGATCCATTGGATCTCTCTCCCACAGTGTCTGGCTGTCTGTGAGGGATTGCTCTATATCTGTCTTCTGTTTGTAATGATTGCAGGTATTTTGTATCACTGGTATCTGTGCAAGATTATCCTCAGCTGAATCTATCTTTGGTTTAGAGTATAATCCTGTTCACTGATGCCCATCTGATCTTCTCAGTTGTGTATGTGTTTATCTGTAGCCTGGTGTTTGGTGTTAATGGTAATACAGTATTGTGGATCTACTGGTATTAGCCTCTGTCGTCTATATCTTATGTGGAAAATTCAGTGTTCTCTCTTTCCCTAATGTTATCATGGTGGTCACAGACTCTTTGCATATCATCCCTCCCCTTATCCACCTCAGCATATGGCCCCCAACTAGCCCCAAATTTTCCCCTACCCTTCCCTCCTCTTTCCGGTAACCTACAAAGTGAGTTCCCTTCCTGAAGCAAACTCTTCCTTGTCTTTTTACAGTAATGGGCTCATATGATATTTGTCCTTCTGCAATTGACTTATTTCACTCAGCATAATGTCCTCCAGGTTCATCCATGTTGTGAGATGATTCACTTATCCTTCATCATTCTTTAATGTAGCATAGTATTCTATTGTGTGATGTACCATAATTTGGTTATCCATTTATCTGTTGACGGGCATCTAGGTTGTTTCCATCTCTTTGCTATAGTGAATTGTGCTGCAATGAACATGGATGTACATATGTCTGTTCATGTTCTGTCTCTCACCTTTTTAGGCTATATTCATAGTGATGGAATTGCTGGTTCAAATAGTATTTCTATTTTCAGTTTTTTACAGAAATGCCATCCTGTTTGCCACAATGGTTGTACCATTTTACAGTCCCACCAGCAGTGTATGAGAGTTCCAATCTCTCTGCAACCTCGCCAGCATCTGTTACTTTCTGTCCTGTTGAACTTTGCTATTATTGCTGGGAGTGAGATAATGTCTCATTGTTGTTTTGATTTGCATCTCTTTAGTGGCTAAGGCACTTGACTGCTAACCAGAAGGCTGGCAGTTCAAACCCACCAGCCACTCCTTGGAAGGAAGATGGGGCAATCTACTTCCATAGTGATACTGCCTCGGAAACCCAAGGAGGGGTCTCTATGAGTCGGGTCCGACTTGACGGTACATGACAACAACAACAACAACAATGGCTAAAGATTGTGAGCAATTCCTCATGTGTTTGTTGGCCACCAGAATATCATCTTTAGTGAAGTGTCTGTTCATGTCTTTTGCCCATTTTTGAATTGGATTGTTTGTCTTTTTGGTGTTGAAGTGTTGAAGTTTTCTATGGAATTTGGAGTTAAGTCCTTTGTCAGATATATCATAGGCAAATATTTTCTCCCGATCTATAGGTTTCTCTTTTTACCCTTTTGACAAAATCTTTCAGTGCACATAAAAACTTAATTTTTAAAAGGTCCCAGTCATCTAGCTTCTCTTTCACCTCCTGTGCATTCTGGGTTATGCTTGGTAGTCTATTTATGCTGTAAATTAGGGCTCCTAGATTTGCCCCAACAAGATGGATTGACATGGTGGCTGCGATGATGGGCTCAAGTATAACAGGGATTGTGGAGCTGGCGCGGGATTGGGCAGTGTTTCGTTCTGCTGTGCATGGGGTCGCTATGAGCCGGAAACGACTTGACGGCACTTAACAACAACAACAACAACAGATTTGCCCCTATTTTAACTTTGATGAATTTTATAGTTTTGGGTTTTACATTTATGTCTTTGATCAAACTTGAGTTTGTTTTTGTGTATAGGGTGAGATATGGGTCTTGTTTCATTTTTCTGCAGGTGGATATTCAATTTTGCCAGCACTGTTTGTTAAAGAGGCTATCTCTTCCCCATTTAATGGGTTTTGGACGTTTGTCAAAGATCAACTGTCTATAGATGGATGGGTCTGTTTCTGTGTTTTTGATCCTGTTCCTTTGGTCTGTCTGTCTGTCATTGTACTATTACTATGCTGTTTTGACTGCTGTGGCTATATAATAGGTTTTGAGATCCAGGAGTGTGAGACCTCCCACTTTGTTCTTCTTCTTCAGAAGTGCTCTGCTTATCCGAGGTCTCTTTCCTTTCTATATGAATTTAGTAATTGGTTTTCCCATGTCCTTAAAAAATGTTGTTGGTATCTGGATCGGGATTGCATTAAATGTGTAGATTGCTTTGGGTAGTATTGACATTTTCACAATATTCAGTCTTCCTATCCATGAACAAGGCAGGTTCTTCTATTTATGTAGAGCTCTTGTTGTCTCCTATAGTAGTGTTTCATAGTTTTCTTAGTATAGGTCTCTTGTGTCTCTTAAATAAATAGGATTTATTCCTAGATATTTTATCTTTTTAGTAGGTATTGTTTCACTTATTTATTTTTCAGAGGCCTCTTTGTTGATGTAGAGAAATTGAACTGATTTTTGTATGTTGACCTTGTATCTTGCCACTTTCCTGAACTTCTCTATTAGGTCCAGTAGTTTATTGCTGAGTATCTTGGATTTTTTATGTATAGGATCATGTCATCTGCAAATAGAGATAGTTTTACTTCCTCTTTGCCAATTTGGATGCCTTCTATTTCTCTTTCTTGCCTTATTGCCCTGACTAGGACTTCCAATACAATGTTAAATAGGAGAGGTGATAGAGGGAATCATTGTCTGGTTCCAGTTCGTAAAGGGAGTGCTTTGAGTCTTTCTCCATTAGTAATAATGTTGGCTGTTGGGTTTGCATATATGCCCTTTATTATGTTGAGGAGTTTCCCTTCTATCCTTGTTTGCTGAGAGTTCTGATCAGGAATGGGTATTGGATTTTATCAAATGCTTTTTCTGTGTTGATTGATACAATCATATGGTTCTTTTGTTTTGGTTTGTTTATGTGGTGGATTACATTGATTGTTTTTCTGATATTGAACCATCCTTGCATTCCAGGTATGAATCTCCACCTGTCAGGATGTATTATTTTCTTGATGTGTTGTGGGATTCTGTTGGCTAGGATTTTATTGAAGATTTTTTCATCTCTGTTCATGAGGGATATTGGTTTGTGGTTTGCCTTTTTAGTGGTGTCTTTTCCCTGGTTTTGGTGTTAGTGTTATGCTTGTTTCGTAAAATGAGTTTGGGAGTATTCCATCTTTTTCTATGTTCTGGAATAGCTTGAGTAGTATAGTTGTCAACTCTTCCCTGAATATTTGGTAAAATTCCTGTGAAGCCATCAGGACCAGGACTTTTTCTTGTGGGAAGTTTTTTTTTTTTTTTTTAATGACCTGTTCAATTTCTTCCTTTGTTATGGGTCTGTTCAAATATTTTATCTCCAACTGGGATAGTTTAGGTAGGTCTTGTATTTCTAGAAACTTGCCAATCTCTTCTAGGTTCTTGAATCTGCTGGAGTACAGTTCTTCAAAATATTCTGTCAGTATCTTTTTTGTTTCATTTGGTTCTGTTGTGATGTCACCCTTTTATTATTCTTGTGTCCCATAGGTTTTGGTAAGATGTATCTTCATTCTTGTTTGTTTCTATTTCTTCTATTACTCAGTAGTTTTTGAGCGGTGTATTATTCAACTTCCACGTTTGGTGTTTTTTCCCTTGATTTTCCTATTATTGATTTCTAATTTTATAGCATTGTGGTCCAAGAAGATGCTTTGTAGTATTTCAGTGTTTTTGGATTTATTGAGGCTTGTTTTATGTCCTAACATATGACTTATTCTGGAGAATGATCTATATGCATTGGAGAAGAATGTGAATTGTGCTTTTGTTGGGTGGAATGCTCTGTATATGTTTGTGAGGTCGAGTTGGTTGATTGTGTTGTTGAGTTCTTCTGTATCTCTGTCGTGTTTTTTTCTAGTTGATCTGTCCCTCCTCGAAAGTAATGTGTTAAAATATCCTGTGACTATTGTAGAATTGTCTGCTTTCTCTTTCAGTTCAATTAATATTTGCTTCATGTATTTTGGAGCAATTTCATTGGGTGCAGATATTTATTATAGTAATGTCTTCTTGGTCAGTTGACTCTTTCAGCATCATATGGTGACCTTCTTTGTCTCTTAATGCTGTTTTTCACCTTGAAGTCTATTTTATCAAAAAATAATATTGTTACTTCTGCTTTTTTTTGGTTACCATTGGCTTGATATATTTTTCCCACTACTTTACTTTTAATTTGTTTTTACCTTTGTGTCTAAGGTGGGTCTCTTGTAGGCAGCATTTCGATGAATCTTCTTATCCAGTCTGCCACACTCTTTCTCTTGATTGGTGCATTTAGTCCATTCACATTGAGTGTAATTAGTGATAGGTATGAACTGATTGCTGTCATTCTTATTGCATTTTTTTTTTATCATGTTGTTGGAGTTTCCTTGGTCCATATACTTATCTGTGCTGAGTTCATTTCACATTGAGTATAATCAGTGATAGGTATGAATTGATTGCTGTCATTCTATTATGTTTTTTTGTTGTGTTGTTAGAATTTCCTTGGTCCATATACTTTTCTGTGCTGAGTTCATTTTGTTGTCAAGTGTTTCCTCTCTTTTCTTCCTTATTGTTGGTTTTGTGCTTACTAAGCTCATATGTTTTCCTTCTTTCTGGGTTTGCTTAGGGGGATTGTTAATTTTCTCTGGGGTTAACTTGGAGTGAATTCTTGTTTCTATATTTTTGAACAGTCTGTTCTGTAAGGACATTGTCCTGATTTCCTCTCCATTTGGAAGTTTTGTATTTGGAACTTTTATTTCCTCTATTTGGTTAGTTGCTGGTATTGTGTGCAGATCGACTTCTTTTTTTTAGTGTACAATGTTTTCTGGGCTTACTTTGAGCATCTATTTTCTGATTTGGTTTTAGTGTTGATGTCATGTGTCTTGATTTTGTTGTTTTCTTTTGTGGGTTCTCTATTGAAGGACTTCCTTAAGCATTTCTTGTAGAGTTGTTCTGGTTTTCACAAAATCCCTTAATTTCTGTTTGTCTCAGAATGTCTTGATTTCACCCTCATATTTGATGGACAGTTTGGCTGGATATAGGATTCTTGGTTGGAAGTTCTTTTCCTTCAGTGTTTTATATATGCTGTCCCATTGCCTTCTTGCCTGCATGGTTTCTGCTGAGTAATCAGTACTCAGTCTAACTGTTTGACCCACGTAAGTGATATTTCTTTCTTCCTGGGCTGCTCACAAGATTTTTTTCTTTGTCTTTGGTTTTGGAGAGTTTGATTATGATATGTCTTGGTGACTTCCCCTTGGGATCTATCTTGTATTGGTTTCTTTGAGCTTCGTGGACAAATATCTTTTCTTCCTTCATTATATGGGGGAAATTTTCTGCTAGTAAGTCTTCCACAATTTTCTCAGTGTTTTTTTTTCCGCTGCTTCTTGTTCTGGAATTTCAGTGAGGCATAAGTTGTTTCTTTTCATGTCATCACATATAACTCTTAGGTTCTCTTCATTTCTCTTTTATCTTTGTTCTGATTTTTCTTTATAAAGGCCGGTGTCAATGGATTTATCTTCTAGCAGTTCTAGCCTATTCTTTTGTGTTTCCACTGTGTTGTATAATTCTCTAATTTTACTGATCATCTTCTAGATTTCTAAGTGCTGTTTTTCTATGAGTTCTGATTGTGTATTAATCTTGTTATATTTTGTTCTTGAATGGTTTTCTTGAGTTCTTCCAGGGTACTGGCTGTCTTCTTCTTGGTTCTGTTTCAGGTTTCCTTAAGCTCTTGTAGAGTTCTATAAATATATTTTCTGAATCCTTCTAAGATAATTCTATTGCCTCCTCTTCCTCCATGTTTAATGAGATTTTTGTTTGGGATTTTATTTTCATTATCTTATCCTGTTTTTGTTTGTTTGTTTGTTTTATTTGAGGTTGCCTGTTTCCTAGACATTGTGAAGTTGTCTTTAAGTGATAGCTATGTATTGATTTGTTTTGTCTTGATTTTATGATTTAATATTTTTGCAAAGGTGGAGCTGGTGTATTTTATTATTTTTGGTTATTAATTCAGGTGTGCTTGGTTGCTCTCAGTTTTCTTTGTGATGATGGAATCACTGTGTGGAATGTGGATGCAGGTGTCTGTTCATCATGAAGGGGATTTAGGATTGGAACAGGCAGGTATTGTGGTGGCTTAGTGTGGTTGTTCTTTTGGATGAGGCAGGGGAGAGGTGGAGAAAAATGGAAGAAAAGGAAAAAAAAATCTCCAAGGGACTAGTAGCATGTTTCCAGGGTTTGGGGTCACCTGCCAATTACGATGTTAAACTGTCACTCATAGGCCCACAGCTCAAATTTGGCAAAAACCCTAATGATTAATAGGCCACCACTTTGTTTCATGTTCAAATAGCCATAAAATCCCCGTACTCCAGGCCTCTCTGGGCCAAAAAGCTGTCCTGGAAGAGCTGGACCCCAGTCCTGCACCACTCATCCCAGGGCCTGCCCACCTGTGTCATGCTTCCCTCTCTACTCCCAATTCAGCGGCGATCTGAGCCAGAGGGGTCTCTGTTCCACTTCTCAAAAATGCTGCCCTCCCACTTAGCATGGGTCCCAGAGTTACTGATAGAAGCTGGTGCTGTGAGTAGACCCCTGGAGTGGCCACTGGTCCTCCAGTGCTCCTGCTCCACTGCTCAGGCAGCCCTCCAATGCTCCATCTTACTGGCTGATGCGCCACAGGGTAGGTTCGTTAATTTTTATTCTTCCTGGCTGTTCACCCTGCCTCTCCTTCCTTTCTTCTCCTTTTCCACTAAATCTGGTGTTCTCCAACTTCATGGGCTGTTTACGGCCCCAGAATCCTCGCTTCAAACTGCTGTACCTAGTTTTTCAGGCATTAAGATGCTAGAGGGAACAAATATGTGGGCTACAGGTAAGACACCATCTTCCTGAATACCAGTAATAAAATATTTAAATTAATGTTGTGAGTTTTAATATACTTATTTAAAAATATTTTCTGTTCTGGGAAAATTTAAACAACTTTAGTGCCCTGAAAGAAAATTAACTATTGAAAATATATAAAAATGTAAATATAAAAAAATGAAAATGTAAATATAAAAAAATGAAAATGAAAATATAAAAAATATAAAAAAGGGGCACCATTTTTCCTTTTGCCTCAGGCTCTAGTTTGGCTTAACATAACATTGGACTGTATTTATAATTTCAGTGTTTTAAATCAGGGTTTTTTTTTGGCATTAATTTTGACTTTTAAAAACTATTGCATTAAAATATTATTTATCTTGATTACTGAGATTTTGGTGCCTCCTTAAATTTTGTGCATAATTTTTACTCTCTTCATCCAAAAATCTCAACTCTGGTATTCTTACTGTCTTTTCAAAAGTAATAAGACTTATATTCAAAGGAATTTTATTATTAAGCTACAGTGAAGGTTAGCAAAAAGTTCATATAATCAGTCCAGTTAATTACCTTTTATTTACGTATTCATTATTTATTCAGTTACTCACTTGTATCAGTAAGGGCAACCAACAGGGTTGATGAGGCACAGAAAAGAGATAGAGGAGAGTATAATTATAGTTTGGAAGTCCAGACAGGTGTAGTATAAATTTTTAAATTAAAACAAAATGAAAATAGGTTTCATAATGTTAAAGTTAGCTGAGAAATATCTTTTAAACTTTTGACCTTAAACATAGTGACAGTAGTCTTGTGGGACATCTGGTCAGTTGGCATATTATAGTTCATAAAGTTATGTTCTACATCCTAGTTTGGTGAGTAGTTTCTAGGGTCTTATAAGCTTGCGAGTGACCATCTAAAATACAACTGTTGGTCTCATCCAGAGTAAAAGAGAAAGAAGGAAACCAAAGACTCAAGGAAGAAACTAGCTTACTGGACAAAAGTTTTGCATGAACCATGGCCTCATCTTCCCTGAGAGCAGAAGAACTAGATGGTGCCCGGCTACCACTATTGACCATTCTAATCAGGGGTACAATAGATGGACCCTGGTAGAGTGGGAGAAAAATGTGAAACAGAATTTCAAATTCCTTAAAGAAAACAAAAATAAAAAGCACACTTTCTGGACTGATTGAGACTGGAGGACTGTCTGAGACTTGCCCCAAGATACTCTTCAAATCTTGAACTGAAACTAACCCTTGAGGTCACCTTGTAGCTTAATAATATATTGGCTCACAAAATAATTAATATCACCCATAAGTACTGTGCTCCTTTAAAGAAAATCATCTGTATGAGATAAAACAGGCAAAAATTACTTTAAAACAAAGATATAAGGGGACAGGGAAATGAGATTAATGGAAACAGAACAACCAGAGTGGGAATATTATGAATGTTCATGTAGATGAATAATGTAACCAGCGTCACTGAACAATTTATATAGAAATTATTGAAGGAGAATCATAACTGCTAAGCCTTCACTGAAAACACAATAAAATACTATTAATATATATATATATATATATTTTTAATTTTAAATTCCTAACATGGCCACACATATCTATCACATACTTACCACCATTCCTATGTGAGAACCCTCTGCCTTGTATTCCCACTGCACACATTTTTCTTTCTTATGTTCCTATTGAAAGAGGTCCTTAAAGAATAGTCAGTGCCTTGTCTTGTGAGAAAAATGTGCTTACTGTGTACCAGGCACTTTCCTATGCTTTATGTATATTAATTCATTTAAACTTCATTAAAAGTTTTCTGTGATAAGCACAATTTTCCAGCCGCATTTTACAAATGCAGGAACTGAAGCATAGTGAATTAAGTAACTGGCCTAGGTCACACAGCTAGTAAATGCAGAGTCAGGATTTGAACCCTAGCAGTCTGGTTCCTAAATCTGGTCTCATACCTGTTAAGCTGTACTGTTTCACATGTACAAAAGTTTTTGAATACAGGATGATGTAATAAGTCAAATATGTATGGTTTCCTATTGCTGCTGTGTCAATTTACCAGAAGTACTGACAGGTACCAGGGTTATATATAATATTCAGAAGAAAGTGTTTCCCAGAGTGTGTTGCAAGATAATGGCTTAATCATTTCTGGGAAGACAACTGTTTTTGCTGACTCTATCCAGAGTCTTCTGGGAGGTTGAGTGTCTGTTGTCCTGCCATCCATCACGAGGTCCTCAGATGGTGTAATGAAGCACATAGTAAACAGGCAGGATGGACTTCGCTCAATAATGGATGAACATGGGGGCAAGGACAAGTCCCTGGGCTGAGGAAAGGTAAGAAAAATCCCATGGGCACAGCCACTGTACCTTAGCTGGGAGACTGCCCAGCGCAGAAAATTCTGGCTTTAGACTCAAATTACTGGATATGCTTTGGTGAAAGGAGTAGTAGGGGAGGGAGGACACTTTAACTTCTTCTACCCAGTAACAGTCCATTAGTGATTTAGGCAGTGTAACCTAGTCTGGGTCATGGCAATGATGAGCTCCAGTGTTAGGTGTTTAAATAGTGGAATAGTTATATGAGAGTCCCTCAGATTGCCAATGATTTTGTTCTAATTAATGAATTCCTAATGAGTGTGTGTTTAACTGGAGTCACTGCATGGGGCAAATAGCTGCTAACCAAAAGATTGGAAGTTTAAGCTTACCCAGAGGCACTTGGGAGCTCTGGTAGCATAGTGCCTAAGGCACTTGACTGCTAACCAGAAGGCTGGTGCTTCAAACCCACCAGCCACTCTTCGAAAGGAAGGTTGGGCAATCTATTTCAGTAGTGATATCACCTCAGAAACCCAAAGAGGGGTCATTGTGAGTCGGGTCTGACTTGATGGCAAACAGCAAGAATAATAACAACAGCAGAGGCAACTTGGAAGAAAGGCCTGGTGGTCTTCCAGACAATCAGCCATTGAAAAACCCTATTGAGCATAGTTCTAATTTGACCCACACGGGGTCACCATGAGTTGAAATTGAGTCAGTGGCAACTGGTGGTAATGCATTTAAGTAATGTACACGCTGTCCACATAGATATGCCTGTAGCAATTGTCAAGATAGTGGCTCGATTCCTTGGTAAATTGTCTCTTTGAATTACATAGTTGTTGTTGTTGTTATGTGCCATCGAGTCAGACCTGACTCATAACGACCCCTCCTTGGGTTTCTGAGGAGGTATCACTACGGAAGTAGATTGCTCAACCTTCCTTCCAAGGAGTGGCTGGAACTGCCAGCCTTCTGGTTAGCAGTCAAGTGTCTTAGGCACTATGCTACTAGAGCTCCTAGAATTAATTAGTATAGTAAATGTGATTTGATACTCAATTTTAAAATATTGCAAACAAATTTTCATTAGGGGGTATATGTATGCTTTTTTTTTCTTTTTTAAATATAATTTTAGAGAAAAGATTCTTTTGCCTAAGACTTTGATATATTTACAATTAAAGGCTTATCTCTTTTTTTGAGGTTAAGATTCTATTTTAGAAGCTATACATAGTATTTAGGTAGGTTGTCAGGTCATCTCCATACTAAAGGAATGAACACATTTATAGGAAGCTAGGTAATCTGTTTTCAGCCTCATGGGAAATCTTGCACCAAAGTTTTTCAGTGGACAGGGTAGTTCTGAGTTTATTTGATTCCCTTTCTTTGGTAGTGACCAGAGCCCTCTGCTAGAGCGTTTATTGGTGGACTGATCCTTGTAAATGTGATTACCTTTGCCAGGGAAGAAGGATGTCATCCTAAATATTTGTAAAATGTTCTTGTAAAAATGGTTTGTGAGCAGTTCTATGTTATTTTTAATTTTTGAGGTTTTTTTTCCTTTAATTTTAAGGCATTCATTTTACAGTAGCATAGTGCCTAAGGCACTTGACTGCTAACCAGAAGGCTGGAGGTTCAAACCCACCAGCCACTCCTCGGAAGGAAGATTGGGAAATCTACTTCCGTAGTGGTACTGCCTCAGAAACCCAAGGAGGGGTCACAATGAGTCAGGTCCAACTCGATAGCACACAACAACAACAACAACAGGGGTATTTACATATAATCTACTTTGGTCATTTGTGTTACCATAATATCAATTGTTTTGAATATTTTAAAAGTTTTGAAGAGGTACATACTTAAAACACTTTGATATTAAAATTATCTCTCCCTCTGTGGTATTACTTTGCTTCTGAAGGTCATCCTTCTTTCTTTTATTTTTCAAAAAATTATATCTTGTTATAAATAATTTTTTCTAATACTACATTCTTTTTCTTTTTAAGATAGATCTGAAATATGCATTCATATACTTCATTTTAAACTTTTAAACATTGTTTTAAAACTTTTAGGCTCGACTTTGAAGAAGCTTCTACACACTGGAAATTCTATTAAGGTATTTATTTTGGATGAAACTTTATGACATTTTTCATTACTCTTAAATTTATCAATGCTATGAAGTGACAAAGTTATGCCATTTTGAAAAAAAAAAAGACATTAAAAAAAATTTTATTGTGGTTTGGGTGAGTTGACAGAGCAAATTCATTTTCCATAAAGCAGTTCACATATACTTTGTTTCATGACATTGACTGCAGTTTCCCACAGTGGAACAGCTCTCTTCCTTCTTCCTCCCCATAATTACCTTTTCCGTATGTCGTTCCTCGCATGCACTCCTGTTCTCCAAGCTGTCTCGCTACGCATATACAGCCCTTCTATTCTCCCATGATTGATCTCGCCAAGTCATGTATCTATACCTAATGTAAATGTTCAGCTCATATGCCTGTCCTTGTTTGACTGGAAGCCACAGGGGTGTGGGTTCAATTCTATACCTGAAGGGCAGCTAGGGGCCATAGTCTGAGGGGTTCCACCAGGCTCTATCAGACCATCAAACCTGGTCCCGTTTTTTTTTTTTTAAATGATTTTGAATTTTGTCCCACATTGTTCTCCCTCTCTATCCAGGATCTCCTATATAGATCCATCCCCCTCTTAGTGGTTGACAGTGGTAGCTGGACACCATCTAGTTCTTCTGGTCTTAGAGACATATAGGCTAAGAATTGCATGGTGTACCAGTCGCTTGGGCTAATTTTTTCTATGCATCTTTGGTTTTCTTTTTTCTTCTTTGTTCTGGATGAGGAGAGACCCATCATTGTATCTAGATGGCTGCTTACAAGCTTTTAAGATCCTAATTGCTACCTGCTAAAGTAGGATGTGGAAAAAAGACAGCTTTAAAACCTCTTGACTGAATTTTTATTTTTAATCGAGAAACTATATGACAAATATTGCTAAGGTTTTTATTATTATACTATAATTTACTATGGTAGAAATTTTCAATATTGGGAGAAACTAGCTTGGGATTCGGAATCTAGAGCCTGAGTTGTAATGCTGGTTCTGCTGTCTACAGCTGGGGAACATTGGCAAATAACTAACTGCTCCAGTTTTATCATCTGAAATAGGAAGAGTTTGGTCAAGTTACCTTCTAAGCTTCAGTGCTTATTCTATCCACCCCAGTAATTTGGGTTAACTTGCAATTGCCTTTGAATTATTTTTGATAATCGTGAGAACCTTTGTAAGGAAAAGAGCAATGGTGCTTTAATCTTGGATACTTATTTATTTGCATCATATTGTTCTTGTAATTTAGTCTAAAATCATCTTATTTTTAAGTGATTTTATGACGTACCATTTGCTACTCGGGTAAAATGACACAAAAACATAAGTTGCAGCTAGCAGCTAGTCTGGGGTGATTATGGAAGAGAATTCACTTGTTGCTAAGTTGTGTGTGTCTTTAATAAACCAGTATATTTTTGGTTTATATCAGTTTAAACAATCACAGCCACTTAAAACTTGAAAGGTTAGCTCTCTCTTAAATATTGAAAAAAGAAGAGCATTTCCTAGCCTCTTATTTTGTCCCTACTGTTTTTCTAGGATAGTCTTAGAGTTAAAAGCTATCATGTTATCTCATGTTTATTATGCCCTTATTTATATTCAGTTATCTTAAATACAGTTAACATAATAAGTTGCTGACTTATGATAGAATGTCATAAAACTTTCCTCTTGTTAGATTTAATAAAATTTGACTAAATATACATAGAGCTGTGTCATCTTTGTCTTGACAGCTGAATAGCATTATTATGCATTTAGCATTAGGCATTCCTCCCACCTGAGGAGAGGAGGGAAAATGTATGTGGATGTCAAAGTTTGTGCAGAGCAGTGCAGAGCCTGTTTTGAAGTGTTCTCTGAAATCTACTTATCAAATGAGTGTAGCATACTCTCCAAATCTAGTGTCTGTCTTGGTGTATTTGTTTTCTATTGGAAATGATCTAACCTCCTTATTTGTCTTTCTTTGACTCTTCTTCTTCATTTGGTTTTTCTGTAGAATCTTGTGTTTTGCGTGCAATACCCTTGCTTTAATTGACAAGATGGCTGGAGATCAGGCAGACATTTCTGTGGCCTGCAGTTGAGCTGTCTATGTCTTCCAGCTGCTTCTGATATTTCCATCTCTTTTGCTTATTTAAAGTCTCTTATTGATATCTTCTCAGCCATTTAGGACTACAGGAATGGAGGCACCAATGTTCTTGAATTCTAGACATAGTATGAAGTTATAAGTATAAGGAGGAAAGAGGACATAGCTACCTATATTGATTGAATGATACAGGAAATATCAAAAGAAGATGGAAGGAATACACAGAGTCACTTTACCAAAAGAATTGGTCGACATTCAGCCATTTCAGGAAGTAGCATATGATCAAGAACTAGTGGAACTGAAGGAAGAAGTCCAAGCTTCACTGATGGAATTGGTGACAAACAGTGCTCTAGGAATTGATGGAATACATATTGAGATATTTCAGTAAACAGATGCAACACTGTCGGTACTTACTCATTTATGCTAAGAAATTTGGAAGATAGCTGCCTGGCCAACTGACTGGAAAAGATCCATATTTGTGCCCATTCCAAAGAAAGATGATTGAACAGAATGTGGAAATTATCAAAAAATACCATTAATACCACACTCAAGTAAAATTTTGCTGAAGGTAATTCAAATATGGTTGCAGCAGTATATTGACAAGGAACTTTCAGGAATTCAAGCTGGATTTGGAGGAAGATGTGGAAGTAAGGGATATCTTGGCTGATGGATCTTGGCTGAAAGCAAAGCGTACCAGGAAGATGTGTACCTGTGTTTTATTGTCTATGCAGAGGCATTCAGCTGTGTGGATCACAACAAATTATGGATAACATTGTGAAGAATGGAAATTCCAGAACACTTAATTGTGCTCGTGAGGAATTTGTACATAGACCAAGAGGCAGTCATTCAAATGGAACACAGGAATACTGCATGGTTTAAAATCAGGAAGGGTGTGCATCAGGGTTGTATCCTTTCACTGTACTTATTCAATTTATATGCTGAGGAAATAATCTGAGAAGCTGGACTATATGAAGAAGAATGTGGCATCAGGATTTGAGGAAGACTTATTAACAACTTGTGATATGCAAATGACACAATTTTGCTTTCTGAAAGGTAAGATGACTTGAATACTTACTGATGAAGATCAACCACTGCAGTTTCCAATATGTATTACAAGTCAACATAAAGAAAACACAGATCCTCACAATGGGAGCAATAAGCAACATAATGATAAATGGAGGAAAGTTTGAAGTTGTCAAGGATTTCATTTTACTTGGATCCACAATCGATGTCCAGGGAAGTAGTAGTCAAGAAATAAGACATTGTATTACAGTTGGCAAATCTGCTGCAAAAGATCTGTTTGAAGTGTTAAGGAACAAATATGTCACTTTGAGACTAAGGTATGCCTACACCAATCCATAGTATGCATGTGAAAGTTGCACATTGAATAAGGAAGACCGAAAAAGAGTTGATGCCTTTGAGGTGTGGTCTTGGCAAAGAATACTCAAAATACCATGGACTGCCAGTAGAATGAACAAATCTGTCCTGGAAGAAGTGCAGCTGGAATGTTTCTTGTAAGTGAGAATAGCCAGACTTTGTCTCACCTACTTTGATCATGTTGTTAGGTGGTGCTGACCATTCAGAGCATGGTGAAGGCATTGGTGAGAACCAAGGTAGAGACATAAACCAGGGAAGCTAGAGAACTGCCCTGATCCCGTTGACCAGATCTTCAAGGATTTTCCTTATTTAGCTCCAAATGTTCTGATTTTCAGGATTATACATGTGCATATTATAGTGACTAGACAAAAATTCTATCCAAAACATAGTGAAAATTTGGAGGAAGATTATCTTTGTCATCATTTTCATGGATAATCGAGTGTTGGTGATAAGGTCACTGTTCTGTTATAGATTGAAATAGTGTTGATAAGCAGTACTTCCATAGCACTTACTGTGAGCTGGCACTGTTTAAATGCTTTACGTAGTTTAACTCACTTAGTCCTTCAAGAAGTACTTTGTGGAGAATCCCTATTTACAGACTCCATGGAGACTGAGGCATAGAGAGGTTTAAGTGTTTCTCCTAAGGTCAGAGCTAAAAAGTGGCAGTGTCTACATTGGAACCCAGGCAGTGTGGCTGCACAACCCCAAGTTCTCAGTCCTTGTGCTCCTTGATTACTTGTCCCGAAGTGAAAATCTTGGTGCTGTATTGTAACAGAACCTTCATTTATTTATTTTTTTTCCTCAAAACTGATGCTTCATTGCAGTGAATTTCTGTACATATATGTGTCTCATTTTTTTTTGTTTTAAATTTTATTTTTAGATAAGATGTGAAGGAATCAGGTTGTTTCTTCTATGGCTTCAAGCACTTCAGACAAACTGTGCAGAAGAGCAAGTGCTGATTTTTGCTTGCCTTGTCCCTGGTTTCCCAACAGTCATGTCATCCAGAGGGCCCTGTACACTGGAGACACTCCTTAATCCTAACCTTAATGTAGCTGATGGTGAGTATTAACAGATCTTACATGTTGAAGTTACTCTTGAAGTACACTGAGAAAATCTTTGTCATTTTCCTGAATAGAAATTCTGATTTCATAGAGGGGGTCTAAAGGGGAATTATTCCTATTCATATTCACAGTAGATTCTTATAAATATTAGTATTGAAAGAATTAGAGCCTATTTTATGTGAAATGATGACAGGAGAAATTTACTGACGTAGAAACAGAAATGGAAGGGAAGGGGAAAAATGTTGGTAACAGTGGAAAGTATAAACACATAGTATATCTGGAATGTTTTTGTGGCTATTAATGAGATTTAAATTTGCTATCCAAAGCTACTGTCTATTGTCCTCATTACTGTTGTTTCATAAGTGGGCATTCATGTGATCACCTAGGATCTTATTTTGCCAGATGTATATTTTCATGCAACATTTGTTGAAGAAGAGTAGTGGCTTTATGGACTATTAATAGTGGCTGTTTGTGTCCTGGGAATTTCAAGGAACTTGCCTCTAAGGGCTATTGATTTATTATTGCGTGTCACTTTATTGCTCAGTGATGGACATTTCATCTTGCATTGAGGAAAGCAGAATCTAAAAGGAAAAATAATGATCAAGTGGAAGGGGTAATGGGAGAATTGGCATCACAGGCACCTATAGCTTGTTTCCAGTTCCTCTGCACACTGACATGGGCTTCAGTGTAAGTGGTTTGATGGATGGATGGATGGATGGATGGATTTTTATAGAGATCATTGTATGTGTTTTTAAAACCCTATTTAAAATTTAACTTTGGTGAAAGAGCTCTCATTATTTTCCACTGTATAGCAAAGATATATCCAGAAGAAATCACTCCGCTTGTGCCAGCCATATCAGGGGAAAAGATCACTGAGGACCAGACATGCTATTTTCTTCAGATACTGTTGAAGTATATGGTCATTCAGGTAAGAACATAATTGTAAATGTTTGAGTAGTCTCAGTAGGAAAGAAAATGGTACCCTCCTTTTATCTATGCATTCATAGTTTATGTTTTTGCTTTTTCCTTGGATGTTATTTTGCATGTTATTTTAAACACAGAGGGTGTGCCACTTTTAGGTCACTTCAGCCAAGAGCAGGCATATTTTGTATGAGTGTGTTTGTGCAAATAGAGTGGAACTATTTTTCCATTTTTATCCCTTTCCTAATCCTGACCTCTGCGCTAGTGAGACAGGCTCAGGGAGAAGCAGCTCAGAGGCTGACTGGGTGGATCAGGAGTAGGCAGAGCACGTGAACATTCATGGCTTTCTTCTTATATCATCAGCACAGGCCTGTTCACATGACATATTCATGTTTTTTGTGTGCACTGACTACAGAACTGAAATCATTACTTTATGATTTTAACAGGTGATTTAATTCTCCTTGTCTGTATTTCTGAGTATTAATATGTTTGCAATAAAATCTGCTGATTCCTTTCTTTCAGCTAAGATTTCTTTGTTCCTGAATTCCACTGGGGGTGTAATTCTGTCTCAGTTCTTCCCTTCACAACTGAGTTTGTTGAAATACTAATTTCTACCAAGTCCAGTTTGTCACCTAATGTTCTTTTGACACCCACTGCAACCTACCTTCTGCCCTGTCACTGTGAAACAGCAGGCCCCAAGGCCATGAAGGGGTTCTAGTGGCCAAGTCCAGGGAGAGAATGCTCTTCATATTTTGTTCTACTCAGTTTCAGGTGATCTGTTACTCACTACCTCTCCTTCATGAGATTCTCTTCTCTTATGACATTTTCTTCTGGCTTTTCTCCTCCCTTTCACATCTTCCAAGTTTTCTTTAGGCTCCTGTTTTTCTCTTTACTGACCCTCAGGATTTACTCTTGGCTACCCTTTCTGTTCGTCATTCTTGCTGAGCCAACTTGCCCCTTGTCCTCTCCCATTTCCTTTAG
Organism: Orycteropus afer afer; assembly: GCF_000298275.1. NCBI lineage: Eukaryota > Metazoa > Chordata > Mammalia > Tubulidentata > Orycteropodidae > Orycteropus > Orycteropus afer. The sequence goes on along the minus strand of NW_006922086.1, from coordinate 41,799 downwards.
CCAGACACTGCCAGAACCACAAGGACTCCCAGGCCTCAAGAACCCAACCAGGGGATTCTACTGTCTTTTGGAAGTTCCACATTTTGGTTCTTTTGGAAGTTCCACATTTTGGTTGTTATGGCTTTAGCATCCCAAACTCCATCTGTCCAGATATGGTTGGGAGACTTCTGTTATCTATTTTTCCTCCTGGCTACTGTGGGGTTGTCTCTGCTGTTGAGTTGTTTTGGGGAAAAATACCATGCCATTTTTTGAGTTTTGTTTAAAATACTATGACTTTGTTACATGCCTGTCAATATTATTTCTCAAGTTTTTTATTTAGATAGAAATTGTAATAATATAACAGCATTTGACTTCAGATTATATTAATTTGAAATAAAAATATACATATGTTCTTTTCCATATATTATCCAAAGGCTGCAAGCTTGGAGTGGAAGAATAAGGAGAATCAAGATACTGGTTTTAAATTTCTTTTTACTTTGTTTCGAAAATATTATCTTCCTCATTTATTTCCGTCATTTACTAAGTTAACAAACATCTACAAACCTGTACTTGGTAAGTACTGGTTGGTTTGTCTGTAGAGGCTGTCCACAGGAAAGCTGTACTGTTTCTTCAAAGTGACCTTTGATTATTTTTAAGTAAAATTGTCATTTATTCATGTGCTTAGTAGTAACTGTAATTATCATAACAGGTTTAAAGTTTCCTAATAATGATTTTAATTATTTATACAAACTAAGATGTACCTCATTCTTAGTAATGGGTGTTGAGGGGGATGACAGTGGCTTCCATACTCAGAAATAATTTGAAATGTGTTATGGTATTTTTGATGTAGTCGTATCTACCATCTTTTAATGTTAAAAGCACTTACATTTCTTAAAGTTTTCTCTTAGGAATAGTAGGTTAATATGACCCCAGACCTTGTTCAGTGATAAGGTAGCCTAGCTCAGGGCAAACCACTGCACACAGTGTACCCTTTCTATTAATTTCATCCAGGAGGCTTTACTGGCAGTTGTTTATGTAAAGGGAGATGGTTGAGCATTTGGATGCTAAGGATGGTAAGCCTAAGAGGGGTAGAAACAAGGAAATTTCTAATCTAGCTCCTAAAATTTTCTTTCTGTAAAAAAATGGGTCCTTACTGGACAGAATCTCATAGAGTGGTGAATGTGGGGACAATTCTTCCTCTCCCCATTAGTTTAAAAGGGTGAAACTAGTTCAAAGAAATAATTTTGGAAGTGAAAGGTCATACTGGACATCAATCTACTTGGGGAATGTGGGCAGCAGATTCAGTAGTAGTGGGTATTTGAGTGCACATGCACAAGTTTGCACACAAACTCTGGGAAGCAAAAGGCAGCAGAAGCTTAGTGTATTTGAAAGATTTAATAATACTCACTTTAGAAGTACTGGGACATGCATTGTATTAGATGTGTATAGTGAATGTTTTTCAATTTTTTTTTTTTCTGATTTTATAATATATATTCATTGTAGAAAAAAGGAGCCCTGGTGTTTCAGTGGTTAAAGTGCTCATCTGCTACCTGAAAGGTTAGCAGCTTGATTCCACCAGTGGCTCTACAGGAGAAAAAATCTGGTGATCTGCTTCTGTAAAGTGTACAGCCTAGGAAGCCCAAGGGACATTTCTACTCTGTCCTATTGGTTTGCTATGAGTTGGAATTGATTCAGTAACACAGAACAGTTTCAGGAAATGTAGTATATTGTTAATATTCTTAGATTAAAAGTTACTTACCAAGAATTTTTCTGCATTATGCAAGTTCACCCAGGTCTACACAAATTGATAAAATAGAGAGTTGGACTCAGGGCAGGTGGTATTTCAAATTCAATACTGTATAATTTTCATATTGATTATGGATATTAAGGAATGAGAAATGGACTGGACTTCTTATTAAATTCTTTGGAAATTATGGCATCTGATACATCAGAGATGAAATGTGACTTTTTGATTCTTTCAAGCATAAATTAGATTATGTGGATTCTATTTCCTTGGATTCATTTAAAGGAAAAAGATTATAAAACTGAAGTTCAGTGGATGAGATCTACTGTGTATAGTTGGATGTTAAAATATCTATAAAGATGGAAAAAAAAATGTCTACACATGCTTTTACATTTGTGCTAGCCACAAAGAGTATAATATGTATGAAAAAAGGAGCCTTAGTGGTATAGTAGTTAAGTGCTCAGTTGCTAACTAAGAGGTTGGCAGTTCAAATCCATCAGCTGCTCTCCAGAAGAAAGATGTGACATACTGGTTCTGTAAAGATTTACAGCCTTGGAAACTTTCTGGACTCAGTTCTACTCAGTCCTGTAGGTTTACTATGAGTTGGAATTGACTTGATGGTGATTGGTTATTGTTATGTTATAAGAAAACATTTTCACTATTATAGTCTCATAAAATTTCTTAAAGTTCTTAAAAAGTGTTGTTAGCTTAGTTTTCCCACAGCTGTATTCCACAGCTGTATGAGTACAACCAACAAAACCCAAAACCAAACCCACTGCCTTCTAGTCTATTTTGCCCCATAGGGTTTCGAAGACTGTAAATCTTTGCAGAAGTAGATTCGTATATTCTTTTTCTGTGATGCTGCTGATGGATTTCAGCTGCAGATGTTTTGGTCAGCAGGCATTCGCTTTAACCATTGCACCACCAGGGCTTGCTGTAATAGCAACAGCCACCCCATTTTTTTTTTTTTTTAATCAGAGTACAAGGTGGAATCAGAATGAGCCTACTAGAAGATATTATTTTTAATTATCTCTGGTTCTTTAGCCTTACTTGCTATTCATACAACCAGATATGTGTCTATTTAATTGAAAACTGAAACATTTATTGGAGTTATGTAATGTTAAGATTCAGTAACATAATCATGTATTCTTTTTTCTTCCAGACATCCCTCATTTGAGACCAAAACCAGCGTACATTACTACAACTCGGGACAATGAAAACATTTACAGTACAAAAATTCCATACATGGCAGCTCGTGTTGTTTTTATTAAGTGGATTGTAACTTTCTTTTTGGAAAAAAAGTATCTAACTACAACACAAAACACTAAAAACGGAGTTGACGTATTGCCCAAAATCATCCAGGTATATCATTCATCATCATTTCATTCTTAATACTTATGTGGTCAATCACAATAACATGTAGGCAAATTAATTAATTATTAGGGTTATTAGTTCTCACAGGTTGTTGGTTATTAGGGGATCAGTTTTATTGGTGCACCCTGTCTATAATGCTGAGGTTTTTGAGGAAGCTATGAATTGAAGCACTTGCTTTGTTCTAGTTGAATTACCATAATGAGGCAATCTAGGAGGTGAGGGAGACATTCTGAGAAAATGACTGTCCCTTACTCTCACCCTTTCATCAGTGACCTCTGAGCCTAAGACCAGGGACCTACCTGTCTTGCTTTTACTGATCACCAGTGCCTGTCATTGTACTTGTCACCTGGAAGACCCTTAGGAAACATCCAGAGTCCATAGAGAAGACCTGTGAGTCTGCCAAGTGTACTTTGAGATCTCAGGGACGGAATGGCTCATCAGCTCAGACTTTTGGGGTGGTTATTGAGCTATGATTATGGCCCTAGAAGAAAAGGCTGCCTTTCCCTGAGGCCTTTGATAAATACCTCTTCTTGTTTGGGCCCTGCAGCACTTTCTCTCTCTTGTTGGTTTCTGTGAAATACAAATAGGGGCTTTCTCAACAGGCAAGTGCTAGGGACTGTGCTTGGTAAGGACCACAACATCTTGTGTAAGTCAGAAAGCAGTCCTTTTACTGCGGGGTCACAGTTTTTTGTTATCCCCCATATCAGGGACCAGAAGTGTGCTACTTTCTGCACAGGATTCCTGATGCCCTGGAGGTCCTAGAAGGGTGAGCTGGAAGAATTCACAAACCTGAAGAGACAGATAGGTAGCCTATGCACTTCAAGGTAATCAATACCTTGATGGAGAAATGTGAGACTAAGAGTCTAGACCATGAAGTTCCATTGAGGTAGAACTGATTGAAGAGTTGGAGGACAAGTCTGAGGGAGATATATTTGACAGTAAGAACAAAAGACTTGCTGAGAAAAAGTTAGAACAAACACCTCCAGTTTCTCAATTTTAGAATTTAGTAGGTAAAATGAAAATATAATGACTACTGCTGAGAGCATAATTGGTTTTCTTAAGAAATATCTTCAGCACTGAGTAAAAATTCAAAGAGATAGAAATCAAAAATGAATAGACAGACTTAAGGACAGGTCTAGACTACCTTGCAAATATTGTGAGGGCAGAAAAAGAAAAGATTGAGAGGTAGTAATTGAACAAATAAGAAGAAAAATTTATCTGAGCTGGTGGCTGGGCACTTCAAAGAGAAAGAGCCCTTGAGTCCTAGGAAGGACTAGTAAAATAAAAAATATACATTGGCTTTTAGGGATTAAGAAAATTATACAGGCTTCAAGAGAGAAATCGTGGGTTAGTACAAAGGAACAAGACTGAGATTAGCATTGAGGATCTCATCTACAAGCCCTGGAAGCTGGAAGAATGCATGTCTCTGTCTCTGCCTCTCTGTTTGTCCTTCTTTCTCTGTCTTTCTCACTAAAAGGATGGTATAAACCAGCATCAAACAAAAGAAAAATGTTTTATTTGATAATCATGCCGGCATAATTGATTGGGACCTTCTTATCACATACATAAGCGAATTTCAGATTGATTTAAGATTTGAATATAAAAAAAAAGATAATAAAGAATTTAGGAGAAAATCTAGGGGAGTACATTGAAGTGGGAGACCACTTTTAGTAGAGAGAAGAGCCAGAAACCAGAGAGGAAATGAAGTTCAATTTTATTTAAAAAAGAAAAGTATATAAAAAGATTTATATATTAAAGGATAACACAAAACCAGATCCAGACATTAGGCTGTGAAAAAGCATTTGTAACATGATGACTGTTGAAAGAGTTAATATCTCTACTATATATAGGGTGCCTACAAATTGATAAGAAGACAAGCAGCCCAATTGAAAAATGGGCCAAGAAGATGAAAGGGCAATTCACAGAAGAGGAAATACAAGTAGCACCAGATTTACTCAAAATTCAGGGAAAGGCGTTTAGTTCAGAACCACCATGAGATACCATCACTCACCTATCAGGCAGACAAAAACTGAAGCCATCTGATTGTCCATTCAATTCAAAATAATTTCAGCTAAAGGATGTATCATTTTTCTGTCTGGTTTCAAAGGATCAGAAAACCACTACCTGTATTTATTGAAAATAAATTGCACATTGTTAGAGTAATACATTTTGGAGATGAGACATATCAAGAAGAACAAATTAACCACTGCTTCATGGTTCTTATTTTTCCCATAGTTGGCTTCTCACAGTTGTGAGTTATCTTTTATTATCTAGCTTTTTTGGTGTCATGAGAGTTTGACCTCCTGAGTCATTTAGGATAATTTTATCATCCTAAGAGAAAAAGATATAACAATTCAAATTATCTTAATATAAAAGGAATATTTTATTTCATAAAAATCTCACAGTAAAGCTGGCTGAGAATATGGTCTATCTATGCCTTCTCCATAATTCTCTGTAGTTTACTTCACTCTCCTATCTCACTTTGGCTATTTTGTCTTCAACTTCCCCTCTGATTGCAAGGTGGCTGCCAGCAACTGAGGCACTGGTTTCCTTGTTCTCAGTCAGAGGCAATCCAGAAAGATTAAACACCTTCCCTTTTTTTTCCTGAGTGGGACAATTTAAGTTGCCTGCCCATTCCTGGAACAATAAGAGTATGCCAGGCACTGATTGGGTGAAAGTTGAGTGTGTGAATGAGCCAGAAGTGCCATGATTGGCTCCCACTACACAGAACTTTCCCTTGGTGCTGTGGATGGGATTAGCCTCCTTGTGGTTCCTTTAGTTACATGAAGGAAGAGGCATATGCAGGACTGGAGAGCTACTAGGGAGAGGGAAGGATGCTGGGCAGACAATTATCATTTTCCTTTGTGGTGCAATACTCTGCAGATGGCAGCACTTAGAAATGGCCATTGCCATTATAGAAACTGTCAGTATATTTCATAGTGAGTTGTTATATTTGTTTCCTGTTGCTGCTGTAGCAAATTACCACCAATTTTATGGCATAAAACAGCACAGATTTATTATCTTACAGTTCTGGAAATCAGAAGCCAAAAATCAGTGTGAGTAGGCTAAAATCAAAATGTCACCAGGGCTACCCTTCTTCTGGAGGCTGTGGGGGACAATTTGTTTCCTTACTTTTTCCAGCTGATAGAGGCCCTGCATACCTTGGCTTGTGGCTTTGCACCATATCATCTTTTCTCCTGTTTCCATTGCCACATAGCCTTCTCTGTCTCTCATTCTGTTACTCCCTCTAATGAGGACCCTTCTGATTACATCAGATTACATTATTACATCAGATAATCCAGAATAATCTCCCTATCTCAGCATCATTAATTTAATTGTCTGTACAATCCCTTTTGATGTATAACATAATATATTCACAGGTTCCAGAGATTTGGATGTGGACAACTTTGGGAATCTATTACTTAGACAACCAAAGTTGTATCTTCTAGTCCCTTTTGTGATTTATAGCTGTGTTTTTCACTTCATCTCATATGTGTCTCATCTCATATGTGTTTCACTCTGTGATTTACATTGTGTATAAGAAAAAGCAGCAATTTATTTATTTATTACTATTATTTGTGGTTTGGCTGAAAGTTTACAGAGCAAATTGATTCTCTTTTCAACAGTTCATACACATTTTGCTTTGTAACATTGATGACAGTCCCCACAGTGTAACAACACTCTTCCCACTTCTTCATGTTTGCTATTTCCCTTTGTCCTTCTTCCCTATCCTTTTCTGCCTTTTGAGTTTTATCCCTGGGCAAATGCTGTCCTTTTGATCTCCTATGGTTGATTATTCTAATGAGTGTATATCTTCCTGGTATTATTGCTCACTTTATAGACCTATAGTTTGGCTGAAAGTTGAGCCACAGGGGTGAGTTCAGTTCCAGGCTTGAAGGGTGTTTAAGGACCATAATCATGGGCATTTTACCAGTCTCTATCTGAACCATAAGCTTGGTATTTTTTTTTTTTTTTTAATGATTCTGAGTTTTATTCCATAGTTTTTTCCCACTCTACCCAGAACCTTCTATTATGAGTCCTTTCAGAGTGGTCAGCAGTGATAACTAGGCACCGTCTAGTTCTTCTGGTCTCAGGATCATGGAGGCTAGGGTTCATTGGTTTATTAGTCCTTTGGATTAATTGTTTCCTTGTGTCTTTGATGTTCTTCACTCTGCTTTACTGTAGACGGGGAGAAACCAGTAGTTGCATCTTAAGACTGCTCAAAGCTTTTAAGACCCAAGTTGATACTCACCAAAGTAGGATGTGGACCATTGTCTTTGTGGACTATGTTATGCCACTTGACCTTAGTGTCCCTCAAGAATATGGTTCTGAGCTCCTAGGCCCAGAGCCTCATTTCCCTAAGGTGTTTGGTTATGGCTAAGAAGTTTTCATAACCTTACCCCATGTATGCTCTACTATATTCATAGTTATATTTATAGTATATATTAATATATATGTAGAAATAGCCTCTGTCAAAGCTATATATATTTGGATTTTTTGTTTTTAAACCTGTAAGAAACAGCTCTAACATCTCTCATGGCTCAATAATCTGTTACTTTTTAACCACTAACTACCATTTCCCACCCCCACCCCCAAAAGGAAAAGGAGGAAAAAAAAAATATGTATATACGTATGTAGCAAATTAAAAATGCCTACAAATTCATTGGAACTACTTCCATGAAATGCCAAGGCTATACATATTTATGGAAGCAGATTGCCTCATCTTTTCTCCCATGGAGCAGCTAGTAGGTTTGAACCACGTATCTTTTGGTTAGCAGCGGAACACCATACCCACTGCGCCACCAGAGCTCCTGATAAAAAGATAGATGAGTAAAATTTTATTTTTCTGTGGAAAATAGTTGATCTATCAAAAAGATGAAATAGTTCCATAGAGTAGCACATCTCACAGTGTGATAATGCCTTTGATAAGCCACAAAAGCTTAGTAGCTAACACATGAAGAGAAAAAATTTGTAAATAAAATTTTCCATTAATTTCCTCTAGAAATTACTGTTTGGGTATGTTTTGCTTTCACACTGTCCTTGGTCGCTACTGAAATTATTCTTTTGTACTGCTCTTATTATTTCTTATTTAAAAATGTTCACAGTGGGTGGACTTTTTTTATTTTTTTAAATTATTTATTGTGATTTGGGTGAAGATTTGCAGAGCAAATTCACTTTCCATACAGCAGTTCACATATACTTTGTCTCATGTCATTGACCACAGTTTACCACAATGCAACAGCTCCCCTC